>NC_082706.1:147665836-147996253 GCF_030144855.1 Hypanus sabinus
ACTGGTATAGTACATAGTAAAAATAAGATGACGTTTTTTTCAGGACCATGGTGTTACACGACACAGTACAAAAACTAGACTGAACTACGTAAAAAAAAAACAACACAGAAAAAAAATACACTAGACTACAGACCTACCCAGTTCACTTTGTTCAGTCTCTGTATCCATTGTTCCAAAGTGGGTGGGTGAGGTTTAAGCCAGTTGACAGTTATCATTTTATGAGCAATCAGAATCAAGACTCTTAACATGTATAGCTTATTCTTCTCTAATGCAGATTGCGGGAGGTTGCCTAAAATTAAATGACTAGGTTTAAAGGGTATACTTATATCTAAAATCCTTCTTATTTCCTCATTGACCTTGTACCAAAATTCCCCTAATTTGGTACAGTCCCAGAATATATGTGCAAAATCTCCCACTGGGCCACAGCCTTTCCAGGAAAGTCTGCTGTTTTTTTCTGAGTATAATGATATTACTAACAGGGTTGTAAAGTACCTCATCCTTATTTTCCAAGCAAATTACCTCCAATTGGGCCTATTCAAGCATTTATGCCATGACTGCCAAGACCTCGCCCACTCTTCCTCTTCTATTATGGTATTTACCTCCACATCCCACTTATGTTTGACATCTAACATGTTATCCATTGTATCCAGGTGCTTTTTTTATATACACAAGATAAAATTTTCTGGAATTGTGTCCTACCCATGATGATCTCTATCCAAAATGTTTCCAAGTTATTTGGCTGTATTTTAAGATTGTTCCATTCTTTGTGTGAAGTAAGGTAATGTCTAATTTGGAGGAATCTATAAAAGTCATTTGATACAAGGTCAAATTCAGTTTGAAGTTGGGAGAAACGTTTGATTGCCTCACCATCAAACATCCACAAGAACCAGGCCTCTTTGTGCCCACCTGTTAAAACCAGAATCCAGTCTTGCTGGAATAAAATCTGAAATGAATGCAGTTCTGGTTGCCCTTAATATAGTCCTTGGAAGATCTAATTTTTTTCATAATTTTATCCCATACTTTCAATGTTTAGTTAACTCATTCATTCTGAGTCTCAACATTCTTCCACGCGTTTGGATTTAAAAAGGGAAGAGCTGCTAAAGATAACTCGCCAATTGAATTTTGCTCTACATGAACCCATCTTGAATCCACGTCTTCTCTGATCCATGACACAATTGCTCTTAATTGGGCAGCCCAATAATAGGTCCTTAAATGAGGTAAAGCTAAACCTCACTTTTTTATTTGAGTATAACACTTTAGTCTCACACTGGGCCTCTTTTTCTGCCATGTAAACCTACTGATGAGTCATCCAACATTTTAAAAGTAGATATAGGAACAATTATGGGTAGAGCACTGAAAAGAAAAAAAACCTGGGCAAAATATTCATCCTGATCACTTCTACTCCACCTATCAGTGATAAAGGAAGCATCTCCCAATGCTCAAGATCTCTCCTCACTTGATTAATAAGTTTAACATAATTGGCTTCAAAGAGCTGGGAGGAACTGTGAGTTAGACAAACTCCCAAATATCTAAAGCCCTGTTTTGGGCAATGAAAAGTCACTTCATCATCCAGCTGAATTGGCTACCTCAGATTTATGGGTCTGAAGTTACAGTAGTGAAGTAACTAAAATGGTTGTCTCATGTTGCATTAAATCTAATAGGAACAACAGCAATAAAATCAGTAGTAATTGTACCTAGATTTAGAAGGACATGTTGCAAGAACAGCATTACAACAGATAGCTTATGTTAAGCGCTGTTTTACCTTAAAATAATTTTGTCAATTCTTTTCATCATGATTCAATCCTTTAATAAGTAAATGTAATTTTTAAATTTTCCAAACCTGCAGTCTGACAATTGCTTAGAGAATGCATTTCTTGTTAGGCTTTGGAATATTACTGTCACAACTTTAACCATACTGTTAATGGAAAGACAATCTCTTATTTGTTGACTTAAATTTGTGTGTATGGTATATTAAGAAGTATTATAAAGCTTAATGTGTTTTGCCAAGCATACTTGTTTGTCATTTAATTAATATGCTACATTACGCAATTATCTTTCACATACAAAACAGCATTAACAAACGCATCACATCCATGACAACCTACAGAAGCCAAATGGAAAATTACCTATGTGTTATTTCTTATTTTACTTTCCCTCAATTACGTTTAAGTCCGTAGTTTGTTTTTTTTCCTCATCTTACGCTTTTGAATAGACTTAGCAAGTTTATTTATTTATTTATTTAGTAGGCCCTTCTGGCCCTACGACCCATGCTGCCCCACAAATCCGATTAACCCTAACCTGATCACAGGACAGTTTACAATAAACAGTTAACTTGGTACATCTTTGGACTGTGGGAGGAAATCAGAGCACCCAGGGAAAACACACACATTCACCAGTTTTGTGGACTGAACAAAGACATTCTGCAAAAACAAGAGAAAATCTGCAGATGCTAGAAATCCAAGCAATACACACAAAATGCTGGAGAAACTCAGCAGGCCAGGCAGCATCTATGGAAAAGAGTAAACAGTCGATGTTTCAGGCTGACACCCTTTGGCAGGTCCTGAAACATCGACTGCGAAAACAGTCCCCACTCTGTTTGGTTTCCTCATTATAGTGATTGCATGTTAAACACTGAATGGAGCATACTAAAAGTACATAAGTAAATTGCTCTTTCACCTGGAATATTCAATTCCAGGTATGTACAGCCTTATTTTTGGTTTATCAGCTGTCATTTGGTAGATCAGAAAATGCTGATAAAGATTCACATTCATACTGGCAGTAATTGAACATAATTATTACTATATTTTGACTTAAAAACTACAAGATATTCCAATTCATATTTGGAATAAGATTCTTGAATAATCATTACACCACTTAATTCATCTCAACAAAATGACATGGCCATTGATCAAGATGTTTACGGATTAATTTTTTTTTACCAGTAATTTCTGAATCTATGGTTTGATCAAAGGCTGGAAGTACCTACTCTGTACAGATGGTGATTACAAGGTGTCAATATCTTTTACTCAAATGGCAGACATATCTGTCATGAAGTGGATATATTTCACACTTTTTGGTGGACTTACCTCTCCCTAGCACGTTCCTATATTAAAAGGAGCCCATTGCACCATGTTCGAAACTGTAGGTGTAAGGACATTTAACTAGAAATTTGAGACAACTATCCATAGAAACATGGAAAACATACAGCATAATACAGGCCCTTTGGCCCATAATGCTGTGCTGAACATGTACTTAGTTTAGAAATTACCTAGGATTACCCATAGCCCTCTACTTTTATAAGCTTCATTCACCTATTCAGGATTTTCTTAAAAGATCTTATCGTATCTGCCTTCACCACTGTTGCCAGCAGCCAATTCCAAAAAGACCTTGGCAACAGCCAGACACAATCTTTAGTAATGAGTATTAATGATGCCACAAAATCGCAGACAGGTCTCTGAGAATACAGAGTGGACCAAGTGCAGTTGATACTCCGTGGCTTTGCCAAAGCAAAGTCCCCTACCATATGCATGCTGAAAGTCACCATTGCCAAACTCTATGAGACCAGCTACATTGATACTGTGGCTGTTACAACAGGACAGAGGATAGTTATCCTTGTGTGTCATTTATCAAGAGGAGCCCATTTAGACTATCAAGCAATGTCTGATCCTGTAGAAGAATCCCTTCAACTGCATCTTTCCCCTGCAACCATAAAACTTACTCTTTCACAAATAATCATCAACTCCCCATTTGGTTCTTTTGCTGCCTATCTGCACTAAGGGATAATTTGAAGCTCCCAAATAACCTTGCACCATATCTGAGATTTGCAAGGAACCTGGTTCACCTGTCTGAAACTCCACAAAATCACGAAGTGAGTGGATATATTCCACACAGCACGAGAGGTCACTACCTGCTGCACAACCACGCAATGAGTGGCTCATCGTCTGAGTGCACAAAGTACAAATCAGAATCCTGATGGGATATTCTCCTGAGCGAGTGCAGCTGCAGTAAAGCTTGAAAAGTCTGATCCACCATCCACAGCAAAGTTTGACTGATAAACAGTCCACCATTAAACACTGACTAAGTACTGTCTAGGCAATAGACTGCAATAACTCATCCTGACTACTCCAAAGGCTCCTAAATCTAAAAACATTTATTACTAAAAGCAGTGGATCCGCATGGACACCAGTACCTTCATGACTCCCTTCACGTGGTGCATCTTGACTTGAAAGTATATCACCACTCTTTTATCATCACTAGGTCTAAATCCTGGAATTCCTTACCCCAAAGCATTGTGCGGGCAGTGGTTCTGCGCAAAGTGGTTTTAAAAGGTTCTCAAAAGGACAATAAATGCTGGCTTTTTCACTGATGTCAGATCCCAAAAACAGAATAAATAAATAAAAATCAGAAAGCAAGTTTGGTGAATTGATTTTAAGTAATTATATAGTAATAGATTATAAATAATTAATAATAACAATATGGACAAAATAAAATTACTAAGTATCTTGGGACACATCTAGTTATTAGAGTTGTTTTATTCTCTCTGTGAGCCACGTGTTACTTTATCTGTCTTTTCGCAAACTGAATGATTGACTTCTATAATGATTAACTACCTTTTATTAATTCTAATTTGTAATACAGATCTATAATACTGAGTTTGCATAATACTTAGATCTATAATACTGAGATTGTATAATACTTAGATCTATAATACTTAGATTGCAACTCTCTCCATAAAGCATATTCCATTCTCCATTACATTATATATATTATTCACAAATAAGGGCTTTGTGAAGAAGATACAGAACATCAGAGAAGGTAATTGAATGCTCTCTGACTAAGTGAGGCCTGATAAACTGTCAGGGAACTCAAGTTTGGTTGAGCACAACTTGTCTAAGGAAGAGTTTGGTAAAATGATGAATAGATACAGGTTTTCCAGTTTTTTATCGTCTGCCTGATTTGGGGGGTGGGGGGGGGGGGGAATGCTGACAATGTTCAGAATGGTTGGGTTCTTGTATTATGTCAGCTGTTTTACCAAAGTTGCCACACTAAGATAAGATGCATCCCTGGTGCTTTCTATGGTGCATCAATAAAAAATGGTGAACGTCAAAGGGGTCATACCAAATTCCTTTAGGCTCTTGAGGAAGTAAGGGCACTGCTGAGCTCTCTTGGCTGTACCATCAATGTGGCTGGACCAAGACAGGCTAGGAACTTAAAGCTCTCAACTCTTACCATTTCGGCATTCTTGATTCAAACAGGAGCATGTCTGGCGACTCCCTTCCTGAAGTCGAGGGCTACTGTTGTGCTTTGCTGACATTGAGGGGAAAGTTGTTACGTCACACTATATCCTTCCTATATTCTGATTCATCATTATTTAAGATACAGCCATTCCAGTGGAATCATCTGCAAAGTTATAGATGGAGATAGAGCAAAGTCCGGCCACACAGTCTTGAGTGAACAGGGAGTAGAGTAGGAACTGAAGATGCAGCCTTATTGGGAATAATGTTGAGAATAATCATGGCAGAGATGTTGCTGTCTATCCTTAGTTATAAAGTCATCGAGGCAAGGAGTCATTGAACACTACAGCATCATTAATCTCCCTAGTCCCATTGACCTGCACCAGATCATAGCCATCCAATATCCTCCTATCCATGTACCAATCCAAATTTCACTTAAATGTTGAAATCGATTCCACACCCACCACTTGTGCTGGCAGCTCATTTGAAACTTCACCACCTTATGAGTCAAGAAGTTTCCCCTCATGTTCTCCTTAAACTTTTCACCTTTCATCCTTAACCCATGTTCTCTAATTGGCGTCTCACTCAACCTCAGTGGAAAAAGCCTATTTGCATTCACCCTATCTGCATTCCTCATAATTTTGCATACCACTATTAAATCTCCTCACAATCTTCTACATTCTAGAGAATACCTACTCAACCTTTCCCTATTTCAACAAGTAAATTCCAACAAGTATAGGTCCAGAGCCATCAAACATTCCGCATTGCTAGCTCTTTCATTCCTGGAATTATCCAGGTTGATGCACCATCAATAACTTTAGGAGACTGGAAGTGAATGATAGGCTTTTATTAACAGCAAAAAGGGAGCACGACATCTCGAAGACTGAGGGAGGAGCAGTGCCCCAATCGCCTTTATTCAAGTGTCTGTGGGAGGAACCACAGGAGCAGTTAGCAGAGGGGCGTGTCCAAACAGGTATAGCTAGTTTACCACACATATGAACCTCCTCTGAACCCTCTCCAATGCCAGTACATCTTTTATTAGATAATGAGCCCAAAACTGTTCACAATACTCAAGGTGAAGCCTCATCAACGGCGGATAAAGCCTCAGCATCACATCCCTGCTCTTGTATTCTAGACCTCTTGAAATGAACGCTAACATTGCATTTGCCTTACTCACCATTGACTTAACCTAGAAGTTAACCTTTAGGGTGTTATGCATAAGGTCTCCCAAGTCCATTTACATCTCAGATTTTTGGATTTTCTCCCAGTTTAAAAAATAGCCTGTACATTTATTTCTTGTACCAAACTAAAGGACCATGAATTTTCCGACATTGTATTTCATTTGCCACTTTCTTGCTCATTCTGCTCGTCTAAGCCTTTCTGCAGACTTCCTGTTTCCTCAACGCTACCTGCCCCTCCACCAATCTTTGTATCATCTGCAAAATTGGTAACAAAGCTATCCATTCCATCATCCAAATCATTGATACACAGCATAAAAAGAAACAGTCCCAACACCGACCCCTGCGGAACATCACTAGCAGCCAACCAGAAAAAGATCCTGTTTTACCCACACACTGACTCTACCAGTCAGCCAATTCTCTAGCGATGCTAGTAACTTTCCAGTAATACCATGTGTTTTTAACTTGCTAAGTAGCCTCATGTGTGGCACCTTGTCAAAGGTCATCTGAAAATCCAACTATACAACATCCACTGCATCCCGTTTATCTATCCTACTTGTTAACTCCTCAAAGAGTTCCAACAGCATTGTCAGGCAAGATTTTCTCATAAAGAAACCATGCTGTCTTTGTCCTGTCTTGTCCTGTGTCACCAAGTAGTCCATAACCTTATCCTTAACAACTGATTCCAATATCTTCACAACCACTGAAGTCAGACCAGTCGGTCAATAATTTCCTTTCTGCTGCCTTCCTCCATTTTAAAGAGAGGAGTAACATTTGTAAATTTCCAATCCTCCCGAACCATGCCAGAATCCAATGATTTTTGAAAGATCATTACTAATCTCTACATTGTCTTGTGCACTTTTAAGTCTTCCAGCTTTTTGAGTATCTTTTCTTTGTAATAGTAACTACTCTCGCTTCTCCTCCCTCACATCCTTCAACACCTGTCTCACTGCTGATGTCTTCCACAGTGAGACTAATGCAAAGTACTCAATTAGTTCATCTGCCATCTCCTTGTTCCACTGTTATTACTTCTCTGGCCTCTTTTTCTAGCAATTCTATTATCAATCTCATCTCCCTTTTATTTATATATACGTGAAAAAGTTTTTCTATCCACCTTGATATTGTTTGCTAGCTTGCTTTCATATTTCATCTTTTCCCTCCTAATGATTCTTTTGGTTGCTTTCTTTTAAAAACTTCCAATCCTCTGTCTTCCCAGGAATTTTTGCTTTGTTGTATGCCTCTCTTTTGTTTTTATGTTAGCTTTGACTTCACTTGTCAGCCACAGTTGTACTATTTTGCCATTAGGGAATCTCTTTGTTTTTGTAATACATCTATCCTTCGCTTCTTCACTGTTCCTAGAACCTATGTACTAAAAGGTCATCCCTGAATTTTGAGGCTGTGCCCTCTAGCTCTGGAAAGCCCCATCATAGGAAACATCCTCTCGGCATCCAACTTATCTAATCCTTTCAGCATTTGGTAGGTTTCAATGAGATCCCCCCACCTTCACCCCACCTTCTTCTAAATTCAAGTGAGTACAGGCCCCAAGCTGCTAAATGCTCCCCATATATTAACCCCTTCATTCCTAGAATCATCCTCACAAACCTTCTCTGGACTCTCTCTAATGACAACATGCCCTTTCTGAGATATGGGGCCCAAGACTATTGACAATACTGCAAATGTGGCCTGATTAGTGTCTTATAAGGCTTGGCATTATCTCCTTGTTTTTATATTCTATTCCCCTTGAAATAAATGCCAACATTGTATTTGCCTTCTTTACCACAGACTCAACTTGTAAATTAACCATCTGGGAGTCATGCTCGAGGATTTTAGATAATAGTCTGCACTATTGTTCCTTTTACCAAAATGCATTTTCATACATTTCTGAACACTGTATTCTATCTGCCACTTCTTTGCCTTTTCTTCCAATTTGACTAAGTCCTGCTGCAATCGCATTGCTTCCTCAGCCCTACCTACCCCAGATCCTTTCTGATACCATCAAAGTAGGCCTTCCTCCAATTTAGAATTCCAACCCAAGGACCAGATCCATTCTCTCCAAGAATTACCTTGAAACTAATGGCATAATGGTCACCAGATGCAAAGTGTTCCCCTACACAGACATCTGTCACCCGACTTGTCTCATTCCATAATAGGAGATCGAGCTGAGACCTGTATTGTATGATTAAGGAAACTTTCCTGAACATATTTGGCAAATTCTTTCCCATCCAGCCCTTTTACTGTATGGACATCTCAGGCTTTAAGGTATGGAAATCCTTGTATATAGATTTAACAACATTTTTCTCCACAAAAACTGCACTATCTGCTCGGGTACTCTAGCTCTCTGGTTAACCATACCACTGCAACTCTAGTTTAAACCCATCCTGACGAGTAATCCCTCCCCTTCTATCATATCTAAAAAAACAGAACCCCAGAACATTGAGCTGCCAGTCCTGCCCCTCCTGCAACCAAGTCTCACTAATGGCTACAATGTCATAAATCTACATGGCGATCCATACTGTAAGCTCATCTGCCATTCCTACAATACTCATTGCATTGAGGTATACGCAGCTCTGAGCATTAGTTCCACTATGCTCAACCTTTTGATTCCTCACTTTGTATGTAGGCTTAACAACATCTTTCTCCACAAACACTTCATTGTCTGCTCTTGCACTCTGGTTCCCATCCCCCTGCAACTCTAGTTTAAGCCATGTAGCACAAAAAAACCTTTCCACTAGGATATTAATTCCCCCTTCAGTTCAGGTCCAATCTATTCCTTCAGTAAAGGTTCCACCTTCCCTGGAAGAAAGCCCATGATCCAAAAATCTGAAGCCCTCCCTCCCGTACCATGTCTTTAGGCACGTTTTAAACTGAATGATCTTCCTATTTATGGCCTCATTAGCATGTGGCGCAGGTAGCAAACCTGAGATCACAACCCTGGAGATTCTGTCCTTTAACTTAGCACCTAATTCCCTGAACTCACTTTGCAGGACCTCATCACCGATCATACCCATGACGCTGGAACCAATGTGAACCACGGCCTCTGGCAGTTCACCTTCCCATTTAAGAATGGTGTGGACTCAATCTGAGATGTCCCTCAATCTGGGAATCTTATTCTCATCCACAGAACCTCCTTTCTATTCCCCTAACCAATGAATCTGCTATCACTACAGCTCGCAACTTTTCCCCACTTCCCTTCTGAGCCACAGACCAAACTCAGTGCCAGAAACCAGACCACTATGGCTTTCATTTGATAGGTCATTCCCATCATCTGTATCCAGACCTGCTGTTGAGGGGAACAGCCGCGGGTGTATTCTGCCCTTCCACCTCCTGATGGTCATCCAGTTACCTGGGTCCTGCACCTTGTGTGTAACCACTTCCCTGCATGTCCTGTTCATCACTCCTCAGCCTCCCAAATAATCCAGAGTTTATCCAATCTCAGCTCGAACTCCTTAACATGGTCTGTTAGAAGCTGCAGCTTGATACATTTCTTGCAGATGTAGTTGTCAGGGACACTGGAAGTCTCCCTGCTTTCCCAAATCCCACAAAAGGATCATCCCAGTGTCCTGTCTGGCTGTGGTAAATTATGTATACCTGTCTGGATACGCCCCTCTGCTGACTGCTCCTGTGGCTCCTCCCACAGAACCCTGTATAAAGGCGATTGGAGGCGCTGCTCCTCCCTCAGTCTCCGAGATGTCCCTTTTGCTGCTATTAAAAGCCTATCGTTCACCTCCTGTCTCCGAGAGTTATTGATGGTGCATCACTGGCATCTCCCCCACTGCTCTAAATGTGCAATGAGAAAGAAAGAATGAAAGAAAAACTTGAACAAAAAAAATCTACCTACTGCCTTCTCCTCTCCTCTCCTAAACCTGAAATCACCAGTCTCAGTCTGGTCCAATCACAGAATGGCTGCTCCACTTAAACCTAATTTCTTTTTATTAGTCCTTACTGTCATGTTCCGTAACTCCAGAAACTAATTGAAAGAAAAACACAGGAGCCAGGGAAAGGTCTACTTAGTTTTACTTTAGTGAGATACACCCATATGGTGTGGTGGTGTAATAACATATGCCATTCACATACTTTTACATATCACCTGTAATGGATTATTTAAACAGGCCTGGGGCCTGAAATGGCTCATTTGGAGGTTAGATGTCTGCAAATCTGCAATTCTAGACCCTGGACTGGGTTTAGAGACCCGATATCTCGGAATCTGAGAGTCTGGGGCCAAGAACTGGAGGCCTGGAGGCTGCTTGTCCTGGAGTAAGAGGCTTCTCTGTATGTGTGAGTTAGGATGAGAAAGGGGCTTATTTTGCTGTTGTTGTTTAGTTTTGTTTCATTTTGTTTTGTTGCTGCTGCTCAGGTTGTTATGCTGAACATTGTTGTCATGCAATGTTGGCATTATAATGTGTGACAACACTTGTAGGCTGCCCCCATCACATCCTTGGGTGTTTTAGTTGCTAATGCAAACAACACAATTTCACTCTATGTTTTGATATACATGCGATAAGTAAATCTGAAAAGAGATTTCACTGCTGCATACTGTAATTTGATCATTGCAATTGTGGTTTCTTAGTTCAAAAGTGAAAAAAAATTGCTGGTGGATCTTATTAGATTAAGGTGCAGTACTGCTGCAAAGAAATAGAAAAAGAAGGATAACAAAGTTTTGAGGACAGGTATGTTTAAAAAGTAGTTTCCATAATCTTGCTTGCCTGATGAATTTCTATGGTTCAGTTAGTTTAAGGAAAACAAGATGCTGCTCCTTATATTTCTCTTGTAACTGATACTCAGTAAAAATCAAGTTCATTCCATCCCTTGATAGTCTGAATCCACTTAGTCACTCCAAGAGTAGCTCTGGCTACTGGAAAGTATCAATTGATCTGGCTGTTACCTGCCGTTTGCAGCTCACTCAGGGTTGCAATATCATTATTGAGACATCTAAGATCTGGTTTATGATAGTGATAATAGTGATATGATAATGTAACATTAAGCTCTATCACTGTTGCAATTGTCCACATTAATTCAGCTTCCAAACTGCAATGGATTTAAGCCCAAAGGTTAATGGATGTTTGATGGTTGATGTGGACTAATTTGGTCGCACGGCCTATCTCCTTGCTTTATCTCTTTATGACTCCGTTAATATTCTGAAATACTTGCAGACATAGAATTACAGTTGGAGTTGATCAGAAATTACTTTTTCCATCTGTGACAGTTAACTGATGTCCCATTCTATTTCTTTATTTTGGAGGGCTTCAAAATGACCTCACTGCACTGTTCCAGAGAATCATACAGTTTTTCACCCAGAATCCCAATCTGCTGATCTTTCAACTTTCTGTAAGGAAATCAGCCAGATGAGTTAAAATTACAATTAACATGACTGAAAAAGGTACAAAGAAGCCAAGTTCTCAATATCGATCTACCATGCAACAGAGTCAATAATTGTACACCCTATCCCTTTATATGCAAGGGATACGTTCCTCACTATCGACGCATAGTATGGAAAATGCATAATGTGAATAATTATCTAAATGGAGAAAATGGGGATGCATTCCGGAGGGCTTCCTACATATGTTCTATCTGTAATTTATTCACATTTTCATACTAGTTCGACACAAAAGCAGTACTACAAGGCAACATTTGTATTATATTTCATCAATTTAAGGTAATATTCAATGTATTAAATCATAGAAAGTTAACATACTAGGGTGTACAGTACCCACTAACAGTGGCAGGTGTGTTGGCTCTGGGAGATGAGTGGTTGTTGTGGTGTCGGGCAGCTTTACATGGGTGAGGTGGATGGTTGTGTGTCGTCAGGATCATCAAGGACAGCAAGGGGTGAAGGAAAACACACAGAACTCTCTGGCAAGTTAGTGGAACTCTCAGAACTGCCGGTAGCAGGAGATGCGACAAGTGTGGAGTGCTCAGGTGGAGATGGAGTTGGTGTGGATGTTACCGGTTTGAAGAAAGTGGTCAGGGTTGTTTGCTTGGCAGCATTTTGTTTCTCCACATAAATTTGCTTGTAGGGAAGAAGGATTGACTGCGGGGAATGACTGAAATGCTGACTCCATTCTAATCTTGGGTCCATGTCCATTGCCATTTGTGCCAAGTGTTCCCCAGCCTTAAAAAATTCTGCCAGTTGCTTCACTGTAAAATACTTCATTTGCAACTCAACACTTCCCTCTTCATCGTGGTTATCACCTTCAGTCTGAGTTAAACTCACCATCCTCTTGTGCACTAAAACTGTAGGCCACATCCTTGAATTATTATTGGCTTGTTCTGTTTCAAATTTGTACTGCAGTCACATGGTCTTAGTTATCCACTTTAAAGTGATGGCTCTGAATGGAGGTTGCTTGCAGTACAGACTAAAAGGAATTTAATATTTATTGTATTCTGCTGGCAGACAAGATCATAATAACAATAGATAATGACTGATTAAAACTTGTGATCCACGTGAGAACTTTTGTTTTCTCAATGTTTGAAACTCCAGGATTGGAGACGAAAAATGGGCCAACCCGGCTTGCTGTCTGCTGGGTTTGCTTGTCTCTGTGCTGGACGAAGTCTGTGGCCTACAACTACTGGTCTTCTTGATTGGTCACAGCGGTGCCTAGCATTGTGAACTTCAGTTCTGAATGTTGTTTGCTTGCTTATATTGTTTACACAGTTTGATTATTTTTCTTTCTCTGCACACTGGGTGCATGCCAGTATCCTTTTGTTTTTAATGGATTCTTTGTTTTGTGGTTCCCTGTAAGGAGACAAATCTCAAGGCTGTCCCAGGTATACATATGTTGATAGCAAAATGTTCCTTGAACTTTGAAATTTGAAATTTGCACAGAATGCTGGAGGAACTCAGCAGGTCAGGCAGCATCCACGGAATTGAACAGTCAACAGTCAACTTTTCGGGCTGAGACCCTTCTTCAGGACTGGGAAAGAAGGGGGAAGATGCCAGAATAAAACGTTGGGGGGAGGGGAAGAAGGCTAACCAGATGGTGAGAGGTGAAGCCAGGTGGGTGGGAAAGGTACAGGTTGGGAGAAAGAATCTGATACAAGGGGAGAGTAGAAGAAGTGGCATGTGGCCAAGTGGTTAAGGCATTGGTCTAGTGATCTGAAGGTTGCTAGTTTGAGCCTCAGCTGAGGCAGCATGTTGTGTCCTTGAGCAAGGCATTTAACCACACATTGCTCTACGACGACCCATAAGCTGTATGGGTCCTAATGCCCTTCCCTTGGACAACATTGGTGGCATGGAGAGGTGAGATTTGCAGCTGCCAGTTTCCCATACAACCTTACCCAGGCCTCAGTCATCATTGAAAACTGATGGACAGCTGAAAAAGAAGAAGGGAAGGAGGAGGGAACCCGGGGGAGGTTATAAACAGGTGAGAAGAGGTAAGATGCTAAAGGTTGGGAATAAAAGAATAGAGTAAGATCACGAGACCATAAGACAAGGAGCAGATTTAGGCCTTTCAGCCCATTGAGTCTGCTCCACCATTTCATTATGGCTGATCCTGGATATCATTCAACCTCACACACCTGCCCTCTCATCATATCCCCTGATGCCCTGACCAATCAGGAATCTATCAACTTATGCTTTGAATATACCCATGGACTTGGCCTCCACCGTAGCCTGTGGCAGAGCATTCCATAGATTCACCACTTTTTGGCTAAAATATTCCTCCTTACCTCTGTTCTAAAAGGTCGCCCCTCAGTTTTGAGGCTGTGCCCTCTAGCTCTGGATACCCCCCCATAGGAAACATCCTCTCCACATCCACCCTATCTAGTCCTTTCAACATTCGGTAGGTTTCAATGAGATCCCCCCGTATTCTTCTAAATTCCAGTGAGTACAGGCTCAAAGCTGCCAAACACTCCTCATATGTTAACCCCTTCATTTCTGGAATAAATGCTGTGAATCTTCTCCGGAATTTCTCCAATGACAATACATCACTTCTGAGATAAGAGGCGAAAAACTGTTGATAATACTCCAAGTACAGCTGGACTAGTTCCTTATAAAGGCTTAGCATTATCTCTTTGTTTTTATATTCTATTCCCCTTGAAATAAATGCTAACATTGCATTTGCCTTCTTTACCACAGATTCAACCTGTGAATTAACCTTCTAGGAGTCTTTCATGAGGACTCTTTGCACTGCTGATTTTGAATTTTCTCTCCACTTACCTTTTACCAGAATGCATTATCATATATTCCCCACAGCTGTATTCCATCTGTCACTCTTTTGCCCATTCTTCCAATTTGTCTAAGTCCTGCTACAATTGCTTTGCTTCCTCAGCACTACCTACCCCTCACCTATCTGCGTATCATCTGCAAAACCTTGCCACAAATCCATCAATTCCACTATCTAAATCATTAACAAACAATATGAAAAGTAATGGTCCCAATACTGACCCCTGAGGAATACTACTAGTCACTGACAGCCAAACAGCCAATAAAGGCCGACCTTACTCCCACTTACTGCTTCCTGCCTGTCATCAATTCCTCTATCCATGTCAGAATAGTTCCTGTAACACCATAGTATTTTATCTTGTTAAGCAGCCTCATGTGAGACACTTCATCAAATGCCTTCTGTAAATCTAAGTAAATGACATCCTCTTCTTAGTCCACCCTGCTTGTTACTTCCTCGAAGAATAATAACATACTTATCAGGCAAGATTTCACATCCAAGAAACCATGTTGACTTTGACTTATTTTATCATTAGTCTCCAAGTACCCCAACCTTGCCCTTAATAATGGAATCCAACACTTTCCCAGCCACCGAGATTAAGTTAACCGGCCTATAATTTCATTTCTTTTGTCTTCCTCCATTCTTAACGAGTGGGATAATATTTGCAATTTTTCAGTCCTGGGACCTTGCCAGAATCAAGTGATTCTTGAAAGATCATGACCAATGCATCTGTTATCTCTTCAACAACCTCTCTCAGGACTCTAGGATATAGTCCATCAGGTTGAGGTGACTTATCCAGCTTAAGACATTTGAGTTTGCATTGCACTTTTTCCTTTGCAATAACAATGACACTCAATCCTGCTCACTGACACTCACAGAAACTCTGGTGTCTTCCACAGTAAGTTGCAGTATGAATTCAAACATATTATGATCACTGCATCCTAAGGGTTCCTTTATGTTAAGCTCGTCAATAAGATCTGTGTTATTACACAACACCCAATCTAAGATAACCTTTCCCCTAGTAGGCTTGAGCACAAGTTGCTCTAAAAGGTCATCTCGTAGGCATTCAACAAGTTTCCTCTCTTGCTATCTGACACCCTGATTTTCCCAATCCCCTTACATATTGAAGTCATCCACTACAATTGGATCATTGCCCCTATTACATATTTTATCCTGCTCCCTTTGCAATCTCAACCCCACATCTTGGCTACTATTTGGAGGCCTGTATACGAGTCCCATAATGCTTTTTTTCACTCTTCCAGTTTCTTAACACCACCCACAAAGATTCAACATTCTCTGACCCTATGTCACCTCTTTCTAAACATAGAAACGTAGAAAATAGTTGCAGGAGTAGACCATTCAGCCCTTCGAGCCTGCACCACCATTCAGTATGATCATGGCTGATCATCCAACTCAGAACCCTGTACCTGCTTTCTCTCAATACCCCCGATCCCTTTAGCCACAAGGGCCATATCTAACTTCCTCTTAAATATAGCCAATGAACCGGCCCCAACTGTTTCCTGTGGCAGAGAATTCCACAGATTCACCACTCTCTGTGTGAAGAAGTTTTTCCTCATCTCGGTCCTAAAAGGCTTCCCCTTTATCCTTAAACTGTGACCCCTCGTTCTGGACTTCCCCAACATCGGAAACAATCTTCCTGTCCAATCCCTTTAGAATTTTAGACATTTCAATAAGATCCCCCCTCAATCTTCTAAATTCCAGTGAGTATAAGCCTAGCTGATCCAGTCTTTCTTCATATGAAAGTCCTGCCATCTCAGGAATCAATCTGGTGAACCTTCTCTGTACTCCCTCTATGGCAAGAATGTCTTTCCTCAGATTAGGGGACCAAAACTGTACACAATACTCTAGGTCCGGTCTCACCAAGGCCTTGTACAACTGCAGTAGAACCTCCCTGCTCCTGTACTGAAATCCTTTTGCTATGAATGCCAAACATGTTATTCCATCACCTACCAATAAAGCCACCACACCACCGCCTAAGAAGAGGGGTAGGGGAAGGAATGATTTTTCTAGAAGGAGAAATCGGTATTCATGTCATCAGGTTAGAGGCTATATAAGATATTGCTCCTCCACCCTGAGGGTGGACTCATCATGGTGCAAGAGGGGGCCATGGACTGACATGTCAGTACGGGAATGGAAATTGGAATTAAAATAAAAAGACATTAAGCTGAACATTTTAAAAATGCAATAAAAAAAGTTTTAAAAAAAAGCTGAACATTGAAAGAATCAAATTTGGCTCCACTAGCTATGGGGATGATAATTTGATGGTATTACTTCAGAATCTGAACACAATATTTGATGTGGTTACACTAATTTAGGCAATAGTTGTAGAGATGTTGGGGATTGGGATGGTTGACAAATCTGCAGATGTGTGTCTATCTTCATCCTACCACTAACTTCCTTGTCTATTGGAGGCCACCTGAAGGCCCAGCAAGATCATATGGTGTTAATTTAGAACAGCTATTGAAAAGGATTATGACATTATCATGTTCATTTAACGTAAAACTTTCTTCTCATTTATATTCCTCTTCTTCCTTATGACCTCTGTCTTTTATTTCTAAACTGTTTTTTTGCCCATTGCCTTTGGTTTGACAAAGTACTGGTGCTTATATTGGGCAGAACCTTAAATGGCGGCTGATTCCTGATAATACAGCCTTAGCACTCACAGATTAGTCAGTGAGCAGTACAGAGAGGCTAAGGTTTGCTAAAGCTTCGTCGTTGTTGCTGTCCCATTCATGTAGCATCAGCACTGGTGGGTAGCACTTTGATAATATTAACTTGTTGGCCTTTCAATGTTTTGTTTTGAGGAACAAGCTGGAATTTTCTTTGGTGGTCCTTTCCTGAGGAAGTGTATAGCAAGTGAACACAATACCCTTCCTGAGCAGATGATGGGATTGGACAGGATCAGTTCATTCACATGCAATGTATATAGATTTTATTTCAGAAAATAATATTTTGTATAACAGTATCTATGCAATTTGTGTCATGATATTTGACTAGTATGGCTTACTAATAAAAACCAGTAAATACTGAAACTTTAAATTCAAAGCTATCAACCACTAAGGGGTTCATCATGTTTGGGTTTGTTATAGAATAGGTTTTGTAGTAATTGTCTGCAATCATTAGTCACAAAATGTTGGAGGAACTCAGCAGGCCAGGCAGCATCTATGATAAAAAGTATAGTTGACATTTCAGGCCGAAACCCTTTGGCAGGACTCAGCAACACACACACAAAATGCTGGAAGAACTCAGCAGGCCAGGCAGCAGCAACACACAAAATACTGGAGGAACTCAGCACACACACAAATTGTGCCGAAGGGTTTTGGCCCGAAACTTCGACTGTACTTTTTTCCACAGATGCTGCCTGGTCTGCTGAGTTCCTCTTGCATTTTGTGTGGTATTGCTTGGATTTCTGCCACCTGCAGGTTTTCTCTTGTTTGTGTAATCATTAGTCACCAAGTTTATTATCATTGTATCATGTGGCTACCAGTATAGTAGAAAGTAAATTCAATTGATTTCCATCTTGTTTTTTTGTTAAGCAAATCTTATAATTCCACGTTATGAAGCTCAAGGTGAAAGCATAAGCAAAATATAGTTAAACTATAGATACTGGAAATCTGAAATAAATATCTCAGGTATTTTCTAATTTTAAGGTCATTGACCTGAAATATTTCAATTTCTATCTTTCCTGCCGAGTATCTCCAGCATTTCTGTTTATATTTCAGAGATGTATCATGGTTACTTGCACATGAAATTCATATTTCATGTTTAAATTAGCACTGCTATTTGGCACAGTATGTCAAAGAAAAGGAGTGCAAAAAGTCAGCAGGAGCACTGAATAAATGCTAGCATGATAATGACCACATCTCGTAACTGCTGCCAGCAAAAACAATCCAGATTGCAAATGCATCCGAATAACAACAAAATACTGAGAAAACAAAAATTTCCCAAGCTTATTACAGTTTGGATGGTACTGAAATCTTGTAACGAAATATTGGCGAGAGTTAACCTGGCTGTGGCCAGAGGCCATTCCCAACCTTCAGGGTTACATAGATCCACTGTGTTCCTGCTACAGCTGTCACCATGTTCTATCATTGATATCCATGTGGAGTGCAGTGGTGGATCCCAGCTTTGCAACAAATTTTCACTTTTGCACTGGGGAGTCATTTCACTAATTCCATACCGATTAGAATTGGCATGGGATCAAAGATGCTATTTATTTCAAAGCAGATTCTCAGCCTGTGAATGGGAGATGTGTTTTTTAAATATATATCTGTGTAATGTTTTAGTGATTTTAGTATTTCAATGAGTATTTCCAAACAAGTTTAAATAGTTTATTATCATTTAATTATTCACATTTAATGTCAGAATGTTGTTATTCTGCAACTCCAGCTTTGACTTTTGTTAATGCCTGTTGAGGATGTCCAGGAACTGAACCACACCCGTGTTTGGCCCTCAACACTTGATCTCTGAAGCAGAGTACTCGTGCATCAGAGACTGACCCACGTATATGTAGACAGATGAGACTCTAAGAAGCAGTTCCCCCCCATTCCGCCAAGTGAAGTCAGCAATTTCTTTGGTTATTAGGTATGTCCTCATTTCATGATATATAAAATCTAGTGTATATGTTTCATGAAGAAAATCCGAAAACAATGCACTTTAAATGAGGGCATCCTGTTTTCTTCCTCCCATAACACATTTTACAACTTTAACCAGTGAGCACTTGATCCTGTAGTATGACACAATCCACATTTACTGTAAGTGCAGAATATTTTGATATAACTGATGTTCCAAATCAATGGATCTCATTAGCATTTGCAGATTCATTATTAAGCAAATTTTTAGGTCAGGGAAATAAATACTATGCACTTGCTTTAACATGCTCCCAATAATCTGCCAATGGTGGTAACTCATGCATTGCAAGCTTGACAAGTTGAAACCTAACATGTCTGAACCAAAATGTATGCCCTATCATGCCAGCATAGTTACTTAAATCATAACTATGGTAGTATGTTTTAAAGTCAAATGGTGTTTGACATGAAGGGAAACATGTAGGAGGTAGCTTTCTCTAAGCCAGTTGCCTTTAGATTTCTTTTAGGGTGGACCACACACCTGCAAGATACTGTTGAGGAAGCTTTGATGAATTGCAACTATTAGTCCTTAACATGGAGCATCTTCAGCAGTGGTATGCAATTAGACTGTGGAGGTTGCTCCAAAGAGTTCAAAATATTTTGTTTTGCAGGGCTAAGAACGAAAAGATCATTATCAAAAAATACTTTCTACTCTCAATTGCCAGTAAAGTGATGGAAGCTATCATTGACTATGATGTCAAGTGACATTTATTTACCATACCCAATCTGGTTTATCAAGACCACCTGGCACCAGATCTAAGCCAAGGTTAATTGACATGTCGGCCACAGAAATGAGCACTAAAGGTATGGTGAGAAGAGATGTAACATTAAAACAACATTGACTGAGTACAGCATCAGAGCACCTCAATAAAATTAGAATCAAAGGGTGTCAAAGGGAAAATGGCTGTAGTCATACCTCACATACAAGAAGATGGCTGTGATAATGATTGTTGGAAATCAATTAGCCATGTGCAGAATTTCCTAAGAGCAGTGTCCAAGGCCAATAATTTTCATCCATGTTATCATCCTTTCATCGTAAGGTGAATTGGGAAGTTCACAGTTAATTGCACAATCTTCAATTCCATTTCCAGCTTTTCTGCATATGAATCAGTTCACAGCTGCATGAAGCAAGGGCTAGGCAACAGTCAGGCATGGACTGACAAGTAGCAAGAACAAAAGTGTCAGCCAATGGTGATTTCCAAAAAGAGAGTCTACCTTTGACATTCAAACATTTCATTCTTAATTGCTTATACAACAATCTGTAAATCAAAAATCAGAGCAAAGGAAATATTCAATGGAGAGATAATATACACAATTTCAATAATTACTAGATATATAAACAAATTAACATGCTGCCATTTCACAAACATCAGATGTCACAATATTAAACTATTTAAAACTAGTTAAAAAATAAAAGAGTGAAAACTACAAACGTGAGGAAATCTGCAGATGCTGGAAATTCAAACGCACACAAAATGCTGGTGGAACACAGCAGGCCAGGCAGCATCTGTAAGGAGAAGCACTGTCAACATTTTGGGCTGAGACCCTTCATCAAAAGTGAAAACTACTTATCTTTTTCCCAACAGTGGATTTCTAGCCTAAGGATTATAAATTCTGAACAAGTCCATTTGGGAACAGAGGTATCCCTCAGCTCGCATTTGGCCGAGTGAAAATCTGCGCTACATTTCCTGGTTGGGACTGATCTAACAACAGATTTGCAGTGGATCTCAGTAAAGACCTTTCCCTATAATTTCATTTCTGTTTCTAGAGTCTTGCTTTTTTCAAATTAAACATTGTACTTCTTAGGTTACAGCAAGGATGTAATGTTGGGACTTTATAAAGTACTGGAGAGGCCTCTCTTGGAATATAGCGAGTAGTTTTAGACCTCTTATCGTAGAAGATTTGAATGGAAACTGGAGAGGGTTCAAAGGAGGTTTAAAAAAATGATTCCAGGATTGAATAGTTTGTCATATGAAGAATGTTTGATGGCTCTAGGCCTGTATTCACAGGAATTTAGAAAAATGGAGGGGGGGCAGTGACCTAGTTATAAGGTATCAAATGGTGAAGGGCCTTGATAGACTTGATAGAGTGGATGTGGTGAGGATGTTTCCTATATGGGAGTGTCTAAGGACACAGCCTCAGAATAGAGGAGTATCCTTTCAGAATGGAGATGAGGAGGAATTTCTTTAGCCAGAGAGTGGTGAATCTATGGAATTCATTGCCACAGTCAACTGTGGAGGTCAAGTCACAATGTATATTTAACGTATATTGGCACTAAACGGTGAATCCTTTGCTTGCATCTTCAGAAAAAGCTCTATTTCCATCCTTAAAATCTCTATTTTTCCCTTTCAGGGTTCTTTTGAAGACCCTGACCTGGAGTTACACGCTGACTTCAGTTCTTTGCAAGAATGGGACCTGCTCTTGGGGTTTTATGACTGGCCATTACCCAAAATGCCAAGGGTGTGGCCTGAGAGTTTGGCTCGCCTTTGGAGGCCAAGGATCTTGGGACTTTGGAGATGGGTAGATCGAAGGTCAGAATCCTGATAGACAGGTGTCTCATGGGAACCGAAAGATCTTTGGCTGTGTGCCCAGAGACCCGAGACCTTTGGGTACAGAGCTGGATAAAATGATGCAATGAAATTTTAACATCATAAGCCAGTGAGTTGTTTGTTATGTCTCCCCTCCCACTGTGAAAATCTCTTTCTCCCTTACTGGGGGGGGGGGGGAAGAGAGAGAGAGAGAGAGAGAGAGAGAGAGAGAGAGAGAGAGAGAGAGAGAGAGAGAGAGAGAGAGAGAGAGAGAGAGAGAGGAGAGAGAGAGAGAGAGCCTGTGGTATATCGAATACTGGGTGAACAATGTAGACTTTGGGGTAACTGCAAGTCTGTGTCTTTGCTGTTGCTTTTTCTGCACACTTGAGTGCTTGGTGGCGAGTGCCGATGCTTTTTTTTGCTGGTGGTGAGAGGGGGGTCATTGCTTGCTATCACTTATGTGTAGGAGGGAGGGCAGCTGGGGCTGGACTTCGGGGCTCTAACATTTAACTGTCATTTATTCTTCGGGGCAGTCCTCTGTTTTCGTGGATGGTTACAAAGAAAAAGCATTTCAGGATGTACATTGTATACATTTCTCCAACATTCAATGTATCTTTGAAACCTTTGATAGGTTGATAGGTTCTTGATTGGTTAGGGCATGAAGGGATTTGAGGAGAAGGCAGGAGATTAGGGCTGAGAGGAAAATTGGATCAGCAGTGACAAAAAGGTGGTGCAGATTCGATGGGCCAAATGGTCTAATTCTCCTCCTATATCTTGTGGTTACAAAACTGACTGCACTTTAGAAGTATTGTATTGGATAGAAGTTGGCATGAGATTTATTGTGAAATGAACTATTAAAATTAAGATTCTTCCTTTTAAGATGACATTGAACTGTTTGTTCAGATGATTTTTACAGAATTGTCATATCAAAGAAGTTATACACCTTCAAAATTTGAAATAAAGCTCATGAAGAAGTTTGGAAATTATGAATCAAATTGAAACCCTTCAAAGAACTTATGAAATATGACAATGATTAAATATAATAATTCATCATACCAGATGTTTGTTTTCTGGAAGAAAATCTATTGTTTCCTTTTGTTTGAATTACTTAGGTGTGTGTGAGATTATTCCTAAGAGAGGGAAAAAAAGGCATATCCTACGTTGATAGATCCACAGGCAATTAAAGACTTCACCTTCCTAGCAAACATGTGGAATCTTGAAAAATTAAATTTGGAATTGCAAAGTAAGATAAACCTCATCTAAATTTTTATAAACATGTGTGTTTAAGATGAATATAGCATATCAGAATTAATGGACACTGGTCTGACTGTAATAATAAAGGGTATCCCAAGTTAATGAATGGATTCTTTGTTTTACAGATGCCCATTTGCCGATTTTTTTTCTGTAAGTTGGAAAGGTCAGAAAATCCCACTGAATATGATAACCATATCTAAGTAAAAATTTACGCTGATATACTCACGCTTAAGAATCTTTCCATATCTAAGCACAAATACAATATGTGCCATAGGTTCTTCTGAACATGTTCATTATAGTGACTAGGAATTTTTAATTGGAAGCACTTCTGCTATAATGAAGCGCCATGGGCCAAAGATGCACAGTTCTCCTTCTACTGGTTGCACCACTTAACATAAGAAACAACATCTGTGAGCACATTGCAATTAAAGACACATCTTTGGCTTTGCTCTTCTAGAAACTGTGTTGTTAATAGGTCTTAACAGAGCAGCTGTTTGCAAGATGTAAACCTTCAAAATCCTTTGCTTTTGAAGAAAGCCTATGAAAACAGCTTTGAAGAAGCACATTTTGAAAAAAATGTTACTACAAATTACAATCCCTGTGAATTCCCAAAATATGGCTGCTGCTAGTGCCAATCTACATTGGAAGACCTGGATTGTAGAACAAAATTCAGATTTTTTAAATCGTTAAGCTCTTTGGGAATCATTGGTTCTGGAGTGGATAAATAGTCTTGAAGGAAGTTGAACAAAGTTTTACAAGTTTGAGATATTTTGTAGAATGAGCTAGTCTGGGAAATTATTTCCAGCTAAACACTAGCTTCAGAAGAGGTCAAAGATATGTACAAACTTTGAGTTCTTATTAAGTGCCAGACAGCACTTTTTTATGTAACAATCTTGTTTACCTTGAATAATATTCTGAAATTATCTGTACATCAGATGATAACTTGGCGCAGTTTATAGTATTTTGGGGTAGAAGATTGTGAGACCAAGTCTCATCCTCACACTTTGGCAAAGCATTCAGTGTTGGAGTACTGTCCTTCAGATTATATTTTGAGCAGTGGCCCTTTGTAACACCTTGGTAGTTGTAAATGACCTTGTGGCATTTCAAGGAAGGGAAATATGTCCCGTCTAGAAGTCATTTCTTAACAAATATCACAGGTACAGACATGCTCAGAAATTGCATTATGGAGAGCCACATTTTTGTGCAGCACACCATCCTGTCTTAATATAAAATGTCATTGAAAATTGTAAGTTTATGGTGTGGATTTTCAATCTGAGCTTCTGCTTTTATGACTTACCAACGTACAGATGATTTTGATGTGTGTGCCAGTGTTAAGCACCATGGAATGCATGTCAATAATTTTCAGTCTCTCAGAGGATTTTCTTGAGCAGACATTAAATTGGTGTTGGGAACCTATCTCAAGAAGACCCTTATGTTATTTACTTAGCTGTCCCAAATCTATAACCTTCAAACTAAAACTAATTTCTCATATATTGCCAGACCATTTTCAATCCATTTACCTGCCATTCAACCAGACACAACCCTCCATGTAAATAACCATTGGACTGGTTATCTCCTCAGTTGGATTTCCCAACTCCTGACTATTTTATACTCCTAGCAAAACCCCCTAAGTTGACCACCTAACTCTGAAGATTGATCATACTGTTCAATTCAACTAATCTCCCAATCCAGTTGACTATGACCACTCACCAAAATACCTGAAGAGAAGTGTAGACTGTGGTTGAATAGATAATTTAATATTATTGCAAATACCATTTTCTGATGGTGAGATTATGTAGTGTTACTTGGTTATTTGCTATAAGTTGCAATAGTGCTCTCTGCTTGTGATTATCTTAACACTTTATACTTTGAATATGAACAGTCTTGATTCTCTCTGTGTGATTGATGTTCCCTTTAAGTGCATGCTGTGTTAACAATACTTGTTCTGGTTTTGGGTGTAATAACTATGAACAGTGCTGACTCTGGCTGTGATTTTTTTGCTGTGAGTTTGAAGTATTGCCTTTGTTTCTGTACTGTAATTATGAATGGGGCTCTCTGCCAGGCAACCAAGATCCATTACATTCATAAACTCACAGAAATGTTGAGTACATTATCTTTCACCCTGCTTCCTACGCAACTACCATTCCATTCTCACTGTTACTCTCTCTCATTTTTTCCTGTTATGTTTTCTAACTCCAGAAATTAACTGAAAGAAAAGTAGGGGAGACCCATGGAAAACTTGTGTGTACTTAGTTTTATTTTACCTTTAGAACGGCACATACATTTTTGAATCATTGACATAATGATGAATGCCATTCATGTAGTTTTACATATTACCTGTGATTAATTATTTGAACAACAAAGACAATAAAGAACACTTCTCCCTGTTTAGCTATAAACCAACTCAATATAAAATGCATCTCAGCATATATATCAGAGTAAATTTTAAATTGGTCCATTCAAGTCTAAATATTTAATCACTGAGGATGATCTCTTATTCTTGTTGGATAATGTTTTCCCTGACAAGGGGGCTTGGCAGGAGAGACTTGTGGCTGTGAAACAATCTCAGGTTCTGGGGCCTCCTCCATGGTGGTTGTAGGAGTTGACTCTGGGTCTGCAGGAAGTGGCTCTGACAGCTCTGAACACCTTTCAGCCAAGTCTCGGGATGAATTCAAGAGAGAGTTAGATAGAGCTCTTATAGATAGCGGGGTCAAGGGATATGGGAAGAGGGCAGGAACAGGGTACTGATTGTGTATGATCAGCCATGATCACAGTGAATGGCGGTGCTGGCTAGAAGGGCTGAATGGCCTACTCTTGCACGAACTGTCCATTGTCTATTGTCATCTGGATGTGCTGGCATCTTGAACAACTTGAACTACTCAATCTACTGATCTATCCCAGGCCAACAGATGAAGCTTTGAGCTAACGCTTTCATTTTGACCATGCCTAGTAGCTCCTCCAACACTTTTGCTCTCAGCTTGGATGGTACAACAACTCTAAATTCCCTCATAAGGCAACCTCTGTCAAGGGCAGTTTCATCCCAATGCTGGTAAAAATGGAGGAGCTGGAGTTTCTGCTGCATATTCCAGCCGATTTGGGTTGCCACGTAAACCTGAGAAAGTGTGAGGGTTTTTTGCTTTCCCTTTGGATTATCTATGCTGTAATAGGAAGACTTTCAATTTGCATTAGGGAGAATATGTCAAGAGGAGTGCCTTCTTTTATAGATTTTTCAGGTATTTCCTTTTCCAAGGGTAAATATGATAACCATCAGCATTTTGTGATTATTTCTCCTCTTGTATTCGATTCTGCGATTATTTTTCAGGGAACAGAATGGATCTCTGTATTCATGCTGCTGCTGTTACTGGAACATTCTTCTGTGGATTAAAAATGTTCATTAGTGGTTGATGATCTGTAATAAGCCCATAAAACCTCTCCCATACAAGCACTGGTTGATACATTTTGCACCCCAAATCAGACACAAGGCCTTTCTGTCAACCTGTGCTTAATTTTTCTCTGCAGTAGTAAAGGAATGAAATGTAAAAGTTATGGGGCGTTCACTTACATCACTCATAACATGTAACATGACTGCACCCATACCGTAAGGTGAGGTATCATGGGCAAGCTTCACTGGAAGAGGTGGATCATATTGTGTGAGTGTTGTCTGATGTCACCATTTCATTTATCTTTTTGAAAGCTATCGCCCTCTACTTTGTCCATTGCCATTTTTTCCCATTCTGTAGTAGTGTGATCAAGGGGTGGAGACAGCAGCCAGGTTTGGCAGCACTCTGTAAGCGATAAATCCTAAGAAGGACCACAACTATGACACATGTCCTTTGGCCCTGGGTATCCATCTCTGCTTGAAATTTCTCAGCACACTTGTATAATACTTGTGCATAAATGGTGTGACCACAGTAAGTGATGCTTGGTTAAAGAATTCACTCTTTTTGTATCATGCTCTGAGCCCATAATCTTCTCATCTTTTTATCATTGTCTTGAAATTGGAAATGTTCCTTATCATCCTGGTAACACTGAGTGCCTGGGCTGCCTTGGGGCACCTGGGCCATAGCTTTCTGCCAAAGTTCTGCTAGAAAAGTAACCTCATTATAATGATAAAGCCCTTCCTGAGTACTTATGGTGAGAAACACTTTGCACTTTTCTTCCATCTCCAGCTGTAGCTAGGCCTCAGCTAAGAACACTTTGCTGAAGCATTTTCCTCCAGAAAGGCTTGCAAAGATATCCTCTATCCTGGGCAGAGGGTACTGGTCTACTTTCAGTACTGGGTTGAAGGTGACCTTAAAATCACCACATATCCTGACAGACCCATTCTTCTTGGCCACAGGCTCCATTCCACTTTGGAAAGGATTAGTTCAGCCTCCATGCAATCAAGCTCAGTTCCTGCTTTATCATGGATGCTATAAGGAACCAGACGGGCTTTGTAAAACTTGGGTGTGGAATTTTCATTTAACACTATTTTACCCTTAATAGTTTGAGTTTCCCAATCCCATTTTCATTGCCACTCTTATGTTTTGTAACTCCAGTAATAAATCAAAAGAAAAATATGAGAGAGCTGCGGATAACTCGTGTGTACTTAGTTTTGTTTTACTCTAGTGAGTCATGTACTTATAACATGGTGGCATGATGACATATGCCATTCATGTACTTGTACATATAATCAGTAATTAATTATTTAAGCAGCAAAAATGCTTAATCAAACAATATATTTACAATATTACTCAAATATTATTGAAATATTAAATACACATTTCTGTTCTACAAATGAAATTTTGCACCCCTGTGCTTCCAGATATCTTTTCTAACGATGACATTTCCTTGTCTACTCTCCACTTACAGTGTTCCCAAGATGCAGTTCCACCTGGGTGCTATGGTGGGGTAGAAGTTTGAATGACGCTATTCCAGCTTGGGGCATCGCAGCTCAGAGTTCAATTCTGGCAACACTTATAAGGAGTCTGTATATCCTGTTCATGGAATGTTGCCTGAATGCATAGGTTTATTCCCACAGTTCAAAGATATCCTGGATAGGTTAACTGTCATTGTCAATTGTCCCGTGATTAGGTTAGGGTTACATTGACGTTGTCGGGGGTTTCTGCGGCAGTGATGCTCAAATGGCTGGAAGGGCCTACTCCACACCGTATCACTAAACAAATAAAATCCGGAACTAACACGAGGAAATCTGCAGATGCTGGAAATTCAAACAACACACACAAGATGCTGGTGGAGCACAGCAGGCCAGGCAGCATCTATAGGGAGAAGCACTGTCGACGTTTCGGGCCGAGACCCTTCGTCAGGACTGGAACTCCCTGCTTCACCTTCTGAATGATCTAATGCTCATTCTTCTTCATTTGGCTTTTTCCCTCCCAACGGTAGGAAATGTTACTTTTCCTTTCACTTTCCCATTTACTCTTTCTCCAGCAAAATGTTTTACATGCGTTCTTGGTACAGTTAGCTAGCCACGTTGGAGTAACTAAATCCAGGAGCTTGCATCAATCTATAATATCGAGTCAGATTTTCTGTCACCATGGCTGCTACTTGACCTAATTGATATTTACAACAGTCTTATTTAAGACTTACATTAACCACAATGATTTGTCTTTCCATTCCAACATTTTTAAATGCTTCCTTCTAATGACATTTCCTCCAGGTCTATTGGATACAATCAGCAAGCTTTCCCCAAAATTGCTTTGGTGCATCAGTGTGAGCACCTTGGCATTTATTTCATTGCTGCTGTTCCGTTTGACCTCTCCAGCCCCCAGAACACCCCCCCCCCCCCCGCCCCACACCTCCGCTCCTCACTGCAACTGGAAACATGTTTGATTGATTTCTGATGAATTACATTCTGGCAAAAGATCCTGGAGCTGCATAGGTGGTTGGTTCTCTTTCCTCAGATACTGCCTGACCTGTTGAGATTTTCCGGTAAGCTTGTTGCCTAACGAGCTGGGCCCGATTGCTGACAGGCAGGTTTAGGTGTGCAGCAGAGGCTCAGAGGTGCACACCTGATGCTCCAGCTGCCAGCACCGGTCTTGTCTAGGAAAGAGGAGCCTGTCAGAGTCCATGGGGAGTTGTAGTTTTGTTTATTAGTTGGCAGATGAAACAAACAAAATACTAGGGTGAGAAGCCAGTAGTTACCTGCACCAACATCCTTTTAGACATTCTTGTGCATTTGTACATCTTGTTATACATTTTATTTATTTATTTATTTATTTATTTATGAGGTTGAAAAAGAGATAGAAAAAAATCCTTAAAATGGGTTGCAGCAGTTTATGTGACTTGGCTTCTAGTAAGTAAAATATAAATCCAATGTGTTAGTGCTTGTCAAGAATGCAGTATGGATACAGCACAATTTTTAGTAAAATGTGCATTTTTTCATTGTGTGACATATGTTTTCTGATACAAGGCAATATATAGGCTTTACCTAATGTTTACATGCACACAACATGACATCATGAGAGAGATAGATGCATTTGTACATTTGAAAATGGGAGTGAGACATCATTTATATGACATCCAGCTGCAGGATGTGCAGGTGCTCAACAGGTGCATTCTGACAATACAGTCCTAGTTTGCTTCCAGCTCCTCTACTGTTGTTCTGTTTGTTTTATTTAGGGGTAGCCAAGCATGCACACCTGTATGTCTGCTTTGAAAAACAAATGATCCTATTGCCTGATATTGTTACATCACATTAAAAATAGAATACAGCCTCTGTGTTTCACACAGTTCATAGCAAATGTTAGATTAAAATTAATGATGTTTAAAATAGCACAATGCTGCTTCAAACTTAATCCAATTTGTTTCAACAGATAGCCTATAATATGTAATTATCTGTGGCAGGTAATGAAGAAATGTTATGGGTTAGTAAAAATATCTTTTAATCTTAATATTTATGGCAAAGAAAATGTTATGGACAAGTTATAATGTCAACATTCAAAATAATAAATAAAGTCACGATCCTGCTAATTGCAGTAATTCTTGGATAAAATGCCTACAGTATTGCAATTGAAAATCCAAACATTATATGATGTTTTAATTGCTGCTGTGTAAAATATTTAATTAATGTTTTAGTATTAGTAGTATAGGTAAATTTGAAGGCACAAATATTCCTATACAATTGTTTTTTAAGGTAGAATATGTATTAAAGCAAAATGTTGTAAATGAAAAACAGTAATTTTTGAGAGTAAATGCCTTGATGGAAAAGAACTACACGATCGTGAAGATTGTTACCATTTTCTTCTGAAACGGAACAATGTGTTATAGCACTTAATTTCATTTTTATCTTTGGATGAGTGAAAATGGAGTCAATAGATGAACTTCCCTGGCAAGCAACAGATTTGAGGAGATTTTCAAGTTTATGTATAGATTCATTATTCTTCTTACAGCTATGGCAAAGGGATAGGGATTAAAATTAAAAAAGGTAATTCATATATCCATAATGTTTGAAGACAGTAGTTTAATGGATATTGTGAGTAATATTTTATTATGGATTTATTGAGTATGCCCACAAAAATGAATCCCAGGGTTGTATATGGTGACATTAGGGTTAAATTCCATTGATAAAATTTACTTTAATATTTCAGCATTTTGTATTCTGTTGTGGAAGCTCTTGGTGTTTTTTTTTACATTATATAACACTACGTGATTGAAAGAAGATAGAGGGATATTGTAATTTATATGTTCTCTGAGTTTTGTTTCCATTGATGTTATTAGTTATTTAATACTTTAGCTTTACTAAAACAAAGTGCTTAACATATAGTATAGTGTTTATATTTTGCTTCCAAACCTTTCTGACTCTGTATTTTTGAAATTGAGGAAATGAATTTGTCTGGAGATTTTTTTGTAACTTTTACATGGGAGCCATGGAAAGCACAGAAAGAAGTCAAAATTTAAGGTTTTGCAACATTCTTTCATCAAAGTTAAAGCAGATACTATGAAAGAGGAAGAATGGTGCTCTTGAGATGCTGAAAGACTAGAGGGTGGTTACTGTTGTACTTATTTTAAGCAGGGTGCAAGGTCAAGCCAGTGAGCCCATCAGTGGTAGGAAGGCTACTGGAGGGGATTCTGAGAGAGCAGTTCCATCTGCATTTGGAAATACAAGAACTGATTAGGAATTGTAAGCATGGCTTTTCGTGTGGAAAATCCATGTCCCACAAATTGTATTCATTTTTTAAAGAGGCGATCAAGAGGATTAATGAGAGTAGTTACCTATATAGACTTCGGCACTGACTTTGACAAGGTCCCACACAGTAGGCTGGTCTAGAAGATAGATCACATGAGATCCAGGGCAGGTAGTCAATTGTCAGAGGTTGTAGTGGAGAGTTGTTTGAGGCCTGTGACCAGTGACATGCTGCAGAGGTTGGTATAAGGTCCCATGTTGTGGTCCCATTTGGTTAAGAATGTAAGTGGCATGATTAGTAGGCTTGTGGATGGCACCAATATTGGTGATGTGGACAGTGAAGACGGTTGTCTAAAGTTTCAGAAGAATCTTTATCAACTGAGAAAATGAGCCAAGGAATGACAGGTGGAATTTAACTCAGACAAGTGTGAGATATTGTACTTTAGGAAGTTAAATCTGGCCAGGACTGACATGGTGAATGGTGTAGAGTGTTGTAGATCAGCAAGACCTGGAATACATGTTCATAGTTCCCTGAAAGTGGTCGTGCAGTTAAACAAGATGATGAAGAGATAAGGCATAATTGTCTTCATTGGTCAAGGTATTGTATACGAGATCTGAAAGGTGTCAACTTAGGAAAAGGGGAAGTACGACGAGATCTAGGTGTCCTTGTTCATCAATCACTGAAAGTAAGCATGCAGGTACAGCAGGCAGTGAAGAAAGCTAATGGTATGTTGGCCTTCATAACAAGGGGAGTTGAGTATAGGAGCAAAGAGGTCCTTCTGCAGTTGTACAGGGCCCTGGTGAGACCACACCTGGAGTATTGTGTGCAGCTTTGGTCTCCAAATGTGAGGAAGGACGTTCTTGCTATTGAGGGAGTGCAGCGTAGGTTCATGAGGTTAATTCCCGGGATGGCAGGACTGTCATATGTTGAAAGATTGGAGTGACTGGGCTTGTATACACTGGAATTTAGAAGGGTGAGAGTGGATCTGATTGAAACATATAAGATTATTAATGGATTAGACACACTAGCAGCAGGAAACATGTTCCCAATGTTGGGGGAGTCCAGAACCAGAGGCCACAGTTTAAGAATAAGGGGTAGGCCATTAGAATAGAGTTGAGGAAGAACTTTTTCACCCAGAGAGTTGTGGATCTATGGAATACTCTGCCTCAGAAGGCAGTGGAGGCCAACTCTCTGGATACTTTCAAGAAAGAGTTAGATAGAGCTTTTAAAGATAGCAGAGTCAAGGGATATGGGGAGAAGGCAGGAACGGGGTACTGATTGTGGATGATCAGCCATGATCACAGTGAATGGCGGTGCTGGCTCAAAGGGATGAATGGTCTACTCCTGCACCTATTGTCTATTGAGAGATAGAATGTTATTTTACAGCTTAACAAGAGTTTGACTGTGAATGAGATTGCACTTGGAGAATTGTTTGCAGTTTCAGACACCATAAAATAGGAAGGATGTGATCATGCAAGAGAAGGTGGAAAAAAGATTCACAGGGTTGTTGCTGAGGCTTGAGCTATAAGGCGAGACTAGATAGACAGTGAATGTTTCTCCTGGGTGACTGTGACTGAGGGATGACTTTATGGAGTTTATAAAATCATGAAAGAAATAGGTAAAGTGAATGATTACAATTTTTATCCCAGGGTGGGAAAGTCCAAAATTAGAGGGTGTAGGCCTAAGTTGAGGGGCCTTGGTAAGGTTTTTCTAATGAATGGTTATGGATATATAGAACGAGCAGTCTAAGAAAGTGTTTTTTTAAATAGCCAACTAGGATATAAAACCAGTAACACTTTTGTTGCTATTGATTTCCAGATAGATTAAAATTAGTTCCCAAATATAAAATCTACATGACATCTGAAAAGGCACATGGATAGAAAAGGTTCAGAGGGTAGGGGTCTAACTCAGGCAAATGACACTACGTCAAGTAGGCATCTTGGCTGGTCAAATGGCATGTCCCATGCTGTATAACTCTGTGACTCTATCAAATCATGAATCTGCAGCTGAAGAGCATCATCAAGCAACGAGGCCCCTCAGCTTTTGTTCTGCCTCACTACAGTATCTTGATTCTGTTTTAAAAATCACTTCAATTAACTTTACTATAAACCATTGGGACAATCATCTGAGAAATATTTCCAATTTAAAACCTTCAACTTTCTTAAAATGGCAATTTTCTTAATGTAATTTTATTGAAAATAAGCACTTTATATAAAAAAACCTTTTCTTTCCCTCAAGTCGTTTTTCAGATGTCAGTCCCGTTTACCATCCAAAAACTGTTGTGTCTGAGCTGATGATCTCTGACAAAGTCATATATTTAAGTGGAGTAGACATAATGATTCATATCTTGCATTAAGAATACTGACAGGCTTAACACCTTTTGGCAATATTACAGAATAAATAAGACCATAGACATAGGATCAGGTTTAGGCCATTAGGCTCAGCAAGTCTGATCCGCCATTCAGTCATGGCTGATCCTTCTCCCTGCTCATCCCTACTCCCTGGCCTTCTCCCCATAACCTTTGATGCTGTAGCCATTCAAGAACCTGGCAATCTCTGCCATAAGTACACCCAATGGCCTGGCCTCAAGAGATGCCTGTGGTAACAAATTCTACAGATTCACCACTCTCTGGCAAAACAGATTTCTCCACATCTCTGTTTTAAAGAACGCCTCTCTATCCTGAGGCTGTGCCCTTTTGTTCTAGATTCCCCCACCCTGGGAAACTTCCTTTCCACTTCTACTCTCTCTAGGATGTACAGCATTCGAAAGGTTTCAATGAGATCCCTCTCATCCTTCTAAATTCCAGTGAGTACAGACCCAGAGCCATCAAACATTCCTTATATGATAACCCTTTCATTCCTGGAATCATCCTTGTGAGCCTCCTCTTAAACTTCTCTAATTTCAACACATCTTTTCTTAGATGAGGAGCCCAAAACTCTTGACAATGCTCTAGGTGAGGTCTCACCATCCCATCCCTGCTCTTATATCCTTGACCTCTTTGTATCTCAGGTTTTTGGATTTTCTCCCTGTTTAGAAAAAAATTGCTTATTTATTTCTGCTACCAAAGTGCATGATCTTGCATTTTCCAACATTGTATTTCATTTACCACTTTCTTACCCATTCTCCTCATCTGTCTAAGTCCTTCTGCAGCCTTCCTGTTTGCTCAACACTACATGCCTGTCCACCAATCTTCATACCATCTGCAAATAGATGGCAACAAAGCCATCTATTCCATCATCCAAACCATTGATGTAGAGCATAAAAAGAAACCGTTACAACACCGACCCTTGTGGAACACCACTAGTCACTGGTGACCAACCAGAAAAGGATCTTTTTATTCCCACTTGCTGTCTCCTATAATTCAGCCAATTTTCTGACCATGCTGGTAACTTTCCTGTTATACCATGGGCTTTTAACTTGGTAAGCAGCCTCTTGTGTGGCACCTTGTCAAAGGCCCTCTGAAAATCCAAATGTACAACTTTTTCTGCAGCCCCTTTATCTATCCTACTTGTAATCTCCTCAAAGAATTCCAACAGGTTTGTTAGGCAAAGTTTTCCCTTAAGGAAATCATGCTGACTTTGTCCAATCTTGTCCTCTGTCACCAAGCACTCCATAATCTTATCTTTAACAATTGACTCCAATATCCTCCAAACCACTGAGTCGGGCTAACCGGTCTATAATTTTCTTTCTGCTGCCTCCATCCTTTCTTGAAGAATGGAGTAACATTTGCAATTTTCCAGTCTTCCAGAACCATGCCAGATTCTACTGATTCTTAAAAGATCATTACTAATGTTTCCAGAATCTCTAATTCTACCTCTTTCAGAACCCTAGGGCGTAATTCAGTTGGTCCCTATGACCTATGTACTTATAGGTCTTTCAGCTTTTTGAGCACCTTCTCCCTTGTAATAGTAACTACACCCACTTCTCTTTCCTCACACCCTTCAACACCTGGCACACTGCTAGTGTTTTCGACAGTGAAGACTGATACAAAATACTCAGTTATTCATCTGTCTTCACTTTGTCCCCCATTATTATTTCTCTGGCCTCATTATCCATTTTCATCTCTCTTTTATTTTTTATAAACTCTCTTATTTTTTATTTTCTATCCACCTTGATATTGTTTGTTGGCTTGCCTTCATGTTTCATCTTTTCCCTTCTAATGATTCTTTATTTGCTTTCTGTAGCTTTTTCAAAGCTTCCCAATCCTCTATCTTCCCTCTAATTTTTGCTTTGAAAAACCTTGAAGTGGATGGATTACAACAACAGAAACCACAGCATACACTCCGTAGCCACTGAGTGTAGAAATACAGCACTAAGGTGAAGCTGTATTTCCTTAATTTTTGGGAATGAAAAAAATCCAAGAAATTCCATGCATCTTTGCCTGCTTGTTCCTATTGGAGAATTAATTGATTCTCCTTTATTTGGATAAAGTGATTCCTTGGTTTGATTGGTTGATAATCCTTACTGTTTCTTGTTCACAAATCCCCTGCACTGGATGTTAGTTCTGATGGCCATTGAGGGTAATTCTGAGATTGAAGACGTAAAAAGTCTGGGCACTGCTGTTGGCAGAAACTACTCATTAAAAAAAATTGCTAGATAATTAGCTTATATACTGTATAGTCAGAGTTCAAAAGTTCAAAGTTCAAATTTATTATCAATCTAAGAATATGATATATGACCTTAAGATTCATCTTCATGCAGGCACTCACAAAATAAAAAAAACCATAGAATTCACAAAATAACTCACATACAACAAAGGTTGCCACATCTCTAATATGCAAATAAGGACATTCACACAAGTAATAAAAAAAGTGAACAAATATCACATAGAACATGAAGTGCAGATTCCGCGGAAGTGAGTCCACAGCTGCGGAATCAGTTCAGTGCTGATGTGAATGAACCCATCCAGGAGCACAATGGCCACAGGACAACGACTGTTCCTGAGCCTAGTGGCCTAGGACCCAGGTCTTCTGCACTTCCTCCCTGATGTTAGTAGCAAGGAGACCAGTCAAAAACAGGCAGACAGCACTGAACACCTGTTCTGTTTCCACTCTTAGACTCGACAATTTTAATCTTGCTCAACGTTTTAAATGGCATGGAGTAATGGAGCCAAGCATGGGTTCATCTTTCATTATCAGACATCGATGCAGCTTCTACCCCCAGCAATAGCCCTCCTGCACCTTCAATCGATACAGCTTCTACCCCCAGCAAGAGCCCTCCTGCACCTTCAAGAGTCTAGTTCGCTGAGTTCCCCAGGAGACTGCAAAAGGGCCACTTGGCTTAGTTGACTCAAAAGTACATCCTTTAAAGGGAAATTACAGGCTTCAGACTGCAGCAATTGCAATTCTGAGGAAGATGTATATCTACTCGAGTATCAAATAGTTTTGTGATGTGCCTGAAAACATCGCCATTGGCAACCAGGCAATCTTGTATAGTCATTTCAAAACTAAGCTTTTCCTTGATAGTTACCCTTATGACAATCACCAATATTTGCAGGTATTACAGTGGCATACAGCATAAAAAGTGTGTACCAGCTATTAAGCACTGGTCTACAATAATCCTAGAATAACCACTTATTTATTATTCTTCCCAAATTCTTCTCAATTTCTCACCCCCATCCCACTCCCAACATTCTACCATTTACTTACACACTCATGGAAATGATTTACAGTGGCCACTTAATTTACTAATCCGTATGTCTTTGGTCAAAGGTAGGGAAGGACCAGGAAACTTACCCTGTGATGCACCATCAATAACTCACTCTGAGACGTAAAGGCGAGATATCGGCTTTTATTGACTGGAAGAAGGAACAAGCAGTGAGTGACAACCATACTACATCCTGGAGACTGAGAGGCCGGGCTCAGACCTCAATCGCCTTTATACAGGGGTCTGTGGGAGGAGCCACAGGAGCAGTCAGCAGGGGGCATGTCCAGACAGGTATATGTAGTTCACCACACCCTGTCACTGTGAGAATGAACAATGGCCACACAGACAACACCTAACATCTGGATTGAGTCAGGGTCTCTGGTACTGTGAGGCAGCAGCTCCCGTAGCTGAGCTTGTCACTACACCATTGTGTAACCTGTACCTCATAAAGTCCAAAACATTTATGTCAAATGATTTAAAGGGTAATGCAGCATGGAATCAGGGGCTTCCACCAAACTAGACGTCCATTTACCAAGTTTGGTTGTAACGTTTCAAGTGCGGGCCTCTGTATTGAGAGATACATGCGCTGTAACACAGGCTGTTTTGAGAAAGATCACTAGTCAGGGCCATCCTGCCACTGCAAATCAAGTTTGAAGTATGGTTATCATCAAAGTATGTATAAATGATATAATTTTGAAATTCATCTCCTTACAGGCAGTCTCAAAGCAAGAAACCAAAAGAATCCCTTTAAAAAAAGACCAACTAACATCGAATGCGCAGAAAGAAAAAAAATACACAAATCATGCAAACGATAAAAGCAGGTGATAGCATTCAGAATGAAAGTGAGTCCATTGACACGAAGCCTGGAGCTGGCCCATTGCCTCAGCATCAGTTCATCGCACAGCAGATTTTGCAGACTTGAAGCCTGGAACAGGTGGAGCAGACCCTTGGCCTCAGTCTCAATGCAGTGGAGAGCAGAGCAATTGTCATGGAGCAGTGAGCAGAACTGGCCTGACCCTTGCCTCCAGGCCTGACACCACGCCTTTTCAATCTGTCTGGCCCAGTGTTTAAGTTATCCAAATACCACGTCATCCCACGAATTAGAACCTGGGCCCTGTTGCATCAATACGCTATGGGTCTGGATCTCAGCAGCACGTTTTGGCCCATTCCTGGCCCTTCCAAATCACCCCGGTGCTTGGATTGAACAGACCTCACTCTCCGGTTAACTGGATGATCTCTGACTCTCCGCCACTCCAACTTTTGTCTGCCTCACGTGGCCTCAAGGCTGATTTGTACTTCTGCGTAGTAGCCTATGTCACAGTCTTCATAAGTGGCCTGTGCCATTATGAGCATTTATACCTGTGCGTTGGTGTCCACATCGCTCTGCAATTCACCGCCGAAACGTTAGTTGGCAGTGGGGTTTCTATGCCGCTGTGCTGAGTTTCCTTGTGTACTTCAAACAATGGCGACTAAACGCATCATGTTGGAGTTGGAGCTAATAAATGTTGAACAAGGGTTACTTTTATTGAAATTACTGCAACCCAGAAAAGAGAGAAGACTTAGGAGGAGATGGTACGTATGACCATTGAATGGATTGAGGCAGGAGGAGGGTGAATTTTCTGTGCTTGTCCAACCACTGAGAGAAATGACAAGGAATTGCATTTCAAATATTTTCAGATGTCGGCAGGTAGATTTGACAATTTGGTTCATCGTCTCCAACCACTTATTTTGCATCAGTGTATGCAGAGTATGCCTATAGACAGGAGGAAATGTGATGCTACCAAGCGGACTAATCACAGTTGTTGCGGTCTGCATCGCCGTGACGCACAGTTACATTTTTGGAGAGGTGTATGTCAGGCTATGGCGTAGGGTAGGGTGTAGGGTAAAGCGTAAGCTATGTGGCTACACCGTACCTATGGCGTTCATTTGATGCAGAAGTATAAATCAGCCTTCACTCCATCTCAATCATGCCTCAATCTCTTCTCCTCGAACACACCTCGACCTCACTCCGTCTTTGCATTGCATCCACATGCCTTGACCCTTGATTCAGCCTTGTTTTTGATCGCCTCTTTATTCTTTGTGGTGATCGTTTACTGCGATTTTACACAGAAAAAGTGTTATTAATAAAGTATTAGCTTGTATTTCTTGCTTCATGTTGTTACCCATCTTCAGCAGCACTATCTTAAATGGGATTGATTCCTGTATAAAGATCTCTAGGACTTCTTGCGTGTGGAATGTTCATGGAAGGACAATGGATTCATGGTGATATCAAGTAAATTCGGCGAGTATATATACCTTGCATGATGGCATATGAATTCATTGTATTATATTTTTGTATAATTTATGAGTAACATAGTTTTTGAAAAAATAATCTGATCTCATGTCAAATTCATGTCATGATCCAATGTTATCAAATTCCAGAAATAGTTGAAAAATTGATTTTCATATCCTGTAGACATACACTTTCTTTAGTTAAATATTCATTGATGCTGCAAAGGTGGATGGTATTTTGAGAGGCAAAAAAAATCCTGCCCCAAACTTCAGTTTTACTGTGACTAATATCTCATTAGAAAAGGATTTTTTTTGCCTTCTTCACAAAAAATTACAGTGCTCCTGGCATAAGAAAATTCGTGTTAAGAAAAGCATTGCATTATTAGCAGGAGTTGATCAGCAAGAAGGTTCAGATATTGAGTAACTTGCTCCCACATTGATCATATGGCGTATAGCCTGAAGGGTGGTTTCTTCTTTTCTCTGTGATTCATTGAGGGTGCCATTGCCCCTTTGTGTCTCGTTCTGTTGGTTAGAAAGGTCTAAGTAGGTCAAATCTGCTATAATCTTGCTCTGCTCTCTGGAGGACTTAAAACTGAGTTTGAGAACAGAGAAGTGATATATTTATAAAATACTTGAAATCTAAAGTTTGTGCCCTCTGATGTGGTAAAGTATAGATAATAAACAAATTAGTCAGGAATTAGTAGAGTATGTTTTGATTTTGATTGAAAGCATTCAAATAAACATCAGTAATTTTTGTAGGATTAAGGCATTCTGATTTATTTGGTCATTTTTGTAACCTTCAGCTCAAGCTTATGTTTTGCATTATAATTTGCCAAGAACAAGTAGTTAATGGCATGGGTGATATTAGGTGATATTAGGGCTATAGTTAAATCAAGCTGATAATTTGCTCTTTCTTCTGTTTGCACCACGATTACCTGTCATTCTCCTTTCTTTCTTCTTTTATGTGTCCTGTTTTGTTTGCTGGACATGTCCCTGTAGGGCAGACTTCATAACATTTGTAACATAAGGCACAGACAAAGGAGGTTACCTGCCCCCTTAATGACTACATTATTTCACCCTTTCAGAGAAATTCCCTTTGTTCCACTAGCTTCCTCTTGCACCTTCGCTGTCAAATCAGAGCTGCATACTGATTAACTTCATGCTCTGGCATTCCTGCATTCTTCCAGCAAACACTGTGTGTTCACCGATATGGAAATAATACAATATGAGGTCAGAGGGTTGATCTGAGGCTTTTGGAGCACTCAAGATACCTTAAAAAGGTGTGCTACTGAGTCTAGTTTTCAACTACACACTTTAGGCTTGTAAATGATTGGACTGAGGCTAAATAAGGCATTTGTCAGACAGTACTTGGAGGATTGTGAACAGTTTTGGGATCCCTATCTATGAAAGAGTTTGCTAGAATTGGAGAGGGGAGCAAAGGAAGTGCACGGGAATAATCCCAGAAATTAGATGGTTGATCTATGAGAATGTTTGGTGGCTCTGGCCTGCATTTGCTGGAGTTTAGAAGAAAGAGGGAACTCTCATTGAAACACATCGAATACTGAAAGGTCTGGATAGAGTGGATGTGGAGAAGCTGTTTCCTATAGTAGGGAATCTAGGGCCAGAGGACACTACCTCAGAATAAGGAAAGTCTCTTTAGAGTTGAGAAGAAATTTCTTTAGCCAGATGTTGGTGAATCTATAGTTCTCATTGCCGTAGCTAAAGGCCATAAGACATAGGAGCAGAATGAGGCCATTCAGCCCATCGAGTCTGCTCTGCCATTCCATCATGGGCTGATCCTGGATCGCACTCAAATCCATGCACCTGCCTTCCTACTATATACTTTGATGCCCTCACTGATCAGGAGAAGATCAACTTTTGCCTTAAATATACATATGGACTTGGCCTCCATCACAGTCTGGCAGAGCATTCCACAGATTAACTACTTGGCTAAAAAAATTCCATTTTACCTCAGTTCCAAAGGGTCAACCCTCAATTCTGAGGCTGTTCCCTCTAGTTCTGGATAATCCCACCACAGGAAACATCCCCTCCACATCCACCCTATCTAGTTCTTTCAAGATTCAGTAGGTTTTAATGAGATACCCCCCCAAAGGATCCTCATATGTTAACCCCTTCATTCCTGGAATCATCCTCATGAACCTTGTCAGGACTCTCTCCAATAACAACACATCCCTTCTGAGATATGGGGCCCAAAACTGTTGACAATACTCCAAGTGCAACCTGACTAGTGTCTGATAAAGGCTCAGCATTATCACCTTGCTTTTATACTCTATTCCCCTTGAAATAAATGTCAACATTGCATTTCCCTTCTTTACCACAGACTCGACCTGTAAATTATCCTTCTGGGAGTCTCCCACAAGGACTCCTAAGTCCGTCTGCACCTCTGATGTTTGCATTTTCTCCCGATTTCGATAACGGTCCATACTATTGCTCCTTTTACCAAAATAATTCATCATACTGTAACCCCCTGGGTCGCCTCAGGCTCGCTCAGCTCGTTCTCGTCTAGGGGGAGCAGCCTTCAGCCCCGCCAAACTGGGTAATCAGCTGGTGTGGATGCTGTGTGATGTCCCCGCCTCGCCCAAAAACAGACAGTACACCATATGCGATTAAATGAGTACAATTTATAAAGATTACTATAACTAAGTGATTAATAACGATACAGTATATATGAAGAGAAAATTAAAGAAAAGGCGCCAAACTTATCAAAGTCCAAACCACTTCGTGCACAACCGTTGGAGCTCAATTACTGAAGTCTTCTGGCCACCATTCGATCCCCTCCGAACTCCTCGACTCGCAGCTCAGGACCCTCCGAACTCCTCGACTCTCCAAACAGCTCAGGACCCTCCGAGTGGTCAACCAAGCACATCTAGCTTCATCCCCCCCCCCTCCTCGGAGAATCTCCCGGCCTCGGACCCCCCTTTGGGGTCCGATCCTCGCCCAGTTTAGAGCATTGCGTCCTCTCTCTCGACCCCCTCGCGCCGATCTTCCCAAAAGCCCGTCAACAAAAGCTTACAGACTCAGAAGAAAGAACATTAATCCCCATTTGGTTTACAAAGGAATACCATTCTCGTTATCAGTAAATTAGCATTCCTGCTAGTTAACAAAAAAGAAGAAACCCTCTTTACAATACATTACAAAAACATTGTATTTCATCTGCCACTTTTTTACCCATTCTTCCAATTTGTCTAAGTCCTGTGCAATCGCATTACTTCCGCAGCACTACCTACCCCTCCACCTATTTTCGTATTATCCACAAACTTTGTCACAAAGCCATCAATTCCATTATCTAAATCTAATGGTAAGACTCTTGGTAGTGTGGAGGAGCAGACGGATCTTGGGGTCCGAGTCCATAGGACACTCAAAGCAGCTAAGCAAGTTGACTCTGTGGTTAAGAAGGCACACGGTGCACTGGCCTTCATCAATCGTGGAACTGAATTTAGGAGTCGAGAGGTAATGTTGAAGCTATATAGGACCCTGGTCAGACCCCACTTGGAGTACTGTGCTCAGTTCTGGTCACCTCACTACAGGAAGGATGTGGAAACTATAGAAAGGGTGCAGAGGAGATTTACAAGGATGTTGCCTGGATTGGGGAGCATGCCTTATGAGAATAGGTTGAGTGAACTCAGCCTTTTCTCCTTTAAGTGACGGAGGATGAGAGGTGTCCTGATAGAGGTGTATAAGGTGGTGAGAGGCATTGATCGTGTGGATAGTCAGAGGCTTTTTCCCAGGGCTGAAATGGCTGCCACAAGAGGACACAGGTTTAAGGTGCTGGGGAGCAGGTACAGAGGAGATGTCAGGGGTAAGTATTTTACTCAGAGAGTGGTGAGTGTGTGGAATGTGCTTCCGGCAATGATGGTGGAGGGGGATACAATAGGGTATTTTAAGAGACCTCTAGATAGGTACATGGAGCTTAGTAAAATAGAGCCTGGTAATTTCTAAGGTAGGGACATGTTCGGCACAACTTTTTGGGCCGAAGAGCCTGTATTGTGCCGTAGGTTCTCTATGTATCTATGTTTCTATGCAAATCATTGACAAACAATTTGAAAAGTAGTAGTCCTAATACTGACACCTGAGGAACACCACTAGTCACCGGCAATCAACCAGAAAAGGGCCCTTTTATTCCCATCTCTGCCTCCTGCCTGTCAGCCATTCCACTATCCATGCCAGTATCTTTTATGCCAGTACTTGGCATTTTATCAGTTGAGCAGCCTCATGTGCTGTGGAGCTGTGGAGGCCAAGTCATTGAATATATTTAAAGTGGAGGTTGATAGGTTTTTGATTACTAGAGGTGTCAAAAGTTAAGGGGAGAAGGCAGGAGAATGAGGTTGACAGGGAATATAAAACAGCCAAGATGGAATGATGGAATGGCAGAGCAGACAATGGGCAGAATGGCCTAATTCTACTCCTGTGTCATATGGTCATGAAACAAGTGGGTATGGTCTGCTTCCTGGTTTTATTGCCTCGGATGGGGGTGATGGGGTTGTGGGGGGAAGGTATTAGTCTCTGGATGAGACCTGTTCTAAAGTGCCCTGAGCCTCTGCAAGCAGGCATGGACATGAAGGCTCGCTTCCAGTCAATATCTCCTAGGTTATGAAGCAAACTTAAATGCCTCATATTTAGGGACTTTGACGAACCTATTAAGACTGCTTTAAATAGTTAATAAAATATAAATAATTTTAAATACATTATAAAATAAAGATAATTACAAGAAGAATATGTTTAAAATGTTAAAAGAAAATAATTTAAAAATAATGAACAGCTTATCTTTTTCTATCTACTTTTCAGAGCAGAAATAATTTTTGAAGTGAATAGGAATTCCAGTTCCAAGAAAAGATTTGGCTGGAGAGAATCAATGTGATAAATTCCTCAGTAATAACGCCGATCAGAATCTGACATTAAATTTCATATGGAGTCTATCAATGAAACTGAAGGATAGCTACAGTAATATCTCTGACTCAGCATACAAATTTTCATACTGTATGTCCAGGGGTATAGTATGCCGCAGAGAGTGTTTGACTCAGCCCAATACACTGAGAATATCCCTCCGCACATGAAGCACTGCCTCAAAAGAAGGCAATGTCCATCATCAAAGATCCTGGCCATTTGGGCGATACACTACTGGTGGGCACGAGGTACAGAAGCATGAAGTCTCACATTGTCAGGTTCCAGATGCGTTCCTCCTATGTGTGGCAATATCTCATCTGTCGATCTGTCTGGGTCGCCTATTATATCTGGTGCTCCCAGCGTGGCCTCCTCTACATCGGTTGGGCACACACAGATCAGTGGACTAACTTGTTCAGCACCTTCGCTCTGTCTGTCGTAGAAGGCAGGATCTCCTGGTGGCTACCCATTTCCCATTCCCATATCTCTGTGTGTCTATGCCTGCATCTGCTGTGTCAATGGTGCCAAACTGGAGGTTGGAGAATTACCTATCATATTCTGTCTGGACAGCCTCCAAATTGTTGGCACGAACACCAATTGTTCTAAATTTTGGCAATTTCTACGCAATAAAGTTGCAGTGCAATCAATGCAAAAAGTACCAAATATTGGACTAAGGTGTTATATATAAATGCACACAGCATAAGGAATAAGGTGGATGATCTTGTTGTACAGTTACAGATTGGCAGGTATAATATTGTGGCTGCATGGCTAAAGGATGCATGTCTCTGGAAGCTGAATGTCCAAGGATACATGGTGTATCGGAAGGATAGGCAGGTAGGTAGAGGGGGTGGCGTGGCTTTATTGGTAAGAAATGATATTAAATCATTAGAAAAAGTTGACATAGGATCAGAAGGTACAGAGTCATTATGGGTTGAGCTAAGAAATCGCAGGGGTAAAAGGACCCTGATGGCAGTTATCTACAGGCCTTCAAACAGCTGCAGTGATGTGGACTACAAATTACAACAGGAAATAGAAAAGGCTTGCCAGAAGGGCAGAGTTATGATAATTGTAGGGGATTTTAACATGCCAGTGGATTGGGAAAATCAGGTCGGCACTGGATCTCAAGAGGGAGAATTTGTGGAATGTCTACGAGATGGCTTTTTAGAACAGCTTGTTGTTGAGCCCACTAGGGGATTGGCTGTATTGGATTGGGTATTGTGTAATAAACCAGAGGTGATTAGAGAGATGGAACTGAAGGAACCCTTAGGAGGCAGTGATCACAACATGATTGAGTTCACTGTGAAATCTGAGAAAGAGAAACTGAAATCCAATGTGTCAGTATTTCAGTGGAGTAAAGGAAATTACAGTGGCATGAGAGAGGAACTGGCCAAGGTTGACTGGAAAGGGACACTAGCGAGAAGGACGGCAGAGCAGCAGTGGCTGGAGTTTATGCAAGAAGTGAGGAACGTGCAAGCCAGATATATTCCAAAGAAGAAGAAATTTTCGAACGGAAAAGGATGCAACCATGGCTGACAAGAGAAGTCAAAGCCAAAGTAAAAGCAAAGCAGCGGGCATACAAGGAAGCAAAAATTAGTGGGAAGACAGAGGATTGGGAAGTTTTTAAAAGCTGACAAAAAGAAACTAAGGAGATCATTAAGAGGGATAAGATGAACTATGAAAGGAAGCTAGCAAATAATATCAAAGAGGATACTAAAAGCTTTTTCAAGTATATAAAGAGTAAAAGACAGGTGAGAGTAGGTATAGGACTGATGGAAAATAATGCTGGAGAAATTGTAATGGGAGATAAGGAGATGGCGGAGGAACTGAATGAGTATTTTGCATCAGTCTTCACTGAGGAAGACATCAGCAATATACCGGACATTCAAGGTGTCAGGGAAGAGAAATATGCGCAGTCACAATTATGACAGAGAAAGTACTCAGGAAGCTGAATAGTCTGAGGGTAGATAAATCTACTGGAACCAGATGGAATGCACCCTCATGTTCTGAAGGAAGTAGCAGTGGAGATTGCGGAGGCATTAGTAATGATCTTTCAAAAGTCGATAGGTCCTGGCCTGGTTCCGGAGGACTGGAAGATTGTAAATGTCACTCTGCTATTTAAGAAGGGAGCAAGGAAGCAAAAAGGAAATTATAGACCTGTTAGCTTGACATTGGTGGTTGGGAAGTTGTTGGAGTCGATTGTCAAGGATGAGGTTACGGAGTACCTGGAGACATATGACAAGATAGTCAGAACTCAGCATGGTTTCCTTAAAGGAAAATCCTGCCTGACAAACCTAGTGCAATTTTTTGAGGAAATTACAAGTAGGCTAGACAAGGGAGATGCAGTGGATGTTGTGTATTTGGATTTTCAGAAGACCTTTGACAAAGTGCCGCACATGAGGCTGCTAAACAAGAGCCCATGGAATTACATATGTGGATAGAGCATTGGTTGATTGGCTGGAAACAGAGAGTGGGAATAAAGGTATCCCATTCTGGTTGGCTGCCAGTTACCAGTGGTGTTCCACAGGGGTCTGTGTTGGGGCCGCTTCTTTTATGTTGTACATCAATGATTTGGATTATGGAATAGATGACTTTGTGGCTAAGTTTGCTGATGATACAAAGATAGGTGGAGGGGCCGGTAGTTCTGAGGAGACAGAGAGTCTGCAGAGAGACTTGGATAGATTGGGGGAATGGGCAAAGTAGTGGCATATGAATTACAATGTCGGGAAGTATATGGTCATGCACTTTGGTAAAAGAAATAAACAGGCAGACTATCATTTAAATGGGGAGATAATTCAAAGTTCTGAGATGTAACGGGACCTGGGAGTCCTCGTGCAGGATACCCTTAAGGTTAATCTTCAGGTTGAGTCGGTGGTGAAGAAGGCGAATGCAATGTTGGCATTCATTTCTAGAGGAATAGAGTATAGGAGCAGGGATGTGATTTTGAGGCTCTATAAGGCACTGGTAAGACCTCACTTGGAATACTGTGTGCAGTTTTGGGCTCCTTATTTAAGAAAGGATGTGCTGACATTGGAGAGGGTTCAGAAAAGATTCACTAGAATGATTCTGGGAATGAGAGGGTTAACATATGAGGAATGTTTGACTGTACTCTTTGGAGTTTAGAAGAATGAGGAGGGACCTCATAGAAACATCTCAAATGTCGAAAGGCATGGACAGAGTGGATGTGGCAAAGTTGTTTCCCATGATGGGGGAGTCTAGTATGAGAGGACATGACTTGAGAATTGCAGGGCGCCCATTCAGAACAGAGATGCAAAAAAAATTTTTTAGCCAGAGGGTGGTGAATCTATGGAATTTGTTGCCACAGGCGGCAGTGGAGGCCAAGTCATTGGGTGTATTTAAATCAGAGATTGACAGGTATCTGAGCAGTCAGGGCATCAAAGGTTATGGTGAGAAGGCAGGGGAGTGGGAGTAAAGGGGAGATTGGATCAGCTGATGATGAAATGGCAGAGCAGACTCGATGGGCCGAATGGCCGATTTCTGCTCCTTTGTCTTATGGTCTTATGGTCTTTATATGTATTCCTCCAGTCTCATTTCTTCCCTTCAGGAGCACAAGATGCATCAACTGTACTAATTTAAACACTCCATACTCTGAAACATTGGAGCCTGCAACACATGTGAACGATGCGATGGTGAATCTGGTAATAAAAGTAATAACATGAGGTAGCCAGTAAAAATATGGCAACATTATGCAATGGAATATCTACTCAATGTATTTATACATGCTATACGTTTAAGGATGTTCAACTCCCATAAAAGTTGTTCACTTGCCATTCTAAATAACCGTCCTGTCTACATGTTTAGACACACACTGAAAATTACAAACCTCTAATATGTTTGTTCCTATAAATATGGTGCCATATGTTCAATTTCATTGGAAAATAAATATTTGAAACTGAGGAATTTATGGCATGGCCAGTGAAGTTCACAAAATTCATTCCAGATTATCCATGTATTTAACACTGTAATATATGGAACAATCCAGGAATTTGCAATGGCATCTATTAATGTGTAAAATGAATCGTTGAGCACCATTTCTTCAGCTGGAAGGTGGAAACAAGGTATTTTCACTGATAGCATGTGGTCATTTGGGCACATGTGAGGCTTGCCCCATTGTCACTCTGACTATTGTAGGGCTGGAGGACTTCAAAGAGACAGAAACATGCAAAGGTCATGGAGGGAATTGAAAATGAGCGCACTAATTTTAGAAACAAATAATGGCTGAACCGGGATCCCGTTTATGTCAATGAATGCAAAGAAACTGAATGATATGATCTATGACAAATGTGGGAAGGTTTCAGTGTCTTCATTTATAAAAAGTAGAAGATCTTAAAATGACGCATTGGTTTATGCACGCCATCCATAGAGATCATTTAATTTCAACTGTGGATTGAGATAGTTTGAGGGAAGGCAGTACCAGAACTCAGAATGAAGTATTACTGCTACAAAGAGAGTGTAGAGCAGGCAAATAATCAGGTGTAAGGACATAACGAGGATGATTGTGAGGTCAAGAGCATATCTACATACTAGAGGATGGTACAATACTCGTCAAGCAATGGGATAGAAGTTGTCCTTGAGGCTGATGGTATCTTGACTGGTTGCATTATGGTCTGCACAGGAATGCAGACAACAGTCGACTCTGCCTAGCATTTCCCTTCCACCATCAACAGCATCTGCAGGCGATGCTGTCTCAGGAAGGCAACATCATCATCAAAGATCTCCATCTTCTTGCATCTACCACAGGCAGGAGATACAGAAGCCCAAAGTTCCACGCTGCAGGTTCAAGAATAGCTATTTCTTTTCAACCATGTAGTTCTTGAACCAACCAACCACTACAATGTAGCAACACTAACTTACTGAACACTGCACTAAAATGGACTTCAGTGGCTTTAGTTTTAATTGTCCTTTTTCTTGTAAAAATTGTGTATAATATATGTGTAATTTATTTTTCACTTGTGAATGCTGCTTCTGTAATGTTATGTGCCTCTGATGCTACCGCAAGTAAGTTTTTCATTGCAACTGTACCTGTGCATATGGCAATATACTCAACTTTGACTTTGATTTTTCAGTCCAATGAGAGGAGGAAAAAGAAAGAATGCCTGTGGTGGGAGAGGTCTTCAATCATGTTGACTGCTTTACCAAGCCAGCAAAAAGTATAGATAGGGTCCATGGAGGGGAGGTTCACTTTCAAAATGTGATGAGCTATGCCCTCAACTCTGCGTCGTAGAGATAAAGTGTCCCCAGGCATGGGGAGTCCACAACTAGAGGGCACAGGTGCAAGATGAAAGGGGAGAGATTTGAAAAAGGACCCAAAAGGGTCATTTTGCATAGAGGGTAAAGTCTTAGTCATCCATATATGTATGGAACAAATCATTGCATTTCAAGGTGTTGTTATCATGAGACAGTTGGGTGATAAGGAATATGGTAGCACTACATTTGTGAAAGTGTTAATAACTGATTTTTTTAGACATGGCAGAATAGACAAGAATTAAACCATGCTGGTGCTGACCCTCCCAAACGAATGAAGGAAGAGAGATATAATTCTATCAAAGACTGCAAGCAGATTGGAAAGTATTAGGTCACCTTAGTTGCACTTAAAGCTATCTAATACTGTGGAAGAGTAGAAATCTAATTATTGGGATTTAGATTTTTTTTTAAATTTTGGCATGGAGTTAATGATCTAAGTAATGAAGTACTATTTCCTCTAATTTGAGAATTGTGGTGAAGATAAATAATTTAAAATGATTGCAGTGAGATATGGAAAATTTTCTGTTGGGAAAAATTATTTGAGTTTGTGATGTTTTTGTGTTTACCTAGCTGGTAAACATTAAAGAGAAAACTTTTAAGTATGAACTAACATGTATGTATGAAGTAACAGTAGAAAGAAATGTAGCTTGTTTTGTGCGTTGCATAGATAGATTAGGTAGAAAGGTCTGCTCAACCTTCTGGCAGACATCTAATTCTAATTTTGTTTCAAAGTTGATCATGTTTTGTAATAAGTCTTGTAATATGTTTAGTACCAGGAACCAAGCAAGCTAATATTGGTTTGGCCTTCCCAGGAGCTTCTTTTGCCTGACGGGTTATCTCAATAGTCTTATGGAAAGAAGCAGTTGAATAAAACGTTTAACAGTGAGTCATGTCTTATTTTAACTAGATTAAGGCTGTCTGGATTCATTATATTTTTTTCTCTTCATAGTTCACTGTGGAATTTATGGTTCATTCTACATAGTTGGGAAAGATTACCATAGCCGAAGAGGCTTTAAAATATTACATTCCTTTCTCAAAGAAGGGCCTATGTGCCCTTCTTTGATAATCTGTTTGTGTTACAGATTTTGATGTTGTACTTTTAGTATGGCATCTGTGTTGAATTAGAACAGGAGCCATTTTATCCATCCACAGTTTGTCAAGTTAAAATGTTTTCTTCTGATTGCTGAAGTCGTTCCAACTCTGAAGTATAAGACAGAGCACAGAACTTGTCACGAACTGGTACGAGGATTTAAGTACATTCTTGCAATATGATTCACTGTCTGGCTCCAGCCTGACCATACATCTTCCTGCTGCTCATTTTAAACTTACAGAAGATTGCCTCGCTTGTTGATTTCTGCAAAATTGGCTAAGAAGAAGCAACTCTGAAAAATTCATCCTTTCATCCGTCTTTTGCTTTCTTTAGTTATTTCACTTTGATCAAAGAAATAATCAGAGGTATTTGGAAAATAGAAGAGTCAAATACTAATGAATAATGATTGACTTTAGAAAGAATAAGGTACTTTAAAATGGATTTTACACATGGGATTCAGTGTGATTTTAAAAGTTGCACTTGGGACAGTAAAGAATTTTGAGTACATAGCTGTATTAGCAATTCCATAGCCTTCAATTCCCTGATCTTTCAAAACTGCATCTACTTCCTTCTAAATGGCTCCAGTACTCTATCCTCCCAAACATTCTATGGTTGACGGTTCCAGTAATTATTCATCACTCTCTTAGAAGAAATAGTTATGCACTTCAGCTGAAAAATGAGCACTCCTTACCTTATCTTGTAATTAAGTCTTTTTGCTTGAGACTCTGCACATCTTAGCATACACCTTGTCATGTCCCCTTAGGATTATTATACCTTTCAAAAAGACTGACCCCATTCTCCACCACTGAAATATCAAACATTGCTCTATCATTAACACGGTAGCTGTACTGATGTCAAGATGACAAGGGCTTATTCAGGATATTTGCTGACAACAATCAATGCTTGGAATGTTATCACCAGAGAAACAATATGGGTTTGACATACAGGTACATGCTTCCTTGGTATACAGGTCCACAATAGACAATACACCAGTTACATGCTACTTTACTAGTCTGGAAGTAGCTGTAGGTCTAGAATCTTGTGTTATTGAGGTGTCTGTGAGCTGAGAGAATTGTATTCATCAAATATCAGAATCAGGTTTATTATCACCGGCATGCGACGTGAAATTTGTTAACTTAGCAGCAGCAGTTCAATGCAATACATAATCTAGCAGAGAGAGAGAAAAATAATAATAAATAAAATAAAACATAATAAATAAACGAGCAAATCCATTATGTGTATTGAATAGATTTAAAAGAATGTGCAAAAACAGAAATACTATATAAAAAAAGTGAGGTAGTGTCCAAAGCTTCAACGTCCATTTAGGAATCGGATGGCAGAGGGGAAGAAGCTGTTTCTGAATCGCTGAGTGTGTGCCTTCAGGCTTCTGTATCTCCTACCTGATGGTAACAGCGAGAAAAGGGCATGCCCTGGGTGCTGGGTGTCTTTAATAATGGACGCTGCCTTTCTGAGACTAAAGATGTCCTGGGTACTTTGTAGGCTAGCGCCCAAGATGGAGCTGAAGAGATTTACAACCTTCTGCAGCTTCTTTTGGTCCTGTGCAGTGGCCCCTCCATACCAGACAGTGATGCAGCCTGTCAGAATGCTCTTCACAGTACAACTACAGAAGTTTTTGAGTGTATCTGTTGATGTGTCATTGAAAATTAATGTTAGCATTTTAACAATTATGCAAAATCTCCATCCAGTACAGAGACTGTTCTGAAATACTTGGGCAGCAACAATGAAAATAATGTGGAAAGGAATAGGTTTTGAAAGACAGCAGATAATCTCACTAATGAAGGTTAACAAGTGAATTTTGAAATGAAACCAGAAGGTTCTGAAAATACAAGCAACATGCAGCATCTATGGAAAAAAGTACAGTCGACATTTCGGGCCGACAGAAGCATCTGCAGATTTGCCCTTGTCGGTTCTGGAAATACCTAGTCCGTCAGGCAGCATCTGCGGAGAAAGGTAGAATTTTGAAACTTTTCTTATCACATTATGATGAGGACTTGAAAAGGAATCCAAGAAGCAGGGAGGTTCTATTTAGTGGAATGTGTCACCTATGGATTAAGCTGTCATCGGAGGTCGTTAGGTAAATAGTGTGAAATGAACAGGAACTGAAAGCAGTCAGGGATTCTCCAGAACAGTGTAGTTACAGGAGTTTGGATATTCTTAAACCACGTATTGCTCTTGAATTCACAGCTAGCATTCACATTGCCTTTGAACATGGAATGACTGTGTCAAGTTATATTCACCATAGTAAATTCCAGTCAATGAACGGAAAAGGGGACATACTCCTTCAGTGTGTTATGAAGTCTTCAGTTACTAAGATAATGAAGGACAATGGTGGTACTCTGAACACACTCATTTTCTACATTACTTATGAAATCAAAGCAATTCTTCCATCTAAGACCCCAACAAAATAAGAAGCAGAGTAAAAATAGGACATTTGGCATGATAGGGCATTTGTTCTGATATTTCTGAAAATCACAGCTGATATGCTACTTCAATGCCAGTTTTCTGCACTATTCCCATATCCCTTAGTTCCCATAATATTCATAAATTTGTAATTTTTTGTTTTAAATAAACTCAGTGACTGAGCCTCTTCAACCCTCAGAGTTACAGAATCCTCTGTGTGAAGAAACTTCTCATCCCAGTCTAAATGACCTATCTGAGGTACATGAGATTGCTGTGGTAAACTATGTATTGTTACGTACCCTGTAAGTGGGTGTCTAACCAGCAGAGAAAGAAGAATTCGTTGGAGTCTGGTGATACAATACTAAAGGAGTTTATTAATAAAAATAAGCAAAACCATATCAATAATGCAAATATACATATAAAACAAGTTAGCAGTAATAAACCTAAAAGTGTAGGAATAATAATAATCAATAATAAACAAGCTCTATTGATGTCTAGGGGTAAATAAATTGTCATAGAAAAGTATAAAGTTCAGTTCAGTTCATAAGTGCTGATGTAGTTATGGTTGTTGTATTGTATTCGTTGGAGAGAGAGAGAGAGAGAGAGAGAGAGAGAGAGAGCGAGTGAGATGTAACAGCTACAGTCAGGCAAACCTTCCTTTACTTTCTTAATCCGTCGTATCGGTGTGGTCATTCAGTTATGACCTCTCCGTCCTTCTGCTAGACTGTTCTTCTGTGGTGTACTCGTCACTCTGGCATGAGTGGACACACACACAGGTCCCCACCGGCCCTGCTTTAACACTGATAGCCTTAATGACCAACCTCCTGGTTCGGTCTTCGAAGCCCCCACCTTTCTTGTGGCTTCCAACACTCAATCAGTGTCCACTGGTGTGTCTGGAGGGTGTCTCTCCAGAACTGTCTTTTATACCTACTCATGGGGACTCAGCTATCTATCATTCCTGAATGACTGTGTCCATCAAATAAGGCCATTCCTTCAGTCCACTGAGGAATGTTTATCAACAAACTATTGTCCTTGCAGTGAAACAGTAAATAATTCAAAAAGGAGTCACAATACGGTTAATCAACAATTTCCCCATCTCTCCTATCTGTCACCGATGTTCTTGCTTGTTTTTCCGTCTCTCTTTCTCATGGTCAGCATAGCAACAGTAATAGTTCATGTTTCTCGGGGGGAGATGGTTAACTCTGTACCCCATTGTCCATCAGGTCTGTTCATCACTCATAACAGTATACCTGTCTGGACATGCCCTGCTGCTGACTGCTCCTGTGGCTCCACCCACAGACCCCCGTAAAAAGGCGATTGGGACACTGCTTCTCCCTCAGTCTTCGACATGTTGTGCAAACACGAGGAAATCTGCAGATGCTGGAAATTCAAACAACAACACACACAAAATGCTGGTGGAACACAGCAGGCCAGGCAGCATCTATAGGGAGAAGCGATGTCGATGTTTCGGGCCGAGACCCTTCGTTAGGACTAACTGAAAGGAAAGATAGTAAGAGATTTGAAAGTAGTTGGGGGAGGGGGAAATGCGAAATGATAGGAGAAGACCGGAGGGGGTGAGATGAAGCTAAGAGCTGGAAAGGTGATTGGCAAAAGTGATACAGAGCTGGAGAAGGGAAAGGATCATGGGACGGGAGGCCTCAGGAGAAAGGAAGTGGGGGGGAGCACCAGAGGGAGATGGAGAACAGACAAACAACTAAATATGTCAGGGCTAGGGTAAGAAGGGGAGGAGGGGCATTAACAGAAGTTATGTTGTGCTCCCTTTTCGCTGTTAATAAAAGCCTATCGTTCACTTCCAGTCTCCTAGAGTTATTGATGGTGCATCAATTGCAGATGCTATTTGACCCACTGAGTTCCTCCTTACTTTAAGTGTGACTGCTCAACGTAGGTTCCTCAGCCAGAAGAAACATCCAGCCAGTCAAGTCGCTTTATAAGTTTCAATGCAATCTCTAAGTTAGAAAATGCAGTCTCTTCTGAGCCTCTGTTCACACAGCAAACATTGCAATCCCTGCAGCCAGTCTCTTGCTGCATTGCTGCACTCTCTCTCAGGCAGGTGCATCTTCACTTGGCGAGGAAGCCAACACTGTAAACAATACTCCAGGTCTAGGTTCACCAAGGGAGAATTTACAAAGGATATGCAGCAAATTCACCTTACTGCATATCCTTGGGAATTAAAAATCAAGATAGTTGGATTGAAGGGTTTGAGTTATCAGGAGGTAGGTCTGTTTTCTCTGGTTAACAAGTCACATTTTAGAGGTATATAAAATTATGAGAGGTGATGAGCCAGTGTCTGTTTTCCATGAGAAGCCATACATTAAAAACAAAAGAGTCGCTAGGCAGAGGGTCGGACCACTCAAGAACAATGGAGGGAATTTACGTATGGTGCTAAAGGAAGTGGGCAAGATACTAACTGAATATGTTGCATTGGTATTCACCAAGATAATATACATGGGGGATAGCAAAATCAAAGAGGGGAATACTGATATTCTACAGCATTTTGATATCAAGAAAGAGGAAGTGTTGGGCCTTTTGAAAAATATTAAGGTGAATATGTCCCTTGGGCCTGATGGTCCCTAACCCATGTTACAAATGGAGTTGTAAAAGGAGATTGCTAGGGCCCACACAGAGATTTTTGAATCATCTTTAGGCATAAGGGAGGTCACAGAGGACTGGAGAATATCTACTGTTGTTCCTTTGTTTCCAAAGAGCAATAGGAACAACTAGGAATTAATAAGAATTAATAGACTCATGAGCCATACCTAAATATTGGAGCAACACCCACAAAATGCTGGCGGAACGCAGCAGGCCAGGCAGCATCTATAGGGAGAAGCACTGTTGACATTTCAGGCTGAGACCGTTCGTCTTGACTAAGGGTCTCGGCCCGAAATGTCGCCAGCGCTTCTCCCTATAGATGCTGCCTGGCCTGCTGCGTTCCACCAGCATTTTGTGTGTGTTGCTTGAATTTCCAGCATCTGCAGATTTCCTCATGTTCGCCTATATATTGGAGAATATTTTTCGGATATGATTTACACACATCAAAAGCATAGACTTATTAGGGATGGACAGCATAGCTTTGTGAAGGAAAAGTTATGTCTTACAAAGTGGACTGATTTTTGATAAGGATGGTCAAAATCAGAATCAGAATTAGAATCAGTTTTAATATCATTGGCATTTGTCGTAAAATCTGTTGTTTTATAGCAGCAATGCATTGAAATAAATAATAATAAAAACCTATAAATTACAATAAGAAATATATTTTTAAAATTAAATAGGTAGTGCAAAAACAGAGCAAAAATAAAAGAAAAAGGATATTGTAGTGAAAACTCATTGTCCATTCAGAAATCTGATGGTGGAGCGGAAGAAGCTATTGAGTGTCTGTCTTCAGGCTCTTATTGGTAGCAATGAGAAGAGAGTATGGCCTGGGTGATAGGGGTATTTTATGATGGATGCTGCCTTTTTGAGGTATCAGTTTTTGAAGATGCTCTTGATGCTGGGGAGGAAAGTGCTCACGATAGATCTGGCTGAGTTTGCAACTTCTGCAGCTTTTCGCAGTCGTGTGCAGTCACCCCTCCATGACAACCAGTTAGAATGCTCTCCACGGAACATCTATAGAAACTTGGAAAGTCTTTGGGATTGTACCAAATCCCCTCAAACTCATAATGAAATATAGCCACTTCTGTGGTTTCGTAGCTGATGTAGCCAACAGAGGACCTGCAAACTCTGCTAAGGCAGGTGGTACTCAGCAGTTTTGCTGTTTGAGTGTTTGAGAGACGGCGTTCCCCTACACCATTCATGTTGGGCATCTGTTTGCTCTGAAAGATTATCTTTGAAGTTCTCACTGCCCTTGTATGTACTGCCCTCTTCTCCATTTTGGACAAATACAGGCTAGTGATTCAAATGAGTGGGTGCTGATTTTATGCTTTCTCAGAGAATATCTTTGAAATTTTTCCATTATTCTGGTAATCTCTTACTGTGTAAGAGCTTGGAATAGAGTACAGCTGTTTCAGGAACAACGTGATCACTGTGGCCTGCCATCTGTAGCCAACTATGTAATTATGGCATTAGTGCTAAGGATGTTTACTTAGGATAGGATGCCAATGATGGTTTGTTTATCCTGCCAGTGAATTTGGAGTATTTTGCAGAAATAGCATTGGTGGTATTGCTCCAGTGCTTTGTTGTTGTCGGTCTTTCATTATTGTGCAGCTTTCCATATCATCTCAAAATGTCATGGACATGTGACCAGAAATTGACCAAACAGAATTAAGGATTTAAATTGAGACACTCCAGACTGCAGATACTGGAATCGGAAGCAGCAAACAATCTGCTGGAGGAACTCAGTGGGTTGAGCAGCATTCATGGAAGGAAATGCTGCATGGAAGACAATTTAAAACTCAGTGTCTGCTGACCTCTATTTAGGCTTTTTGCAATTGTTTTATTATTTTATACATTTTTTTCTTTTTGGATATGTAGCATATGTAGCAAATGAATTTTCTATTAATCTTGAATATTAATTTAGTAAGAGTCAAAGTTACACCTGATATAATTTGGTTACCAAATTGAAATAAAGCAGGCATTTACAGAACACAACACTAAAATGTGAAATCATGCTATTGAAACAGAATAAAATAATAATAACTATCACGTTATATTTGATCTGTCTTCTCATTATATTAAATGCACAGGTAAAATATTGTTTCTTGATTATGTGGCATATCAAATTTTAATAACATTCAATGTCAAATTTGACTGAGCTGTACTATTGTAATTCATGTATCCATTAATTGCAAGATTGTGAAGACATGTTTGGAAAAAAGAATCATTCTCCTTCATTAATAATTATCTTAAGCTGAAATGTTTTAAGTGCATTAAGGAAATAGTTTAGAATTAAGATTTTTTGAAATGTGTAGTTACTTGCATCTTAATTTTTAAATATTAATTAGAATAAATGGATCTGGCAATTCATATCCATAATTCCTTAAAAGAGGCATCACAGTTGTAAAGAGAGTTTTGGAACTTTGGACTTCAGAAATCAAAGTATTGAGTACAGCAGTTGGTATGTTATGCTGAAGTTAGGGGCCGAATTTGGAGTATTGTTTGCAGTTCTGGTTATCTACTTAGAAGACAGTATTACTAAGATTGAAAGAAAAAAATTACAAGGATATTGCTGGGACTTGTGAACCAGATCTATAGGGAAAGGTTGAATAGGTTAGTATTTTATTCCCTGGAGCATAAGAGAATGAAAGCGATTCGATAACGGTATACAAATTATGAGAAGTACAGATAAAGCATAAATGCAAGCAGGCTTTTTCCGCAGAGGTTGGATGAATTAGAACTAGAGTTCAAAGGTAAGATGAAAGACGAAAAACTTAAGGGGAAACTGAGGGAGAGCTTCGGCAGTCAAAGGGTGGTTCAAATGTCGAATAAGCTGACAGTGGAAGTGTTGGGTGTGGGTTTGACTGCAACATTTAAGAGAAATTTGGATAAGTACATAATTAGGAGAGGTATTGAGGTCTATGGTCCAGGTCTGGGTCAAGGGGACTAGGCAGAATAACAGTTCTTGTGCAGCAGTGTTCTATGACTCTCTAATATATACTAAATCTGAAAAAAAAATGTATGAAAATGTTTATGCCTGGAAAATAGATTATGGTATGATGATGTCTGTGATGCACATTTAGCTTTGTTTCCCCAGATGATTTAAAACCATGTTGTTTTTCAAGATCTTTCTGTATTTGGTCTTTATAGTTTAAACAGAAAGTTACATTTTAAGTTCTCCAAGATTTGGGAACCCTGGACCATGCATGCCATTTGAACTGATTTGAAATATTTGAAATTCAGGAACATTTTCAATCTCTTGTTTTCAATAGAATAAAAATGTTTTCCTCTTCTGTGTTCGGCCTGCCATTCAGGAGCCCTAATTTGAGAGCAGTCTGTGTACAATCTGCAGGACAGATAAAATGAGAGATGAGTGGGAAATCATCATGAGACCTCTGTAAGAGCCCCAGTTCATTTTAAGTCTTGGGCCTCACCCAAAGAGTGCTGAACCAAATTCCTATTGCTCAAAGCTTGTAGATACAGTTGTGTCCTTAACTGTGGTATTCTGCAGTCAGGGGTTCTAAATGAGGCTGTTTACAAACAGACGATAATGCTGAGAACTAATGAAGTGTAAGAAATCCTTTTGATGTACTTGAACCTTCACAGGAGGTTTATTTTCCAAGTGAACATTGGTTCTTTATGAGCTTCTCTGTTATCTCCTGTCTGGAATTGTTGTTGGCTTTAATCCTCTGGGCACTTCTTGATTTCTCTTTTTAAATCTGTTTTACATTATCAGGGCTTGAATTCGACATTGTAAATATGATCCTTCTGTCCGTGTCTGAATTCTACCAAGTTAAAGTGGCAATATAAGTGTCTCTATAAAGAAATTATAGGTTTGCAAATTTGCACTATTTTGGTTTGCAAAGTTTGCACTATTTGGTTTGCACTATTGGTTTGCAAAGTTCAAAAAACTTTGTGACTAAGTTTGAAGTAAATTTATTATTAAAGTATATATATGTCACCTTATACAACCCTGAGTTTCATTTTCTTTCAGGCATACTCAATAAATCCATAAAAGAATAATAACCTTAATTAAATCAATGAAAGACTGCACCAAACTGGGTGTTTGAACAATGTGCAAAAGACAATAAACTGCAAATACAAAAAGATTATCCAAGATGGCGGCGTGACGCAGCTTGCAGCGGCCACTCCAGAGCTGATTATCTGTTATTTGTGAAGTGGGGTGCCGTGCGCAATCATAATCTATTGAAAAAGGACGTGTGAGCAACGGAGGAACATCGGGAAATCTCCAGGAAGACCTTCTTCGTTGCTGCTGCTGCTGTGAGGTCTGGGATTCTGCTGGGAAGAACAGGCCCCCAGTCCTTGGGGTCGCTTTGCCAATGGCCGTTGGCGGGGACTTCCTAATACACTCGGCAGAGGATGGTGCTCAGAGAAGTTGTGCTGGAGGGGATGGTCGGTGGCTCGGAGGTTCGACAGACTCGGAGTCCACTGCGGTCAAGTCGCTTTTGGTGTGTGCTGCATCTGCGAGGCTGAGTCGGGCGGTGCCGTGAAAGTCCATGGCGGGGGTATTCCCTTCTGCCGCCGGCGTGGGATGGCGAGTCTGTCGGGACCCTGGGGACGTGGAAACTGTGTGGTGATTTCTTTTGAACTTATAGTCTTTTAACATCTTTGGACTATTTTTACAGTGCCCATGGTCTGTTTTTTTATCAATTATGCTATTGTTTGCACTATTGTAACTATGTGGTTTTGTGCAGGTCTTGTAGCTTTAGTTTTTGGCCTTGTTTTATCTGGTGGATTTGGAGCTCCTTTCCAGGGAACGTGCTAAGACGGTAGCGTGATATTAATATGCAGCAGCCTCTCCTGACTCTGGATTAGGGATTGCCAAACGTTATGTGGATTTTCTGGTGTAGTCTGTTTTGTCATATGCTTTTGTGATATCATTCTGGGGGAACGTTGTCTCATTTTTTAACTGCAATTCATTTGTGGTTTCTAAATGACAATAAACTGAATCTGAATCTGAAAGAAATATTAATGATAAATAAATATGCAATAAGTATCAAGGACATGAAATGAAGAGTCCTTGAAAATGAGTCCATAGGTTGTGCGAAGTGAAGTTAAGTGAAGTTATCCAGTGATGGGATAAGTGAAGTTGAATGAAATTATCCCCCCTGGTTCAAGAGGCTGATGCTTGAGGGGTAATAACTGTTCATGAATCTAGTGTGTGAGTCCTGAGGCTCTCGTACCTGCTTTCTGATGGCAGCAGCAAGAAGAGAGCATGGCTGGGTGGTATGGGTCCCTGATGATGGATGCTTCTTTCCTGCAACAGCATTCCATATAGATGTTCTCAATGCTGGGGAAGCCCTTACCCATGATGGACTGGCCTGTATCCACTACTTTTTGAAGGATTTTCCATGCTAGAACATTGGTGTTTCCATACTAGGCTGTGATGCAGCCAGTCAATATACTCTGCACCACCCATCTATGTAAGTTAGTCAAAGTTATAGATGTTAGCTGAAACTTTGCAAATTCCTAAGGAAATAGAGACATTGCTGTGTTTTCTTTGAAAGTGCACTTATGTGCTGGGCTCGGGACAGATCCTCTGAAATGATAACATTTAGGAATTTGCTGACCCTCTCCATCTCAATTGCACAAGGAGATGTCTGGGCCAAGGTCTTGATGCTTATTGATTATCTATGTATTGAATGCCGAGCTGTAGATGATAAAGAGCATCCTGATTTATGCAGCTTTGCTGTCCAGATGCTCCGTGTTGAGCGAAGAGCCAGTGAAATGCCCTTCCCGGCATTATTTAAATAGACTTGCTGCCTCATTCATAATGTCAGAAGTAAAATTAAGATAATGCCTTCAGTTACTACTATTAACACTCAAAATTCATTGTCATTTATTCAGTTTTGTGGATCTAGACAGTGCAGGCATCAAAGACAAGGTACAAACAAGAGAAAGTCTGCAGATGCTGGGAATCTGAGCAACAGACACAAAATGCTAAAGAAACTCAGCAGGCCAGGCAGCATCCTGGCCTCCAATCTAAGTGTGTCCTTATCCCGTTAGTGGAGGAGACCATGGATGGACATATTGGAATGGGAATAGGAAGTGCAATTAAAATGGGTGGCCCTTGGAAGATCATCTTTGTTCTGCTAGACAGACCGTAGTTGCTCGTTGGGTCTCACTGATATATAAGAGGCCACACATGGAGCACCGAACACAGTACATGATCCCAACAGACTCACAGGTGAAGTGTTGCCTCACCCGGAATGACTGTCTGGGGTCCTGAATGATAGTGAGGGAGAAGGTGTAGGGGCAGGTGTAGCATTTGTTCCGCTTGCAAGGGTAAGTGCCAGGAGGGAGATCAGTGGGGAGAGATGAATGGACAAGGGAGCACATGCTCCCATCTCTGAATTTAGTTTTTTTTCAACTCGTGGACCATAACTGTGGTGATATCTGAAACTGAAAGTTTCTGAAGGAACCCATACTAAGCACAAGTATGGAAGTATCTCTTTCAGCAGCTGCTTCCATCAATCCGCAGAGGACTGACAGCAGGTATTCGAGGAAGTAATTGGATTTGCATTTGAACGTTTTTGGACATTTATGGGCAACTTTCCCATTGTGTTAATGCCAATGTTGTAGGTATACTTACACTGCAATCAATGCTTGAGAATGAATCTTCAGTCCAAGTGAAGATATTATCAGACTCATAACCCAGTCACTATTTCATCCATTCAGCTCTAGCTGTGTACCCTGGTATGAAATGAATTGACTAAAGGCTATCTTTCTTGACAGTGGGATCAAAGAAGGCAGTTTATTGAAGCGAAAAACTAACTTTGTCTTATGAGCATGTCCTAAGCTCTACAGAAAGTGATGGCTTTTCTGAAATCACATTGTTTGGGTGAGAAACAATCATTGGAATAAAAATGGGAGGAAAAAAGTTTGTTTTGTTTTAGAAACTAATTAGCTGTCTTTACACACTTGACTAAAAATCTCGTTTGCCAGATTTGCACTTTAAACATTTGGACAGGTCTGAATTTGATTTTCCATCTACTTAAAGTATTGTTAGTAAAATTGCATATGGTGTGGTCTAAATTTCTTATTTATATTTCTGAAGGAGAAATCTTATTGCTAAATATTGAAAGTCATGAAAATGTCCTTGGGGATTCAGCTTAAGTGCAACTTAAAAGCAGGAAATTATAGGTTTTCATCACACTTCCGGCAAAGTTATGATGGAAAACAGAATCAAATCCATCCAAATTCCAAGCCAAGTATAATTTACTTCATCACTGTATGTGCCACAGCTACATTCTGTCTGCCATCTGTTGGCAATCTGGAATCGAGGAAGCCAGTTTGAATGGTGCCAAGTGTTGTCTGTAGTGTTAAAACAGAGCTGACCTATCTTTATGGCTTGTTTTTATTTATGCTTAGTCTGGAGTTACAGTCGCATTGCCATTTTTGTGTTGCTATGCAGCAATGCAAAAGTAATATTTCAGTTCTTAAATAAGTGCATTAAAGAGGATGAGCAAACTCATTCTCTGCCAAGCATTTCAACTGTTTGGCAGTTTTGGACTCAGTTCAGGTCCCACGATTCAGATATTCAGTGGTGTATTGGACACATGTCCAAACGTGCAGCAAAATATATTGAAACTTTAATCTACATCTTCCATCTGTGCTACAGCCATTTCAAGAAATTGCACCAAAGGAACCTAGTTTGCTAATCCAAGATGAGTTTCTTGGTGAACAATACTGTTGTCAACAGGACAGTACATCACATTACTAGCCCTTTGGCCCACGATGTTATGCCAATCTTTTAATATACTCCAAAGTCAATCTAATCCTTCCATCCATTTTTTCTTTCATCCATGTGCCTATCAAAGAGTCTCCTAAATGTCCCTTACGTATCTGCCTTTACCACCATCCTTGGAAGTACATCCCACACATCCACCACTCTCTGTGAAAGACTTACCTCTGACATTCCCCTATAGTTTTTTTAAGACCATAAGACATAGGAACAGAATTAGACTATTCAGCCCATTGAGTCTGCTCCACCATTCCATCATGGCTGATCCAGATCCCATTCAACCCCATATACCTACCTTCTCGTCATATTCTTTGATGCTCTGTCCAATCAGGAAACAATTAACTTCCACCTTAAATATACGCAGGGACTTTGGCTCGACCACAGTCTGGGGCAGAGCATTCCACATGTTTACTACTCTCTGGCTAGAAAAATTCCCCCTTACCTCTGCTTTAAAGGGTCACCACTCAATTTTGAGGCTGTGCCCTTTGGTCCTGGATACCCCCACCATAGGAAACATCCTCTCTACATCCGCCCTATCAAGTCCTTTCCAATTTGGCAAATTTCAATAAGACTGACAGTAAATTCCAGTGTTCTCTAGAACATTTGCCCAGTTCCACTCTCCTGATTGGATGACACACATTCCTAAGCATCCCTTATCTTAAACGATAACCCAAATGCTGCCAGCAGAATATACTGCTTCTACAGAAAGAACATTACATGAAATACCCGACATTAGTAGTAAACCTTTTCCCAGGGCTCTCTCCCACCTAAAATAGACAAGTCTTCAAGACTTTGAAATTGAACAACCTCCCATTAATAACACAGCCTTCAAAGGAATTTTGTGATGTCAGGACCTCCAATCCATTTGTAAGTGCTCGGGACATATCTCACTAGGGGGTATAGATGCAATACTCTGTTCCCCTGGTGTGATATAGGCCTGCCTATCAGGGAGTTTCCTGACTCCTTGAGACCTCCTTATCCCGTCATCTATTTCTTCAGTCTCAGACACTTCTTGGGATCTGTCCTGTGTACTTGGAGAGGCCTCCCCCAGTCCAGTTCTCATGTCTTCTGGTAACTTATGTCCCCTTGTCATTTTTGAGCCCATTTTCCCTGCATTGTCCAACCGCAAGTCTGCCTGTTCACTGCTAGTCCTCAAGGACCTCACAACTTCAGCAGCTGGTCCTTTTAGACTTTACCAGTTGCTGTCTCTTCACATTGTCAGAGCACTGCCACTCATCCAGCATCTGAGAGGTTTGCTCCACCCAGGTCTCATATTCCTCCTCCCCACTGGGGGCGGGCTTCACACCCGAGAACATCTTCAGCATACAATAACTTTGACTGTCTGCCGGTGCACTATGACATTTACCTGCCAGGGACGTAAGGGCCGTTACCAACTCAGCATTTTCACCCCTTGCTGGAAGACTCATTAGACCTTCCATATCAGACCACTCTGTCCCCTCAATCCGCAGAAATAAGGACAACCTCTCTTTAAAGACTCCACCCTCAGGTACAGGAAAACCCAACTTCCAATGCAGCCCTCTTGCCTATACTCTCCTCTTCTTTGAAAGTACGGATGGCCCATGGCCCTGCCTCTCCTGGGACCCCAATGGTACCAGGCAGGTCCACTCCCACTGCATCAGCGCTAGTCTGAACTAACACCATATTTTTCCCCGCCATGTGATCAAACTGTCGCTCCATAATCATAACCTTCCCTAATGCTTTAACAGTGCTTAAAACTCTAAACAATAATTCACCCTGCTCAGAACACAAGCATTAGCTACAGGTAATCTCTTTGAATCGCACCAACGCTCAACTCCTGCGTCATCCATAACCACATAACTTAAGCACTTTCCTGGACAATAGTTCAACATGGGCTTAAGCGCAAACCCATTTAATCAATTCTTAGGGCAATCGCACAGAGTTCAATGAATTCAGTCCCGGACCATAACCTCCACAATGGATAATTCCCTTTTTACTGGGTGTCTCTGGAAAAGTGGCCCATTAGTCCCTCATTAATAGCCACTGAACCCTGCTGCAAGAAAACTACCTTTCTCAGGCTACCTACGTCTAGGTGTAAATGATGTTTGTCCCACCAAAACCATGAGGTTAGAATGCTTTGCCCACCCAAACCCTGGGGTTTGTGGGAATGCTGCATGACTTACTGCCCCCGCCAATTGCCCGTCGGCAAAAAACAACAGATTGTACACTGCATACAATTATAAAGAAGTATATTGAAGAATGTTAACTTAAGCAAACAGTTATTAAAGGCAGGAAAGAACAGAACAAAAAAGGTCTATTATACTTAAACAATCACATGTGCATGGTGGAGCTCAAATCTTCTCAAATCGAAATCGTTGTTTTCAATGTACAGTCTGCATCGCCTCCTATTCACTGTTTCCTGGGTAAAGTTCCCCTCTTGTACTCGATTGGATTGCACATTCCTGCTGGATCAAATTCTACGGTCAGTTCCCTCGAGCTCCTTCTCTCTCCATCTCCCGCTGAATAAAGACCTTGACCCCCCTCAGCATTGGTCACAAATACTGCTCCCCCAGCATTCTCTAGAACTTTCCCCCAGTTCCACTATCCTCACTGGATGACGCACATTACTAAGTATCCCTTATCTTTAAAAGTAGCCCCAAAACTGCCAGCAGAACACACTGCTTCTACAGAGAGACTATTACCTGTAATATCCTAGAACATTAGCAGTAAATCCTTGACCCCTTGATCAGGGTGTTCCATTACTGAACACCTTCCAAACATATGAATTCTACCAATTAAAAGGAACAAAGAAGGTTGAAGGGTATCAAATAATGTATATAAAATAATGAGAGGTCTAAACATGGATTGGAACTTGGAACATGCATGTCATTTAGTTGGATTGGATGCAAATTTAATATTTTTTCAACAAGTTTTCGTGTTCTGGAACTTCCTAACAGAAAAGGTGGTAGAGTCAGAAACCTTCATCATATTCAGAAAGTACCTGAATGAGTACATGAATTGCCATAAGCTGAAACGTTATGAAACAAGAGCTAAAAAGATGGACTAACCTGGAGTTCATTTCTTCCTGGCATGAAAACTGTGTTTTTTTTCAATATTATTTACTCTAAATGTTTCTCCACTACTGAGAACTCCATTGAGAGCCATATGGAAATAAACAAAAGGTGAGGTATTTGACCTTTTGATAGAGGAATTAGGCTGGAACTCTATTCTTCCTAGTGTGACGTTAAGCATGCATGGTGGGCCAGCAGAACGATCAGGAGAATTGAACATTGGCAATCAGGTCATATATTTGATTAGAAGCAGTCTAGTTGGCTATCTGCCATGAGAATAATCAAGGATTTGAAATATCAGCTTGAAGTGAAGCTCAATATTATTCACTATCCTCAAATCACCATTGCAATCATTAAATGACCTAGCCTGGAGCTTCAGATGGGATTCAGAATGCCACTATCTATAGCCCCATGTGAGGTGAAATTGTAGAATTAGATGGAATTTGGAATGGACAGAGAACCTTTGCAATAGGGGGACAAAGTGATGTGGTTATCTCACATGGAAAGATTGTGAAAAGACTGCCAAATGTAATTGGAAAGATTCACATGAAAAAGATGCCAGCTGTAAAGTACTGTTTACTAATTGGACAAGAGAAGTCAACACACAGCCGTCTAAAGAAAGAAATATCATCATAAGCTTTTTGAATCCCACAGGAAGCGGGTAACAGTATGCAGGAGGGTCTGTCAGCGGTGGCGGGGAGGGGGGTGTCTGAATCTGAAAGTGAGAATGGTGTTGCCTAGTTATCGTGTCAAATTTTACTGCAGGCCTCAGAACTTCCAGTTGGTTGTCATTTGGGGATGGAATCCAGACTCATAGACAAGAGTTACCCAGGACAAGTGAAAAGGTGCTGGCTTTACTACGACATTATGGAAGTATTTATGATTATGAGGGGCACAGATATAGTGACAGTAATTGTCTTTTCTTCAGGGTATGCATATCCAAAATAAGGGGGCGTAGATTTAGTGTGCAAGGGTCATGAGGGCAACATTTTCATGCTGTGGGTGGTGAATATATGGACAAGATGCTAGAAGAAGGGTTTGAAAAATGTACAAACTAGTTAAATAGGTACATGGAAGGGAAGGGCCAGGATGGATTTTGGCTGAATGCAGGGAATTGGGACTAGGTGGATAGGCTCCTCTCCTACTCCGTTTCACTACACTTCCACCACTCATCGGCAAGTCGATTACAGGACTCGATGATGTATTTTGTTATAAGTTTAATCTATGAAGAGTGTTGGGGCATTTTACTCTGTTAACTGCCTTGTATAAATGCAAATTGCTCTTTTTCTTTTTATATGCTTTCTCACACTTCAGTTTTTGACCTAAAACTTTAACTGTTTTCCCAGATGCCATCTGAACTGTTGTGTATTTCCACCATTTTTACTTTTCAATTTGCAGTGATAATTAGAATCAGAATCAGGTTTAATATCACCAGCATATGTTGCGAAATTTATTGTTTTGCAGCAGCAGTGTATAACAATGCATAAAAATGTTTTAAAAGCTATAAATTGCAATAACATATTTTAAAACGTAAATTAGATCAGTAGTACCAAAAGAGAGCAAGAAAAATAAATAATAAGCTAGTGTACATGGGTTTATTGTACTTTCAGAAATCTGATACCAGAGGGCAAGAAGTTGTTCCTAAAATGCTGAGTGTGTGTCTACAGGCTCCTATACCTCCAGCTTGATGGTAGCCCTGAGAAGAGGCCATGTCCTGGGTAATGGAGGTTCTTCATGTTTAATGCTGCCTTTTGAGGCATTGTCTTTTGAAGAAGTCTTCAATTTAGGGGGGGCAAGTGCCAGTGATGGAGCTGGCTGAATTTGTAACTTGCTACAGTATTTTTCTGATCCTTTGCATTTGCCTCTTCATGCTGGTCAGTGACACAATCAGTTCAAATAGTCTCCATGGTACATCTGTAGAAACTAGCCTAGTCCTGGGTGATGTACCAATTCTCAAATTCCTAATGAGGTATAGCTGCTGTTGGGGCCAAGATAGATCTTCAGAGATGTTGACAGCCAGGAATTGAAACTGCTCAGCCTTTCCACTGCTGATTCCGCGATGGTGTGTGTTCCCTTGACTTCCCCTTTTTGATCCTCAATTCATTCCTTAGTCTTACTGACGTTGAGTGCAATGTTATTGTTGCAACACCACTCAACTAACTGATCTATCTCACTCCTGTATGTGTTGTGTCATTGACAAATTAATAGGTGGAATTTAAGCTGTACCCAGCCACACAGTCATGGTGGTAGAGAGAGAGAGTAGAACAGTGGGCTATGCACATATTCTTAATGTGCACCAGTGTTGGTTGTCATATTTCCAATCTGCACTGATTGTGGTCACCCAATGAGGAAGTGAAGGATAAAGTTATGGGGGAGGTGGAGAGAACAAGGTATTAAAGCTTGTTGATTACTACCAAAGGTATGAGGGTGTTGAATGCTGAGCTGTAATCAACCAATAGCAGACTGACATAGATATTGCTATTGTCCAGGTGATCCAAGGCCAAGTGGAGAGCTGGTGAGATGGTATCCGCTGTAGACATATTCTGGCAATAGGCAAATTGCAGCAGGTCCAGATTCTTGTTCAGCAGAAGTTGATTCTGGCCATGACCAACCTCTCAAAGCAGTTCATCACAGTAAATCTGAGTGATAGTTATTGAAGCAGCTCACCTTGCTCATCTTGGATACTGGTATGATTGTCATCTTTTGACACAGATGGGAACCTCCAACTGTAGTACTGAGAGGTTGAAGATATCCTTAAACCTTCCCACCAATTCATTGGCACGGGTTTTCAGTTCCCTAACAGATACACCATCAAGGCTTAACGAGGGTTCACCGTTTTTGATGTCAGCCTCCGAGACAGAGATCACAGGTCACCAGATGCAGCAGGGATTCTCATAGGTGTAGTTTATTTTCCTTTTCAAAACGTGCATAAAGTGATTGAGCTCATCTGGGAGTGAAGCATCATGGCCATTCATGATGTTAAGTTTTGCCTTGTAGGAAGTAATGACCTGCAGACCCAGCCAGAGCAGATGTGCATCCAGTTCTCTCTCTAACTTCATTTGGATTCTTTTTTCACTCTTCAAATAGCCTTCAGTAGGTTGTACCTGAAGTTATTGTATAGTTCCGGATCACCGGTCTTGAATGCAACAGATCTAGCCCTCAGTAGACTACAAATCTCTTGGTTTATCCACAGCTTTTGGTTTGGGTATGTCCAGTATGTTCTCAAAAGCATGGACTCATTCACACACTCATTCATTAATGAAGTTGATGACAACTGTGGCATATTCATTCACGCCCAAAGATGAATCCTGGAATGTTGTCTAGTCCACCGACTCAAACAGTCCTGTAATTATTTCTCCACCTCCTTTGGTCCCTTGGCCATACCTTCTTCGTCTTCACCACTGATGCTGCAGTCTTTAGTCTCTGCCCATAGGCTGGGAGTAGAAGTACAGCCATGTGATCGGACTTTTGGGCTGGCATGGCAATTGTTCTTGATGGACTCTTACATCAAGAACAGTAAAATAATGGTCAAGTCTGCCGGCTTCTCTGGTTCCACATATGATATGTTGGTAGTAGTTGTTCAGACACTTTTTCAAGCTGGCCTGGTTGAAATCCCCTGCAATGAATGGGAAAGCATCAGAGTGCACAGTTTTGTGACTGCTAACCATGGTGCTCAGCTCCTCCGGTGTCTCCCTGATATTAGCCAGAGGTGAAATATACACAGCTACTAGGATGACTTTGGAGCCTCCCTTGGCAGGTAAGATAGACAACACGACTGCTAGATGTTCCAGATCAGGTGAATGGGGTTGAGACAGAGTTGTCACATTTGTGCACTATGATGAGCTAATCATTAAGCATACTTCAGCTCCTCTACTCACCTGCCTGAAATCACAGCAGTGAGCCATGTTTCCACGAAGCAAAGGACATAGCCACCCCTGATGTCCCTCTGGTATAGCAAAATTGCTCTGAGATCTTCAAATTTATTTTCCAGAGACTGTACATTTTCCGGTAGGATAGTTGGAAGTGGGGCCTAAGGTCTCTGTGTTTCAGACCAGCTTTCTGCGCTTCTTTTTTCTTAAAGGGGAAATGAACTTGCAACCTGAGTCTACCATCCAGGATCACCAATTTTGAGGCTGGATAGATTTTTATATGTCTTAAAACAATGTTGCTTAGTGAAATATCCATAGTTGTAGCTGTGAATTTCAGCTGAAGAAGTCCTAAATGGGAATATTTGATGATTCCCATTGGAGCTGCATGCAAAGAGTAGCTACTTATTGGTGGCTATTTTGGTGTAACCAATGTTTTATATATTGCGTTGTCTCCTTTATTGACTACAAAGTAACTGCATTCTGTGTCGATTTTATTGTCATATTGAGCAAATAAGGAGAAAGTTAAAATTAGAGGTGCATGTGTAAAAACAGAGTTATCACTTACTTTTCTGTCAAAGGCCAGTGAGCACTTCTCCTTATTCACTGCAGTCGCTTACCCCTCACAACCTTCCTCAAAAGATATGCAGCAACCATCTGCTCTAGTTGCTGGTTATCTGGTAAGCAGGTGCCAGCTTTTCACAATGATTGGATGTTGTTGCTGAGCTTGGCATTTATTTTCCTTCCCAGTTACTTTGGGAGGGTGGTGATGGGAAAATGCTGTTGTTGGTGAGGTTGGAAACTTTAAATTATAGATCTTCTGGTGGAGTCTGGAAAACACCATAGGCAATAAGGAAGTTTGGCATTTCTGGTTTGTCTTAGGAATGGCATCTGGGGAACTAGTTGTGAAGCAGTTTATTCATTCAGCTGCAAACTTACTTGCATTGCCAAAGCAAAATGGGTTCCAGGACTATACCGTGAGGACTGGCTGTGAAACTAAACTGTAGCAGTCCAGATTAACAGGCCACCCAGCTGTTTATATAATACAGAATTGCTAGGTTTCTGCAATATGTGGCTTGTTAAAAGCTAATCGCAAAAAAATCAAACAATTATATATACCTATAAAAAGTTGTCTACCAAACCATTCTTATCAAATAATTTACTATGTTGGTACATATTTTGTTTCTAATTCTGTAAAAACTACATAAGATTCATTTCTAACACTTTTGCTGTGTTGGAGTGCAAAGGACAAAGGAAGCATGGGCTGGCTAATAGCCAGTTAACTTTCAGTGTGGGCAACCTCTCAAAAAATGTGTGACCTGTCAACAATTATGTCAAATATTTCAGGGAGAAGTGTGTTTTCCTTTTGAGATGTTAATGGATTAATTATGAATTAAAATTTTTAAAAATCACTCTGTCTATCTAGCTTGCTTTCTAAATCCTCATAGATCCACAATAAAATGCCACAATGGAGAAATAAAAAGAAGAAAATCTACATGGTGGAAATGTGTATCTAATGACATTCATTTCTTTACCAAGCATTCTATATGTACCATATGACACATCTTGAGTTACTGATAAATTCAATCCAAAATATGAATTCCTGTAGGAAATCTATCTATTTCATGGTTCAGTGAATCAGTGCCATGTGCTCCTATTTGTTCCCTTAGACATTTATTTTGCAGCTTTACTACTTGTTTAGTAAAATATTGGGAAGCTGTTAAATTCACTTCCCTTCCCTCAAACTAGATAAGCTTGGGAAAATTTGAAGAATTAGTGCAAAAACTGAAGCAAATCTATTTCAGTTTTGTGAGGGGCAGGCAACTGGTGCAAGTTTTGAAGGAGAAATTGTTCATTGATCTTTTAAAGATGTTGTTTGCTTTCACTTGAGCCGAATGTTTCCATCATCACATTTCTTTGGGATCCACCCACTTTGTCCCCACAATGACAGCCATATCTCCTCTTAAGATCACCTTCCCCATATACTGCACACGAGAAAGTCTGCACATCTGGAAATCTGAAGCAACACACGCAAGAAGCTGGAGGAACTCAACATCTATGGAAATGAATTCATAGGAGACACTTTGGGCTGAGACTCTTCATCAGGATTGAGAAGGAAGGGGGAAGATGCCAGAATGAAAAGGTGGGGGGAGGAGAAGGAGGCTAGCTGGAAAGTGAAGCGAGGTGGTTGGGAAAGGTCAAAGGCTGGAGAAAAAGGAATCCAATAGGAGAGGAGAGTGGGCCACAGGAGAAAAGGAGAGAGGAGGGGAGTCGGGGGAAGTAATAGGCAGGTCTCACCAATGTAGAGGAGCTCCTGGCCCAATAGATGACCCCAGCAGATTCACAGGCAAATTGTTGCCTTACCTAGAAGGAGTGTTTGGGGTTCTGAATGGAGGTGAAGGAGGAGGTGTATGGGCGGCTGTAGCACTTAGGCTAAATGATCTCCAAACTCAGGCTGGCTGGCACTAAGTTTGGATAAGCTAGTTAAAACAAGCTCAGTTGATACAAATGTAGCACATAGAACATAGAGCAGTACAGCACAGGAACAGGCCCTTCAGCCCACAATGTAGTGCTGAATCAATTAAATTAGTAATCAAGAGGCTAACTAAACCAGTCTCGCCTGACTACACAATATCCATGTCCTTCCATTTTCCTTACATGCATGTGCCCATCTAAACATCCCTTAAAAGTCTCTAATGTTTCTGCCTCTACCAGCACCCCAGGCAGTGCACTCCAAGCACGCTCCACTCACTGTGAAAAAAACTTGCTTCTCACATCTCCTTTAAAATGATCCCCTCTCCCCTTAAACGCATGCTGTCTGGTATTAGGCATTTCAACCCTTCGAAAAAAGTATATTTTCTTAATATTTTAAAGAAAGCCTCCCTACATTTGTAAATTTTGGTGCCTTAGTTTCTGTAGAATTTATTCCTCTTTCAATTATTCCATTTGAGGTAGTGAATTATATTTCACTTATAAGTAAACTCTCCAGCACATGGTAAAAAAGGCTGGTAAATAAAATATTGGTCTATAAATGATAATGTCAGAATCATTACCAGCACCTGTTATCCAGAAAAAAATGAGAGCAGTATAATTCTGATTTTGTGTTTCCTCCCACACTGACCTCTCTGTACTTAGCCTCCTACAGAATTTTAATAAAGCTTGTTAAACGCCTGAAGAATAGCACCCCGTCTTTCAATTAGGCTTCAATATCTTCACCAATTTCATATCACAACCATTGCTCATTTTTTTGGATAACGCAATAGCTGCTGCAACCTCTGTTGTAACTTTATCCATCGACAGATGTGGGTTAATACTCTGCTAGGAAACTAACCTTTGATGATCGACAGAGAAATGTGATAGTACTGAAAGCTTCAGCGCTTCTTTTACAGATCTCTGAGGTGTGTAGTTCAGCTTAAGTTCTGTGTTTTGTATTATTATTTTCTCTACAAGTGCTTATTTTGATTGTTTGATTGTTTTGATTATTTCATGTTTAATGTAATTACCTGTACAGAAGTGTAAAGGAAAATGAAATAATTGTTACTCTGGATCTGATGCCCCACAAAAAAACATAATAAACATAAATACTTAGGATAGCTTATCTACTTAGATTGATTGTATGTCCATAAAGTAATGCTAGGCACAGGAATATCTGTACATAAGGTGGCTGACAGGAAATGATAAAGTCGTGATGTTGGAGGGTGTCGAGGGGTTGGTTAGTGCATGGAGATGTGGTCTGTCTTACTACCTGGGGAAAGTGCTGTAATTGTATTTGAGCCTGGTGGTCCTGATGTGGATGCAATGTAGCCTCCTCCCTGATAGGAGTAGGGCTAGCAGTCCATGAGCAGGGTGTGTGGGATTCTTCATGATATTACTGGCCCTTCCCGGCATCTTTCTGTGTATATGTATACCTTTTATGGAGGGTAAGTTAGTGCCATTGATGTGTTGGGCATTTCTGACAACCTGTTGTAAAGTCTTTCTGTCTGCCGCAATGCAGTTTCTGAACCATGCGGTGATGTAGCCACGCTAGGATGCTCTGTGCCTTGCATCTGTAAAACGATGTGAGTGTAGATGAGCATCATTCAGCCCCCTTCAGCCTCTTCACAAAGCAGATGCATTAGTGAGCTTCCTGATTGTGTGAAATGTGTTCTGGACCATGAGAGGTTGAGTGAGATGCGCACTCCCAGAAGTTTGAAACTGCTCACTGTTTCTACTGCTGTGCCACTGATGTAATGAGGACTGAGTGGTGAGAGTTCTGAAATCAATAACCATCTCCTTTGCCTTGTTGACATCGAAGAAGAGGTTAGTTGCATGGCACCAGGCCTCAGGCTCTTCCACCTCCTCTCTGTAGGCCGTCTCATCATTTTTGGTGATGAGCCCCACCACTGTCGTGCCATTTGCGAAATTAACAATGTGATTACTCGAGTGGCTGTGCAGACATGTGTGAGCAGAGTGTACAGCAGTGGGCTCAGCATACAGCCCTGGGGAATACTCATGTTGAGGGTGTTGGGGAGGGAGGAGTGGTTGATCCTCCTGACCATCTGAGTTCTGTTGGTTTGTAAATCCAACACCCAGTTGCTCAGTGGTGTATTTAGACCGAGGAGTCGGGGTTTGTCCAGCATTCAGCAGCCGGGACAATAGTGCTGAATGCTGAAATGAATTCCTGAATCTTCATTCTGACATAAATGTTCCTGTTATTAGTAGGCCTCATTCACTTTATGCACATTTTCCAATCTGACCATTTTCCCCATGAAACAGAATCATACAATGTGTAGAATAGGTTTTGGATTCATTGTTGCCCTTGTATACTAGATGGTGTTATCCACCCATAGTTCTTTAAGGTAAATTAATACCAAATATGTTGACATCAGAAGGTACAAGTATCTGTAATGTGAATTCAGGGCACACCAATTCACAGTTTTAGTAAGAATATATTCTAATAATCGATACACAATTTCAAGAGGAAAATTGGCTTCTGGGGTAATTTTAATGCTATGGTGATTTGCAAAGGTATAGTTAAGTGTATTAAAATCCTACATTTAGGAAAATTCCAAACAATTAATTTTGCCAAGTATTATTTGTTATTATTTATGGATAAAGTTTTCTATGTATTCTCTGGAAGATGTGTGGTGCATTGAATGTACATTAAGTGACACATTAAAAATCTCAAAATAAACCAGCTTGCCAAAATTTGCTACCAATTGACTTCCTCCAGTGTATAAACTTTGAAAAGGAAACACCTGTGTAAATTCATGCACTGTTACTCGGGGGTTTTGTTTTCCTTCTCACATTCTGTAAATGTTTTCAGGATAGACGGAAAACCTGGTACAAACCTATTAATATGGATAATCACTTAAAAGAGTTTAAATATTTGACCTTCTTTTGGTTTTAAAATATTTTTCAAAAATAAAACAGTCAAAAGTGTCTTAAATTTTACAAATTTAAATTTTATGTGATTTAGCTTTGATAGAATCTACTAAATTGTAGTGTTTTTCCACAATGGTTTACAAAATCAAACTATACACTTGCTAAATGTCAGACATTTTTCCAGATGACAATAATTAACACCTCAGGCTTTGAATGTTGGTATTGCTCTTGATGTATCCTGAATGGTAACTTCACTTCCTATAGGAAAATATCGTCCTTCCATTCTTTACTGTAATTCTTTCTAGGCTGTCCCGCAGGGCTAAGGATGAACTCTTTCCTCTCCAGGTTCCACTGCTTCTGACGTGATCAATGATGCCAAATTGGGAAATGCAGACTGTTTCGTGGAAAAGGCAGGCGAATGCCACCAGGATGGACAAGAGTGGTCAGCAGCACTGGGGCTCCACAGGGGACTGTCCTGTCTCCCTTTCTCTTCACCATCACACCTCGGACTTCAACTACAACACACAGTCTTGCCATCTTCAGAAGTTTTCTGATGACTCTGCCATAATTGGATGCATCAGCAAGGGAAATGAGGTGGAGAACAGGGCTACGGTGGGAAACTTTGTCACATGGTGCGAGCAGAATCATCTGCAGCTTAATGTGAAAAAGACTATGGAGCTGGTGGTGGACCTGAGGAGGGCTAAGGCACTGGTGACCCCTGTTTCCATCCAAGGGGTCAGTGTGGACATAGTGGAGGATTACAAATGCCTGGGGATATGAATGGGCAATAAACTGGACTGGTCAAAGAACACTGAGGCTGTCTACAAGAAGGGTCAGAGCCGTCTCTATTTCCTGAGGAGACTGAGGACCTTTAACATCTGCTGGACGATGCTGAGGATGTTCTACGAGTCTGTGGTGGCCAGTGCTATCATGTTTGCTGTTGTGTACTGGGGCAGCAGGCTGAGGGTAGCAGATACCAACAGGATCAACAAACTCATTCATAAGGCCAGTGATGTAGTGGGGGTGGAACTGGACTCTCTGACAGTGGAGTCTGAAAAGAGGACGCTGTCCAAGTTGCATGCCATCTTGGACAATGACTCACATCCACTCCATAATGTACTGGTTAGGCACAGGAGTACATTCAGCCAGAGACTCATTCCACCGAGATGTAACACTGAGCGTCATAGGAAGTCATTCCTGCCTGTGGCCATCAAACTTTACAACTCCTCCCTCGGAGTGTCAGACACCCTGAGCCAATAGGCTGGTTCTGGACTTATTTCTATTTGGCATAATTAACTTATTGTTTAATTATTTATGGCTTTATATTGCTATATTTCTTCACTATTCTTGGTTGGTGCAGCTGTAACGAAACCCAATTTCCCTCGGGATCAATAAAGTATGTCTGTCTGTCTTATGAGTAGGTTCAATTCCTCTGATATGCTTATATCATGTTTCCATTTTCTCACAATGCATAGACATAGAATATAGAAAAGTACAGCAAGGGTACAGGGCCACAGTGTCATGGTCAATACTATGCTGAATTCTCTGTCTTCGCTTACATCCTCCTCAGTATCTCCCTGCACAACATGGTGAACATCTACCGAATGCAATGGGGTGGCCTCCAGGGAAATAGTAGATGGAGATAAATTTGGACAAGGGTGAGGTGCCACACATCGGGGGATTCAACATAAAGGGAAAGTGCATTTAATGGTAGGATCCTTAACAGTATTAATGAACAGTGGGATGATGGGGCGTACATAGTTCCCTAAGAATGGCTGCTCAGGCTAATATGGCAGAAGGGGTATGGGATGTTCGCCTTCATTAGGTGTGGCACGAGTTCAAGAGCCAGGAAGTTAAGTTACAGTTTTATAAAACTCTGGTTCAGCCATGCTTAGACTATTGCCTTTGGTTCCAGTTATCTCATTACAGGAAAGATGTGATGGACTTGGAGATGGTGCAGAGCAGGTTTACCACAGGACAATGTGCTATGAGGAGAAGTTGGACAACTGCAGCTGTTTCCTCTGGACTGGCAGCGGCTGAGGGGAGACTTGATAGAATGTCATTATAAATTGATGCAATGCCTAGATAGAATAGATAGCCAGTATACTTCACCAGGACATTCACTACTGAAAGGCATGTAATTAAGGTGAGAAGGGAAAAGTGCAATGCAGATGTGTAAGGAAAGATTTTACACAGAGAGTAATGAGAGCTGGAATGTGGTGTGTGTGTGTGTGTACATAGTTGAATATATGTTTATATACATATATTCAATTAAATGAATAGTGCAAAAAGAGAGCAAATAAAAGAAAAAAATAACAGTGAGGTAGTATTCATGGGTTCATTGTCCATTCAAAAATATGATAGTGGAGGGCAAGAAGCTGTTCCTAAAATGTTGAGTGTGTTTCTTCAGGCTCCTGTACCTCCTCCCTGATGGTAGCAATGAGAAGAGAGCAGGCCCTGGGTGATTGTGGTCCTTAATGATGAATGTCAGCTTTTTGAGTCATCACTTTTTGAAGATGATCTCAGTGCTGGGGAGGTTAGTGCCCATCATGGAGCTGTCTGAGTTTACAACTGAATGTTCCAAAAAGAGAGGAATATGGTAGTGTGAGGAAAGAAGGATTAAATTAATTGGTTTTATTACTTCAGGACAATGTCAAGGGCTGAAGGACTTGTCCTTGTTCCACTAGGAGCAACTTCAAGTGTAATATTTGCAGGAGTCAGCTGGGATGTTGCACTTCTTCAAAGAATTCTTTGAATCCTTTCTTCTATCCTCTTGGTAATCTCTTCCTGTGACAGCTAGGAATAGACTATCTAGTTTGGGAGTCTTATGTCAGACATCAACTAATGTGGCCTGCCCAGTCGAACCAGCAGGGATTAATTAGGGACTCAGTGCTGGGGATATTGGCCTGGGAGACGACATGATACTGGTTTATGTATCTGTTCTTTGAAGTAAATGGAGAGAATGCTGGAAACACTCTTAAATAAGATTGCTACAAAGAGAAACAGAGTTAATTTTTCAGGTCTAAGATGTTTCATCAGAACCAGGAGAGTGGGAAAAGAAGTTAATTGTAAGTTGCAGAGAGGGTTGGTAGAGGGATGAATGGGACAATATCTGGTAGTGTGAGACCAGGATTACCATGGTGATCCTGCTGCATACAGAGTTGAGGTGAATGCACATTGTTTTCATACTGGCATCATGTACGTATATCGTAATGTCACTGTTAGGACTGTTGTTCTGTTTGATATTCAGTATATTAGTAATCTGGACTTGGTAACGTAGAACATGAAGGCAAGGTCTGAAGATGATGTCAGATTTGCACACAGTAAGGAGATTAACTGGTTTGAGGAGGATACTCTGGTGAAATAAGCAAGCACATAGAGATAAAACTTAATGCTGAAAAGTATAAAATGATCCAGTTTGTCAGGCAGAGTAATGAGGGAAAATATAAACTAAAGGATACAATTTTAAAGAATGTGTGGATTGAGGGAACTATGGGTGATACATGAAGACAGTGGGTATCGATAGCAATTTAAAAGATGAATACATGAATGTGATGGAAAAGGAGGTATATGAGCATTATATGGGCAGAAGGGATTAGTTTATTTAAGCATTTGATTACTAATTTAATTAGTTTGTTAGCCATAGGGGCTATTCCTGTACTGTACCACTCTGTGTTCTATGTTCTAAAGCAGTGGGTATAGGTAACAGATAAAAGATGGGCAGCTTTTTATAATGGAGCAGAGAAACAAATGCACTGGAACATTGCCCTCCATCCCTCTCTCATTTGTATACCTAGCCAAACTTCTCAAATGTAGCAACTGAACTGACATCCATTACTTCAGCTGGCAGCTTGTTCCACACTCATACCGTTCTCTGAATTAAGTCATTCCCCCCAAATTCTACTTAAATATTTCACCTGTCACCCTAAACCTATGATCCCTAGTTCTAGTCTCATCTGACTTGAGGGGAAAAAGCCTACATGTATTCCCTTCATAACTTTGTATACCTCTATAAGATCTCCCCTCCTGCATTCCAAGGAATAAAGTCCTAACTTATTCAACCTGTAACTCAGATCCCCAAGTCCCAGCAACGTTTGTGTAAGTTTTCTCTGCATTCTTTCAAGCATATTGATATCTTTCCTGTCAGTAGGTGACTAGAAGTTCACACAATATCTAAATTTGGTCTCACCAAAGTCTTTTGCAACTTCAACATAACACCCCAACTTCTGTATTCAGTGCTCTAATATATGAGCCAAACAGCTGTCTTTATAACCCTACCTAGCTGTGATGTCCCTTTCAAGGAAATGTGATCTGTATTACAGGTCCCTTTGTTCTGCCGTACACCCCAGTGACCTACTATTCACTGTGTATGTCTTCCCCTAGTTTGTCCTTCCAAAGTGCAACAGCTTACATTAGATGTTTTCACAGCTTTCCTTTTAAAAGCTTTGGCAGTTAACAATACTTATTTCACTAAGGAGACTTACTGTCTTTCTGGAGACAACAGATTTGCACATTAAATTAAAATAATTTAAGATATTGAGACAGATATTGAGACTGCAAGAATGCAATTGTCGACTACTATGACTCCTGTAACTCTGCCACATTGACTTAAACTTACCAATGTGTTTTGCTTTCAGGGATTAAGTATCAAATGTCTGGATTTCCTTTGTGCTCTCAGAGCCTGATATGTTTATTTTGTTTTCTGATTTTTAAGGGGTTGCATTAAATGAAGAGTCCATGAATGTGTGATCATTCTAAACTCTGTTGCCTGTGCCCTAACGTGAACTTATCACCATCATTTTTGTTCATGTGCATTGGTTTCTAGTTATAGCTTGATTATATAATCCCAACTTTTGTTAAAATTTTGTCATCACTTTCAAACACTTCAAATTGTTGACTTCTTTCACCCTTCAAAAATATCTATAACTACCCAAATCTGACTATTGCCTATCAGAACAATAGGTCTACTGTGGATGCAATCTCACTGGCTCTCCATACAGCTTTGGATCACTTGGACAATAGCATAACCTATGCCAGGCTGCAGTTTATTGATCTGGCTGCGATCAACACAATCATACCCTCAGTTCTAATCAACAAGCTCTGAAACCAAGGCCTTTGGACCTCCCTTTCCAATTGGTTCCTTGACTGCCTCATCGGAAGACCGCAATAAGGACTGATTGGAAATAATATCTCCTCATTAACTGGATGCATGCTTATTCCACTGTCCTACTCTCTCTACACCCACGACTATGTGGCTAGGCACAGCTCAGACGCTATTTTTTAAATTTGCCGAAGACACAACTATTCTTGGCAAAAGTTCAGATGGTGACAAGGAGGCATACAGGAGTGAGATAGATCAGCTGCTCGAGTGGTGTCATAACAATAACTTCGCACTCAATATTAGTAAGATCAAGGAATTAATTGTGGATTTCAGGAAGGGGAAGTTGGGGGAACACACACCAATCCTCATTGAGGGTTAGCAGTTTCAAATCCTGGGTGTCAACATCTTTGAAGATCTATCCTGGGCCCAACATGCTGATGTGATTACAAAGAAGGCATCAGAGAGGCTGTAGGAGTTTGAGGAGATTTGGTACGAGACTCTAGCAAGTTTCTACAGATATACCATGGACAGTAGTCTAACTGGTTGCATCACCATCTGGTAATCTGGTATGGAGAGACCACTGAACAGGACTAGTAAAAGCTGCAGAAAATTGTAAACTCTGCCAACTCCATTATGAGCACCAACATCCCTAGCAACGAGGACAACTTCAAAAGGAAATGCCTCAAGAAGGCAGCATCCATCATGAGTCCCCCCATCACCCAGACACATCCTCCTCTCAATGTGACCATCAAAGAGGAGCTACAAGAGCCTAATGGCACACACTCAACATCTTAGGAACAGCTTCTTCCCGTCTGTCATCAGGTTTCTGAATTGACAGTGAACCCATGAACACTACCTCATGACTTATTTTGCTCTTTTTGTCATCACTTATTTAATTTTTATATAAATTTCTTATAATACTATAGTTTTTTTATTATGCATTGCAATGTACTGCTTCTGTAAAAAAATCATATTTCACAATTTATGCCAGTGATATTAAACCTAATTCTGATCTTCTCTGATGTTCATTTGCTAGCTATTAGCTGCCACATTTTTTGCTGCCTAAACTGTTCAATTGCCTAAAAATAGTCATTAAAATCTCCCATTGCGTCTCAACAATGGGCCTCAGAAACTGTTTATGTGGTTGTATTAAATTTTTGTTAATAATCATGTTGTGATGTTAAATATTTTGTGTATTTTTCTTGCTGTCATTGGTTGAAGTGCGGTCTCAAGACTTCCAAAGACTACCATGGCATTTAAATGTCTTGTTTAACTCTGAACACTTACATTCTTGCAAGACAGTTTTATCACTGTTGTTTAGTTTTAGCCAGGTATTTTTATTAATTTCAAATAGATACTTAATTTTGCATAGATCTTCTTAATACTGGAACATTGTTACACTTTCTGGCATGCTGTATAATGAAACAATTACACATAAGCATCTGTTTTCATTTAATTCTTCCCTATTTATAATATTGCGCAGCTTTCTGGTAATGCAATCAGAGATGTCCGTCAAAGTGAATAGTGCTATGGTATGTTTGGAGCTATTTTTTGTGTAGATCTGGATCTCATAACCATAAATTTATCTTTCTTTTTTATATACTGAGAGTTCATTGTACCCTTCCAAGTTAATTAGTTCTCATTCCTGTCAAGTTCAATTCTGTTGATTCACTCTTAGTGCAACTTAAAAAAAAGACAGATTTTTAAGCATTCTATTTTTTTAACCTGAGATTCTTTTGGAGAGATTTCACCAAATGAAATGTCTGCCCTGTAGAAATAATTAAATTACATTGTTATTTTTTTTTTGATCTGAGAGCATTTTAAAAATATTTGACCTAAATAAAATGTTTACCCTGTAGAAATGATTCATTGCCATTTTGTCAATACTTTTGTGAAGCACAGGAATTCCTATAATTCCAGATTCTTGAACTAAATGGAAAAGGAAAGAGGAGTGTAATTTGGACTTCGCGCTTTGTTGTTGCTCAAGATGAATTTTACTCCCAGTTTTCATTTCTCCTCTTCCGTCATCATCTGATTAGTGCCTGTATAGAGAAATAAATATAAGTTGAGGTTTTGATGACAGTAGATTTTAGAATTTCTTCCTTTCTGTTAACAATGTAACCTTTAATGATAAGTGATTAGAAATGCTTTTTAATTCGCAGTAAATCTCCAGTTGACAAAAGATTAAATGGGTGGGGTGTTTTATATGTTGATCAAAGATTTACTGTATCAGATAGAGCAGTATAAATGCAGGTTCAGCAGATTGGTATAGAATAACTTGCTGACAGGATGACAATATCTGTTTCTATAACATTTCCATGTTACTTATACATATTCATTATGATATGGTTAACCAGGGTTTAACTGAATAGAATAACAAATAAATGGTGTAACCATAGATGCCCTGGGTAATGAACTTTGATACTGGTACTGATATTGGATTATGATTATACTGAGAAGCATTGAAAAGCTTGTCTTACATCTTGCTCATGCAAATTATATCATTACACAGTACATTAAGGTAGTACAGGTTAAACAATAACCATCAGAATCAGGTTTAATATTGCTGGCATATGTGGAGAAATTTCTTGTTTTGCAGCAGCAGTACATTGCAATACATAAAATTAAAAAGAACTATAAATTACAATAAGAAATGTGTATAAAATATATTAAATAAGTTGTGCAACATGAGAACAAAAATATATTGAGATAGTGTACATGGGTTCATTGTCCATTCAGAAGTCTGGCGGTGGAGGAGAAAAGGCTGTTCCTAAAACTTTTAGTGTGTGTCTTCAGGACCCTGTATCTCCTTCTTGATGGGAGCAATGAAGAGCGGGCAGATGAGAATGTGTAAAAACTAGAGAAAGTGCAGTGCAGGTAAACAATAAAGTGTAAAATCATAACAAGGTAGATTGTGAGATCAAAGTCCATTTTATCATACCACAGAACCATTGAATAGTTTTATCAATGCAGCGACAAAAATAACAAATCAACTGAACAATAAAAAAGTAAACAAATAACACAGACCATTAACTGCAGAGTCCCCAGAAACGAGTCCACAGCCATGGAGGCAGTTCAGCGCTGAGGCAAGTGCTGATAGTTGCAGCCCACAACTACAGAGTCAGTTCAGTGCTGAAGCAATTAATCCTCACAGTATAGTGATCTACACCGGCTTATCCTTCACCAACTGCACAAATAATGAAAAAAAATGTACACAAAAACACATGGAACATGAACTGCAGAGTCCCCTGAAATTTGTTTATCCTCCTAGGGAAGTAAAGGCAAGGGAACTTGGTTAGCTGTGGCCTCTGCATGATTGGATCAGACCAGGCTTTTGTTGATATTCATGCCAAGGAACTTGAAGCTCTCAACCTTCCCAACATCAATATTGTTGACGCAGACAGGACCATGTGCACTGCCCCCTTCCTGAAGTGAATAAGCATCTATTCTGACATTGAGGGAAAGGTTATTATCACGACACCATGTCAGTAAGCTCACTATCTCTCTGCTCTACCTTGACTTATTATTGAGCTATGGCCAATTATGGTGGTACCATCTGTTAAGTTGTGGAGGCAGGTAGAGTAGATCTGGCCATGCAGGTGGGTTTACAGTGAAGAGAGTAGGGCACTGAGGTTACAAAATTGTGGAGCACCAGTCTTCAGAACAATCATGCCAGGGGTGATGTGCCTGCCCTTACTGATTGTAGTCTATTCGTCAGGAAGTCAAGAGTCCAGTTGCAGAGGGAAGCGTTGATTCACAGGCTGCAGAGATTGGTTATGAATTTACTTGGAATTACAGTATGTGGAAGGCAGAGCTATAGTCAAAAAACAACAGTCTGACATCCGCTAGAGATGCTCCAGAGATGTGTAGGGCCAGGTAGATGGTGCCCACCATAGATCTGACTTGGTGGGTTGAGTTTGACTGTGATGCTTCGTGATGGTATATGTCAGAGCTATGGTTGGTCGTCATTAAAGCACATTGTCTCATTTTTCTTAGGTACCAGGATGATAATGGTCTTCTTAAAGCAGGAAGGAATCATAGGCTGAAGCAGGGAGAGCTTAAGATGTCTGTAAATACCCCTGTCAGCTGAGAATCCCAAGGAACCCAAGAAGGCCCAATGCTTTCCTTGGGTTCACCTTTTGGAAGACCAATCCCATTTGGTGACAATGGGTTCAGGTGCACCGGATGTTGTTGGGTGTGAGTGCTGGCATTCTCATTCCCTCTGTTCAAAACATGCATGGCATGTGTATGGTTCATCAGGAAGGGATGTGCTTTTGTTGGTGATGCTGCCTGACTTTGTTCTCTACCTATTACAACCTGAAAGTCCTGACACAAGTGACAGCTGGTTTGGGACTCAATTTTGCACTGGTACTCTCTCTTCGTACTCCACATCCTTCCTACAATGCAGCAACAAGAAATATACCAAATGCTCCAAATGTGGCCTAAGTAAAGTTTTATACAATTGCAACATGACTTCCTGACTTTTATAGTTAATGCTCCAACCTTATTTACCTTCTTCACCTCCTTATCCGATTATGTTGCTCCTTTCAGGAAGCTGTAGACTTGCACACCAAGATTCCTCTGTACATTAAAACGATCCTGCTAGTTATTGTATTTGACACTATCCAAAACTCTGCTAGTGTTTGTGCTGTCTGCAAACTTATCAGCCCACTGACGTTTTCATTCACATCACTCAGATACACTCAGTGGCCACTTTATTAGGTACAGTGGTATGATCTTCTGTAGTCCATTCATTTCGAAGATTGAAGTGCTGTGCATTCATCTCTGCTCTTCAGCACACAGGTGTTGTAACACGTGATTATTTGAGTTGCTGTTGTCTTCTTGTCAGCTTGAACCAGTCTGGCCATTCCCCTCTTAACTTCTCTCATTAACAAGGCACTTTTGCTCACAGGATTGCCACTCACCGGGTGATTTTTGATTTTCAGACTGTAATACCCTGGTTCATATTTTTACTGTTATGCTGTATGTATTTCATTGAGTGGTTGTGTAAGAGAAGTCTGTTCTGCTGGCAGCCGGTTTGGGTTATTCTTAAAGGTAAGGAACATGTGTCATCCAATTAGGATGGTAGAATTAGGGGAAGGTTTTCTTGATGAGAAACATGAAACAGGTTGGTCCTGGGTCTTTTTAGCTTTCATGCAGACCAAGGGCTCAGCACGTAAGTGACAGAGCTTCAACTTGTGTACATTTGACTGTTCAATTAAAATGGGCAGTTGTCTTTCTATTTTCTTTACTAACCCTTAAGTTAAGATTCATAAACCTAATTCCTTTAATTGTGTGAAGTGTACCGTTTGTTGTTTTATGGCACTGATATGTAACAGGTGGCAAATTACACAGCATCCACTCAAACTGAGGTTTGGGGTGGGAGCACTGTCTCAATCTCATGATTTTGGCGGGACCAGAGAGTGTTTTCTCTAGACTTACACAGCCAAAGAAACCAAGGGGTTTCATACCATTCTCTGTAATTTTCATGGACTGTTGTGCATGAAAATTCCAGAAGATCAGCAGTTTCTGAGATACTCTAACCACCTCATCTGGCACCAACACTGTCAAAGTCACTTGGATCATATTTCTTCCTATTCTGATATTTGGTCCAAACAACAACTGAACCTTTTGGCCATGTCTGTGTGCATACATTGAGTTGTGGCCACATGACTAGTTGATATAGATATTTGCTTTAACAAGCAGGTGTAGAGGGATACCTAATAAAGTGGCAACCAATCGTATATCACAGCCCTGATCTCCTCAAAACAACACTGGTTACAGATGTCCAGTCAGATTAACAGCCCTCTTTGTTACCTTCTGTTTTCTCTGGCCAAGCCAACTGGGAATCCAGTCTTATTTCCGTGGATCCCATCTCTTTAACCTTTTGGACAAGTTTACCATGAGGAACTTGCTGAACGCTCCACAAAAGACAACATAAATGACAGTTGCTGGCCTATCCTTATCAATTATTTTTACCTCCTCTTCAAAAAACTCAATCAAATTCTTCAGATAGGACTTCCCTCATACAAAACTATGCTATCTAGCCCTAATGTCTACACCTTTCAAAATGTGAATAAGTCTCGGCCTTTGGATAAGAATTTCTGAAATGGAATAGTAAATTAATTTACATTTCATTTAGTGTGACAGATAAACTAATGTAATATTTCTTATGTACTTTGTTGCTGTTTATTGTACTGCTTTGATTTATACCATTCAATTTTGATTTATATCTAATACAATTTGTATCTAATGTAATCACCCTGAATATAAAAATGCCATTTGAATTTTAGGCATTTCTTATTTTCTGGTTAATGTAGAATTTTCAGTGCTGACAGAGCAGATTTATAAATGCCACCATATGGCTTTGAAAACTAGTTGCACTGACAATACCCCACACATGTTGGAGATGGTATGTATTGTTGGCACTTTCCCTCAAGTGAAGCAAGCACAGCTTTGCATACTTGGGCAGATGGTATGGGATGTGATGCCAGAATAGCAGTGAATTAAAGGTTATACCCACCAAGTTTGAAGATCTGCCAGTTTGGTTGGTATGGAAGCTTCTACCCACCTGCTTATCAGCCTTAGGACAGCTTGCATTTCTTTTTTTTTAGGTTGAGCTGAATGCTGTAGGGAATAATCATCATCTGTTAGTCAGTTTCTGATTTCAGTCTCATCAAAAATATGTTCCAGAGAAATACAGTATGGTAAAATACAGGGAAATATAATTCAAGGCTGTTCATATGTGATTATAATTAACTATATGTCTTTTTATTTACAGGAAAAATAAAACACAGAACTGTGAACATATTTAGATTCTAGAATAGCTACTAGGTTGTTGAATAAAATTTGCGAGACAAACATTAGTTTGGGAAAATCACAGTGGAAAGATTGCAAGATTGCACAATTAGCTCTATGCAAGGCTTTTGCCTTGTTATAGTTGAGTAGAAAATGTAAAAGTTTATTGGATAAGTTCACATTTATTTTCTGTTTCTGCTCACAGTGAACACCAAAATTTGGATGTGTGTTCATTGGAGTTCAATAAATACTGTGTTAAATTGTCTTCATAAATTCTCCCAAATGCAGAGAAATGAGTGCGAAAAGGAACAGCAAAGTGTACGTGAATTACAATCAACAGTATTCTGAAAGAATATACCTTTGATTTGTTGTACACATAGAGTATTAAAAAACAATCTTAAGGAGTGAAGATAATGGGTGCCATTAGTGATACCAGTTGGTTTGTGTCCAGGAACCTTTTGACAGCAGAACTATACTGTAGACATGATGAAAAGCAGCCCTGTTTATGATTTGAGCCCAGCTGCCTTATTGATGGATAGAATCCCTAACATATGGTCCAGGTGGCTTCTAGAGTTGACTCTCTGTAGTAATTTCTATTTGCACATCTTAAACCATTTATTGGATTGGAACGGAATTTTCTGACTAAATGTGGTTTTAGACTTCATTGGCATGATTCTGCTACAAATCTGAGCTTTCCATTTCAGTCGCCTAATTTTTTCCCCTCATTTCCTTTTGTAAAATAAATTGCTTTAACAGATTGTAACTATCTCTTTTTTCATGTGGTGCACATATCTTTTTTAGAATTCAATAGGTTTTGTGCAAAAACTATCTAAATGTTTTAAATTTAACTAGAAAGCATTGTTCTAGCCCATAACTGATTGGAATTGAGATATCTGCTGCCAAGACACTGATGGATGATTTACGTCTGGTTGCCTTAATCATGAGTTTGACCTTCAGTATTTACTCTGGATGTTCTGTGAAGTGGAAAGAAGTTTTCTAATTTCTCTTTCCCCTACATACCCATAATGCCAGTGCTGACTCAAAGTACGTTTTCCAATGCAAATATATTTCCTCTAACTTAAAATCAGATCTGAAATTCTGAGTTGTGGATTCTATTTATTCGTTTATATTTATAATTTGATATACGTCCAAAAGGATTGTCAACTTAATGCAGAAGTACTTAAGTTCTTACTGTGCATTATATTGTTTTACTGCTTCAGTTTACTGTTTAAAACTGAATCCCAGTTAAGTTCACATACACATACAGTCTCGAATGTGTCTGTAATGCATTAAAGAGCTTCTTGCATTATGCAGACTGCTCTCAATTTTATACTCATATCAACTGGGTGCAGTAAAATATTTAAACACAAAATTAGATTCTAATGTAGTTTTGTATATCTAAAACAAGTTTTTTTATTAGTAAAATGGTTTGTTTGATTCAAGAATAATGAGAGAGATTCTTATCTGGTGTGTACCTTTGACATGAAGAATATACAGATATCACAAGTATACCATTGATCATATCTTCATGGTCATTAACAATAAATTAAGATAACAATTCAGAATAGTCATTCAATAATTAATGTAACTCACTTACATGCTGAAAAATTAGGCACCAGACACTTGCAAGTTAGCACATAATAATACTAACAAAGCACTTGTCGAAAATTGCCATCCCTACAGATCTTATTCTTGTTGATACTGAAGTATTGAAGAGGGTGTGCCTTAATTTTTAACATCCTCTCAACAGTCCCATGTAACTTCAGGTGAGGTTTATATGTTTGTAGTTCAATTAATCTGCATAGCTGTTTTTAAAAAAGTGATGTGCTGCAGGCAATATGCATAAAACAACTACAACTAGACACTAGGCACTAGAATACTACAGCACAGTCCAGGCCCTTCAGCCCTCAATGTTGTGCCAACCCATATATTCCTTAAAAAAGTACTAAACCCACACTACCCTGTAACCCTCTATTTTTCTTTCATCCATGTGCCTGTCCAAGAGGTTCTTAAATACTCCTGATGTTTTAGCCTCCACCACCATCCCTGGCAAATCATTCCAGGCACCCACAACCCTCTGTGCAAAAAAACTTACCCCGATGTCCTCCCTAAACTTCCCTCCCTTAACTTTGTACATATGCCCTCTGGCATTTGCTATTCATGCCCTGGGAAACAGGTACTGGCTTTCCACCCTATCTATGCCTCTCATAATCTTGTAAACCTCTATCAAGTCCCCTCTCATCCTTCTACGCTCCAAAGAGAAAAGTCCCAGCTCTGCAAACCTTGCCTCATAAGACTTGTTTTCCAATCCAGGCACCCTCCTCTGCACCCTCTCCCTAGCTTCCACATCCTTCCTATAATGATGTGATCAGAACTGAACACAATACTCTAAGTGTGGTCTTACCAGAGATTTGTAGAGTTGCAACATGACCTCTCTACTCTTGAACTCAGTCCCCCTATTAATGAAGCCTAGCATTCCATAGGCCTTCTTAACTACCCTATCAACCTGTGCAGCAACCTTGAGGGATCTATGGATTTGAACCCCAAGGTCCCTCTGTTTATCCACACTCTTAAGTAACCGACCATTAACCCTGTACTCAGCCTTCTGATTTGACCTTTCAAAATGCATCACTTCACACTTATCCAGATTGAACTCCATCTGCCACTTTTCTTCCCAACTCTGCATCCTGTCTACGTCCTCATGTAACCTTTGGCAACCTACAGCTTCATCCACAACTCCTCCAATCTTCGTGTCATCCGTAAACTTACTCTCCCATCCTTCCGCCCCTTTGTCCAGGTCATTTATAAAAATCACAAAGATCAGGGGTCCCAGGACAGATCCTTGAGGCACTCCACTAGGCACTGACCGCCAGGCAGAATACTTTCCTTCCACTACTACCCTCTGCTTTCTTCCTGTAAGCCAATTTTTTTATCCAAACAGCCAAGGTTCCACTGATCCTATGCCTCATGACTTTCTGGATGAGTCTCTTGTGAAGGACCTTGTCAAATGCTTTGCTAAAATCCACGTAGACCACATCTACTACCCTATTCTCATCAATTTCTTTTGTTACTTCTTCAAAAAACTCAATTAGGCTTGTGAGGCACAACCTTCCCTTCACAAAGCCACGTTGACTATCCTTGAGTAGACTGTACTTCTCCAAATGCTCATAGATCCTATTCTTAAGAATCCTTTCCAATAGTTTGCAGACCACTGACATAAGACTCACCAGTCTATAGTTCCCAGGATTCTCCCTATTACCTGTTTTAAACAAGGGAACTATATTTGCCATTCTCCAATCCTCCGGCACTTCCCCTGCAGCCAAAGAAAATTCAAAGATCGTGGCTAATGCTCCTGCGATCTCTTCTCTCACTTACCACAGCAACCTGGGGTATATCACATTCGTCCCTGGGGACTTATCAATCTTGATGTTTTTAAGAAGATCCAACACTTCTTTTTCCTTAATCTCCACATTGTCCAGCATACAGGCCTATTCTACTTCGACCTCACCCTGATCAAGGTCCTTTTCACTTGTGAATACTGAAGCAAAGTATTCATTTAGGACCTCCCCAGCCTCCTCCACCTCCAGGCACATGTTGCCCTCGTCATCCTTCTGTTCTTCACATAGGCATAGAACGCTTTGGGGTTCTTCTTAATCCTACATGTTAAGGCCTTCTCATGTCCCCTGCGAGCTCTCCTAAGTCCTTTCTTAAGCTCCTTCCTAGCTACCCTATATTTCTCATGAGCCCCTCCTGCTTCCTGCTTCTTATATCTAATGTATGGTCCCTTCTTCCTCTTGACGAGTTGCCTCACATGTTTCGTCAGTTACCGTTTCCTTTTCCTATCATTTTTTCTTTGTCTCAGTGGGACAAACCTATCCTGAACCCAGCACAAATGGTCCCTGAACTTCCTCCACTTTACTTCTGTGCTTTCACCCTTGAACATCTGTTTCCAATTTACTTTTGCTTGTTCCTGCCTCATCCCTTCATAGTTAGCCCTACCCCGTTAAGCACTTTCCCATTTTGTCTGTTTTTATCCTTTTCCATAGCTATGCTGAAGTTAAGGGAGTTATGGTCACTCTCACCAAAATGCTCCTCGACCAAGAGGTCTGTCACCTGACCAGGTTCATTACCCAGAACTAGATCCAGTATGGCCTCTCCTCTCATCGGCCGGTCCGCATACTGTGTCAGGGATCCTTCTTGAACATACCTGACAAATTCAGCCCCATCTATCCCCCTTGCACTCAGGAGGTGCCAGTCAATATGAGGGAAGTTGAGATCACCCATAACTACAACCCTGTATTTCCTGCACCATTCTAAAATCTGCCTGCTTATCTGCTCCTCAATGTCCCAAGGGCTATTTGGGAGCCTATAGACTACTCCCAGCACAGTGATTGATCCCTTCCTATTTCTGACTTCCACCCACACCGATTCAGTGGACACTCCCTATGCAGCATCCTCCCTTTTTATAATCTCCCTGACCAGCAATTCTTCTCCCCCCTTTTCTACCTTCCATCCTATTCCTTTTAAACTATTGGGAAGCAATAACAATAACAACATTGTGTAATTATTAACAAATGTGAAACCTATTTGTTGGCATCTTGCTGAATTTGCAGAGAATTATGAAATAAGTTAAGGAAGTAGAAAAGAACCTTTGAAAATGCTCAAGGAGAGACTCGTAAAAATATTTACACATGAGTGGGCCTAATCAATAAGCCTGTGCCTGCCAGGTCCAGAGTGAGCTGGTGTATTCAGATGCTCCCAAGAATGTAAACACTAGTCTGAGGTGAACCCTCTGTAAGTATTGGATGTAATGAGGGCCGGTGCTGGTGATTCATGTCTTCCACATTAAGCCAGCAAGCACTGGCATTGGATCAGAGACCCATTCATATGAATGAAGATTTCCTGCCATGTAGAAAGAATGGAAAAAAAAGTGGGGAGGTAATTCTGGGTATTTTTCATTTGTTTTCAATATTTCTTAGTGCTTCAAAATATTTATTTATTTTTATTAAAATTTTTAGAATTATTTAAGCCCTTCAAGTTTCCCCTAACAGCTCTTTCTTCATCCCTCCCCCCTCCAAGTTTCACTATTGCCTGGTGCTTCTCTCTCCCCTCCCCCCTCCAAGTTTCACTATTGCCTGGTGCTTCTCTCTCCCCTCCCCCCTCCAAGTTTCACTATTGCCTGGTGCTTCTCTCTCCCCTCCCCCCACCTTTCAAATCTACTACTTAGCTTTTCTCCCCCAGTCCTGCCGAAGGGTTTTGGTACGAAACGTCAACTGTACTTTTTTCCACACATGTTGCCTGGCCTGCTAAGTTCCTCCAGCACTTTATGTGTGTTGCTATATTTAAATATCTCTGAAATTATTCAAAACCTGGAAAAGTTTGGAGAGATAGCGAGAGATTGCTACTTGTATCTCCTGCTATCAGCGGATGTGAGACCTTTCTAGGAACACAGCCTCAATGGAATCCCACAACTTTCCATGTCTATTCGTGCTGTGCAAAGACCTCAGCTTGTTTTTCTCTGCCCTACTGAATCAAGTCAGTATTGGGAAAGGCAAAGGCATGCACTGCGAGTATCGACCCTGAATTGAATCCAGGTTGATTTCACTCTTTACAGCAAAGGATGAGGAAAATCCACTTTACTCTTGGATTCAAATGTTGTGCAGTTGATATTATATAAATAGTGAGTTTGAACATATAATATTGAAATATTTTGAGGGAATATAAGTGCAAAGTGGTACAAAGTTCTAAAATCTTCTGCTATGCATGCAGATCAGAGAAGTGCATTTGGCAAAGTGTGTAGCATGTTTACTAGTTTAACTCCATGAATATTTACTGGACAGATGATTCATAATAGTCATAAGCCAATGACTAATATGTATTGCAGATTCTCCTGAAATGGTCTTAAAGCTGAGATTCACTGCCGCTCGCCAAGACACAGACCAAAAGGTGAAAAAATCTATTTATTGCAGCAGTCAATCTTTCACTGAACTGCAAGCATACTATAGCATATCACAAATTATAACTATGCAACAGGCTCAAGGGAGTAGCAATACATCAATCTTAAAGTAGTAATTTTCTTAGCATGTAGCATGGAACAAACATATGCTACCCTACCCTTAAAAGAAAGTGAATTTTGCATCCAAACATATAAATATTTTATACTCCAAGTTTACTTACACTGAAGTATATTGTAAAGTTATATGTTTAGTTACATTCAAACATCTACATTTCTAAATCTAGTTGTGTTCAGGCACTAAAATACACAATAGAAATCATAAACGTATTGCAGGTCCCTTGTTCTTCCGAGACCTTGTGACATCTTTCATACTTTTCATCTCTGCTTTACTTTGGATTTCCAGTCAATTAATTCTCTGTGCCATATCATTGAACTATGTCATGGTCCGGTCTGTGAAGTCCGTGTTCTGGTTCATGGTCTGGTCCGTGGACTCTGGACTCTGGGTCTTATGGCTGTCCATTGTTTCATTTGGGCTTAATCACAGGCACCTGATTCTCATATTGGAGCTGGAGTATAAGTGGTCTGGGTTTGGATGTGGTTGCTGGTTTGTCTTGTTGGTATCATGTCCTTGCTTCTGTGGGGTAAGTCAGGCTAGCCTTGCTGTTACCCTATGGTGGGATCTGTCCCTTCCTGTCCTTGCCTCCGTTGGGTAAGCTAGGTTGTCTTTGCTATTACCCTGAGGCTGCACTGTTGCCTTCCCTTCCCCTTCTTTCTGTATCCTTTGCCTGGGAGCCTTGTCTGCTGCCCTTTGCCTTGGAGCCTCACCTGAGTCCTTGCCTATTCTCACTGTCAAGTCCTACTGCTGGAGCAAGACTGGAGCCTTGCTGTGTCCAGATAAGGAACTGTCTTTAGTTGTTTGGAGCTGTCTCTTTGTGTCTATGCATTTGTTAGGTAGGTCTGTCTGTTTGCTGCTTCCTAGTGTTAGGACCTGTTGCTGTGTCCATGCCTTTGCTAGGTGGGTCTGGCTGTTTGACACTACCTAGTGTTGGGTACTGTCTTGTTGTGCTCAGCTTTCTGTGTATGAGTCCTGGCCCTATGTCCTGTTCCCAAGGAGGGGTCCCAGCTCTGTTCTGTGTTCTTGTTCTCCTTTGACCAAGTCTGAGCTTCATGTCGTTGTCCAACCCTAGAGCCCTGTGTCCTGCCCCCATGTCCAGACCTCTTGCCTTGCCATGTCTTGTCCTTGCCCAGATCTGGAGTCCGAGTCTGAGTCAAGACCCAGGTTCTGGGGCCTGTGTCCAGTATCTGGCTCGGAGTCCTTGTCCATGTTCCAAATTCCTCATTCCTTGTCCAGGTCCTGCTTTCCTTATTCCCTTACTTTCTTGACACCCCTAGTCCTGTCCCTAGAACTTCAGTGTCTGTGTCTTGCACTTGAGTCTGCTCTCAATGCCCCCCTGTATGATGAACTATATGATTGGCATTTTCCTAAATGTTCTTGTCTGTTTGAACAGTGATGTAGTGTCTTTATCTCCTGCATACTCTGCACTTGGCCACTCCTCTGCACTCTCTATATTCCACAATTTGCTCATCTTTTCAGATCCTTTTCTTCCTCCATAAATTCTCTGGCCATACATATTATCATACAGCATCTCTGCTCTTTTTGAAATCTTCCTCTTTTGGTTTCTACCTTTGTCTATGGACTGTGAAACCAATTTTGCTGTACAATGGCAAATGAATGTGAAATAACAATGTTTAACAAAATCATATCTGATCTTTTACCTTAATATCACATTATTGCACTGATCCAAATCCTTCATTTCTTAATTTGAAAATGAAACAGTCAGTTGCCATCTCAAATGTAACTGATAATGGCCTCCACCTCCATCTTTGATAATGTATTTCAAAGATTCACCACACTTTGAATGAAATGCTCTCATGTCAATCCTGAAAGGCCAATTCCCTATTTTGTGAATTTGATTCTTGGTTCTAGTCACCCCACTTGGGAAACATCCTTTCCTCTTACTGCCTGTCAAAATGAAATCATTTTTCTCTCTTCTAGATTAAAAGAAACATTAAACTTACTCTGCTTAATCTTCATCTGATACCTGTAATAAACTGCAATCTATCTGATGAAGCATGATGGCCTTAGTCCAAAACAAATGTATTCTTCCTTTGAGATCTAGAGGGTGAGAGGACAGTGCTTGACAAAAGCTGCTTGTTGATATGCAAAGTGTCCTGAAGATAGCATTCAATTGACACTCATTGTATCATACAGCAAACTGAAAACAAATTGTTATCTGTAGTGTTCATTTGATGAGACCAATGAAAACAGATTTTTAAGCTATAATGTTGCACAGTAGTCCAATTTAGAAGTAAGATTTTGTCTCTAGTGCAATAGAGTTAATAGAATATAACCCAGAGCAGCAGGATACAATACAACTGACGAATGATTATGAAATGTACTGTATTCGAATCTGGGTGTCAACAAGCAGAGAAAATAGATCATAGTGCATTAAAGGGAAAACTTTCAACATTTAATTGAAGGCTTAAGGAAATCTGTCAAACAGAGCTCAGTAATAAAGGTATAACAAAGGCAATAAACACTTTCACTATACCCATATTTGGCACGATATCTTGGTCCAAAACTGATGTGTAAAAATTGCAAAGAAAAATAAGATACAAAATGACCAATTTTAGAAAACACTTTGTACACTTGAACACACTTTGATTACCACTATCTTGGACAGGAGGAGGAGGAACAATGTATTTTTTAAAAATGATTACAAATTCAGATAAGTCTTCTTAGGATATATTGTCATCAAGGAAAACAGGATTCAGCACCCCGCATGAGCATGTGTAATGGGACGTGGAATTAAAATGTGTGGCCACTGGGAGATCCTCGTCCCATTCCCATTCTGATATGTCTATCCATGGCCTCCTCTATTGTCAAAATGACAATTTTGACATTTTGGTTAGACTAACCAAGGTTAGGTTGGAGGAACAACACCTTATATACCAGCTGGGTAGCCTCCAACCTGATGGCATGAACATTGACTTCTCTAACTTCCATTAGTGCCCCTCCTCCCCTTCTTACCCCGTCCCTGACATATTTAGTTGTTTGCCTGTTCTCCATCTCCCTCTGGTGCTTTCCCCCCCCCCCCCCCCACCACTCCTTTCTCCTGAGGCCTTCTGTCCCATGATCCTTTCCCTTCTCCAGCTCTGTATCACTTTCGCCAATCATCTTTCCAGCTTTTAGCTTCATCCCACCCCCTCCGGTCTTCTCCTGTCATTTCGCATTTCCCCCTCCCCCCACTACTTTCAAATCTCTTACTATCTTTCCTTTCGGTTAGTCCTGACGAAGGGTCTCGGCCCAAAACGTCGACAGCGCTTCTCCCTATAGATGCTGCCTGGCCTGCTGTGTTCCACCAGCATTTTGTGTGTGTTGACTTTGTACTATCTTGTCCTGTGTCACCAAGTACTCTGTAACCGCATTGTTAACAATTGACTCCAACATCTTTCTAACCTCTGAGCTCAGGCTAACAACTCTATAATTTTCTTTATGATGAGTCCTTCCTTTCTTAAAGAGTGGACTGATATTTTCAATTTTCCAGCCCTCTGGCACAATGCCAGAGTCCAATGATTTTTGAAGGATCATTGTTAATGGCTCCACAATCTCTAATACTACCACTTTCAGAACTGTAGGGTGGAGTTCATCTGGTCCGGGAGACTCTTGGGTCTTTCAGCTTTTTGAGCACCTTTCCCCTTGCAATAGTAAATGCATTTACTTTTCTTCCTTCACACATTACAACATCTGGCACCCTGATAGTGTTTTCCACAGTGAAGACTCGTATAAAGTACTCATTTAGCCCATCTTCCATCTCCTTGTTGTTATTTCTCTGGCCACATTTGCTAGCAGTCCTATATCCACTATCATCTCTCTATTTTTTTACATACTTGTAAAAACGTTGATATTGTTTGCGAGCTTGCTTTCATATTTCATCTTTTTCCTTCTAATGATTCTTATAGTTACTTTCTGTTTTTAAAATCCTCCCAGTCCACTATCTTCCAGCTAAATTTTGCTTTGTTTTATGCCTTTGCTTTTGTTTGTACATTAGCCAAGTTGTACTATTTTACCTTTTGAGTATTTCATGTTTTTTAGAATACATCTGTCTTGTACTTTTCCTCATTTTACCCAGATACTCAAGCCATTGCTGCTCTGCTGTCATCCCTGCCAGCATCTCCTTCCAATTTACTTTGGCCAACTCCTCTCTCATACCACTCTAATTTCCTTTAATCCACTGAAATACTGCTACATTGGACTTTACTTTTTCCCTATCAAATTTCAAGATGAACTCAATCATATTGTGACCACTGGCTCCTAAGGGCACTTTTACTTTAGGCTCCCTAATTACCTCCAATTCATTACATATCACCCAATCCAGTATAACTGATCCCCTACTAGGTTCAATGACAGATTGTTCTGAAAAGCCAATTCACAAGCATTCAACAAATTCACTCTTTTACAATCCATTACCAACCTGATTTTCCCAATTGACCTGCTTGTTAAAATCTCCAATGACTATCATAACATTGTCCTTTTGACACACCTTTTCTATTTCCTGTTATAATCCATGGTGCACATCCCAGCTACTGTTGGGAGGCCTGTATATAACTGCCATCAGGTTCCTTTTACCCTTGCAGTTTCTTAACTCAACCCACAAGGATTCAAATATCTTCCAATCCTGTGTCACATCTTTCTAATGATTTGATGCCATTCTTTACCAGCAGAGCCACAAAGTTGTTGGCATTTTAGAGTTCACTTGATAAAAGTTCACCTCAGCCCTGCTCTGTAAATGATATTTCCATTACTTGGTACTTGTAACTCGATGACTTAGAGGGCAGGTGCGGGTCCCTTCGTCAGTCTAAGGGATCTTGTAAAACATTGTAGTTCCATGACACTTCGATGGAGAGATTAGTGTGTGATTTAAATGTCATGAGGATACATGTCACAGTTGCAAGAGTTTACTTTTAAGTAGTCAACAAAAATTAGATTTCCAATAGAAATTGAATTGAAGAATACAAAGGGAGCTTAAGGTGTGAGTTTAATGGCCAAGCTAAAGCCAGAACAAAAAACTCATCATCAATGAGTTCAACATTAACATGTATCTAATCATCCAGGTGTTAAGGTATTGTCAGTGGGGTTCGGGGTTGCGGTTCCGTTGGCTGCGTAGGTCTATGGAAGACAATTTCGGGCCCTGCCAAGCATGGGAGATTGAGATGTGAACCCACCTCGAACCCCCCCCCCCATTTGTGTAGATGCTGCGTGATGTGTTCCCCTGTTACAAATCAGTTCCACGAAATAACAGACAGTACATCGCATGCAATTAAAAGACTTCACTTTATAGTTCTTAAATTGACTGCAGGGTTAGTGAAGAAAAAGCAAAAAAAAGAAAGGGGCCCATTTTAATGAAACAGTCTAATGCGCACAAGTTGGCGGTCATGGTTTCCCCTTCACCGACCCTCCTTCGATCTCCCTGGCCTTCGTCAAATCATGGCTCCACACCAGCACCTTCTTTCTTCCCGCTGAATAAAAGACCCAAATCACCCTGGTGTGAGACACACAGCACAAAAACACCTTCCTTTCCTTCATCGGCTCACATTCCAAATCACCCATTATCTCTAACCACAACCCAAACACTGTTTCTGCAGAAAGACCGTTACACTAGCAGTGAAACCTTTCCCAGGGTTCTACAATGGCAAAATGTAGGTCATGTGATAGCAGAAGGTAGCAGACCCAATGTCAGGGAAAAACATAGCTTCTGTGCTGTAACACAGAATTGTAGGGCACTACTTGTTTGGAGGAAAAGAAATAGGTTGATTTTATATACTAGAAAGATGTTTGACTACCATCAAAATTAAAAATAATGTGAAGGAATGCTTGTTGAATAGAATCTACACAACAGATGGTGACTTGGCAAAAGACTACAGTGAATTCACAACTTGCGTTAAAGTAAATGCTTAGGAAGTTGTAAAGTGTGTGATACTGCAGCAGACTAAATATCCACAGGTATAATTTCTGACAAGTGCTCCTCATGAGAAGTATAGCCTCATTAAAATGGTGGCCACCAGGAAATCTTCCCTGTTGTGGATGGAACTCCTGGCTTCACTTACCACGTTCTGACTTGTACTCCTTCCCCTCTCCCAACCTTCTTATTCCGGCTTCTTCTCCTTCCCTTCCCAGCCCTGATGAAGGATCTTGGCCTGAAACCTGGACTCTTTATTCCTCTCTATAGTTGCTGCCTAATCTGCTGAGTTCCTCCAGCGTTTCCCTCCAAACTATGAGGGGCATAGTTAGGTTGAATGCATGCAGCTTTTTCCCCCCACGGGGTTGGGGAAACATGAACTAGAAGAGAAAGGGTTAAGGTGAGAGGTTTAGTAGAAACCTGAGGGGCAACCTTTTTCACCTCAAGAGTGGTATGTTTGTGAAATAAGTTGCCACAGGAAGTGGTACAACATTTGAAAAGTACATGGAAATCCGCAGATCAGAAAGAATTAGTGGAATTTGGGCCAAACAGGGACAAATGGGATTAGTTTAGGTGGGTTATCATGGGCCAGATGGGTTGAAGGGCCAGGTTCCATGCTGTGTGGCACTGCAACTACCATTCAGCAAAGTTTTGTTGGCCTTTGTGTATATGTAAAAAGGAATGGATAGCTTGCACAAAAATCAGTTGGGCTACTTTCCTTTTGGTTTGGATAATCTCAGCAGAAATGCAAATCCACAATTTAGTCAAAGATATTTTCTTTTTTGAATATTCCAGCAGGCAGGAACACATAACAGTTCTTTAACAGGCATCTGATAGCTTTCTTACCCAATGCAATCATTGGTACGTTAACAGAGCATCTATCACATTGCTTACAATGAAAATGCAAATGATTGAGATCCAAGGAGAGCTGGCAAACTGAATACAGATTGGACTGAATGGCAGGAAAAGGGGGTAATGTTGGAAGGATCTTGCTCAGAGTGCAGGTCTGTGATTCGTGGTTGCTCCAGGGGTTGGTGCTAGGCCCATTGTTACTTGCCATTTATACTTCAATTTGGATAAGAATATAGAAGGAATAGTAAGTTCGTACTTTTACATTAAATGTAAGGCCCAGATACAATCATAGAAGACAGGAACCTTGGTCTACTGATGTACAGTTTTCATAAAGTAGAATCACAAGAAGAGAGGACATTGAAGAAGATTTTTGGCACACTGTCCTTCATCAGTCAGGACATTGAATTATCAAATTGTGAGGTTGTTTTTCAATTGTTCAAGACATTGGTGAGGAAACACTTGGAGTTCTGAGTTCATTGTTTTGGCTACGATGATGTAATTAATCCGGAAAGAATACAAAAATTACAAGGATGTTGCCAGGGCTCGAGGGTCTGAGTGATAGGGGAGAGTTAGACAGGCAGAACTTAGCTTTCAGGGCATAGGAGTCTGAAGAGTGATTATTCATGGAGATATATAAAGTTATGAAGGGGTTAGATACAGTGAACAGACTTTTTTCTAGGGCTGGGAAATCAAAAGCTAGAAAGCATAGTCCTAAGGTTAGAGGTGAAAAGTTTAATAAGAACCTGAGGGGTAACACTCTTAGATGGGTGGTAAATATATGGAGCCAGTGGCCAGCGGAAGTAATTGAGGTAGATATACAAGATACATTTAAGAAGCATGATGAGAGGAGTTTAGAGCGATGTAAGCCAACTTCTGGGAAAAGGGATGCTTGAATGTGCATTGTGGTCAGCATAGAAAACGATGGGCTGAAGGATCTTTTCCCTGTTGTACAACTTCATGACTATGACTCTGTTACTTAACTGGCTTTGTTTATCCTCATATATGCACTCCTTCCAAACCCTTAATGGGAACTAGGTCTAAAATGGCTCAAGATTAGAGAGCTGATCTCCCAGGGGAATTTCAACATGGTCAGGTCCAATGCTGGTCCCAACATTGGGAAGAGGTGACAGAATCTTTCCACATGTAACAACACATGTGCAGATGTCCCAGGCTGGCTTCCACTTAACAAAACAAATAACACTTGAAACCTCTGAAAGAATGATCCAAGCCATTGTATTTGGAGGCGAGGTCTCCCACATCACTGCGTGAGGAATAAAAGGACATCACTAACACACACAAAATGCTGGAAGAACTTAGCAGGCCAGCAGCATCTATGGAAAAGTTGATGTTTTGGGCTGAGCTCTTTCAACAGGTCCCTTCATCATTACTAACAGAAAGATGGTGTAACAGAATCAGTGCAGGGTGAGGGAGATGGAACGTTTAAACACTTGGTCGTTTAAACACTTGGAAAGAGGAAGACAGAATGGTATGCCTGAACCACAGATTACAACAGATACAATTAAGTCACCTGACTTTTAGAGACAGTGAACCTCCCAGAGGTTCACATGCTCAATTAGGAACCTTCATACCACAACTGAAAATTTAAACACAAAATCCTTGCAAACAATGGCTGTGTCATTTCTGGAGGTTGATTAGAACATTGTAGTTACATTGTTTTCAGCAACCTTTTTCATGAAGCTTACATTTTGGATAAATTGCCATTGTAAAATCAAATGGTGAAAATCTTAGCAATGGGCTTATTAGAATTTTTTGAAAAGTGTTTTCCTCACAAGAAACAATATATTCAACAGGTCACATTCAGCATTTTAATTTAAAGGTAATAATAAAAAACTAACAACAACACTTTAGAGGATGAATATATATTCAATTCTTGCATAATTAGTTATTTGTTCAACTTTTCCCTTGGCATTTCTCACTTGATTCTAATAACATTGTAATTAATCAATGTATTAAAGTAAGTACTGTCCTTTCACACTTGCCTTTGTATTATTTTTCTTTTTATGACAGCTGGAAATAATCAAGTATTATCAGGTTAATTGCAGAATTAAGTTCCTTCACACAAAAACATGTAATTTTTACACAGGTGTCATTTCACCCTTCTGAATGCATTCTTGAATTAACTGCCACAGAATTAAAACAAGTCAGCCCAAAATTATCTCATGAAAATTTCTTCCCTAAAGTAGATAAAAAAGGATGTGTAGGCCCGTTGTGAATTTAAACACTGGTGTTGAAAATGACAGACCAGGAAAAGTTTACTAAATGCAGTATTTTAGTTCCTGCAAATTTGATCTTAATAGCTTAGCTTTGTTATTTAGTTACTTCCTTTATTTTATTAGCACTATTTTCATATTTCTGTCTTTTAGCTCATGTCCTTCTTTATTTTCTGTTTGTTATATTGAGTCATTTTTTCAATGTAGTAATAACTTTCATCCACTGTACCCAAGCAAAACTACAGAGTCTCATAAAAGGTTACACATGGTCATCATGGAGATCGGGAACTTGCCAGTACCACAAGCAGCTGCCTGCAGAAGTGTGATAAACAGAGACACCAAAGCACTAACCAGATAAGGGAGAAAATTTATTTCAATTCCTTTGAATGTATACCCTGTGGTGAAGGAGTAAAGTTGTGATTATCATTCTTAGTAGTCTTCCATTCTGTATTTTTAGAAGATATTTCAGTCCTTGCTGTCATAAGCATGACACTTCCATTGAAGCATTTTAGTTTTTCAGAAAACTATAAATTGCTCATAAAATGATATTTCATGCAATAAAAATGAGTAAAGGCAAAAAAATTCAATTTAAGGCAGAGAAAAAAATTCCAGTCTTTATTTGCGGATATTTAAGAATTCATTGGGAGTTGAATGTCTCAGTGGAGTTGTGATTAATTTTATCAGTTTGGGAGAATGGAATATGAGGCCTGCGGCAAAGCTTGTGCAGTCTGCTTAAGAATTACTTTCTGGAATTCTTTTTTATTTATCTAGAGATACAGTATGGTGAGGCCCTTCAGCTCAACGAGCTCATGCTGGCCCACTACTCCCTACTTTCTCCTAATCCCTTTATAGATGTCTGCTCTGTAACCACCCTTTGCTCCCCTTGAAAGATGAGGGAAGGCAGGGAACCTCAGGGTCCAGCGATAACTACATCTGTGGAAAGTCCACCCAGATGCAACTCCTGACAGACCAGGTCAAGGAACTGGAGGTGGAATTGAAGCTGGTGCTCTGTGACGATAAGGGCTTCCTAGATGACACCCTTACTGAGATGGTCACACCCAAGGTACTGGCTTCAGATAGAGAAGTAAGGGGAGGAGACAGACAGAGCAGAGTTTACCTATGGCATTCCTCTCAGTAACAAGCATGCCCCTTTGCATACTGCTGAGGGGTGTAGGGGATTATCTTTCAGGGCACAGCAGCAGCAAACAGGGCAGTGGCAAAGGGGCCTTCACTAAGGCTCAGCAAGGAAGGATAAAGTTAAGCAGAGCAATGCTGATAGTAGGTGGGGGGGGGGGGTGGCAGGGGATTCTGTGGCCATGATTTGTGTTGCTTCTAATGAACTAGGGATGAGGATGTTTCAGCGTGGCTGCAGAACATTCTCAAGGGTGAAGTTGGGCAACCAGAGGTCATGCTGTATTGCCAACAATGACATTGGTAGAAAGGCGGGGGGGGGGGGGGGTGAGGAAGAAGCTCTGTGCAGTGAGTATAGGGAGCTAGGAAAGTGGCTTAAAAGCAGGACTGGCACATGGCACTGGGAATAATCTAGTGCTAGTTAGGACTAGTCAGGACTAATCTAGACAGGACTAGTCACGGTACCACATGCTGGTCAAAGCAGGAAAAGAAATACAGAACAGATGGAGAAGTGGCTCGGTTAGCAAAGTTTTAGATTCCTGGATCATTGGAACCTCTTCCAGGCAGCAGGTACTTTAACTAGAGGTTGCTCTTTAATTGGAGGGGAATCTCAGCCCATAAATTTGCTAGTGCTGCTTGGAAGAGTTTAAACTAACTTGGTGGGGGGATAGGAACTGGAGTACCAGGTGTTACGTATCCCGTAACTGGAGAACTTACCAGCAAAGATAGAGAGGTCCGTTGAAGTCTGATGTCACTATTTTCAAACGTTTTTATTGATAAAGGGACACAAGAGTAGGGTTAATACAAACATTCAGATAGTGCACATTGTTAACATTCAATCTAAAGCGCGGGTATAGTAATAATCATCATTAAGAAGTGAGCTCTGCTGGTGTCTAGGGGTTAATAGATTGTCCGTTGGAAATATAAAAGTCACTCAAAGTCTGCAGGCCTCAAAATCGCTGGGTTTTCCGTGGGGCGACCGAGAGAGAGAGATTGGGGGAGAAGAGAAAAAACTTGCCGAGTCTCGATGAATCTTCCGTGAAATCGGGGGAGCGTTGGTTTCCTCTCCCGAATGTCAGTTAAAGTGGTTTCCTGTGATTCCAGCCACAGATTCCAATCCCGGAATCTAACGCACGTGGCTTCCTTCAGAATGGCTTCCCGCTGCTGCGGGAACACTCTCTCGTGTCTTCTTGGTGCGTCTGAGGGGCTGTCCCCCTGAGACTCTCCATTATACTTCCTCACGGGGTCGCAGGTGTTAATCAGGTTGGGATGATGCAGCCTCTCTCTCAACCAGCCCACCTTGCCCAAGGGCTTTACGCGTGGTCTCCATGAGACAATAGTCGCTGTTGTCTTTATTCTGTATCCCTGGTGGGACCTGCAATTTGGCACGTTTCTCTCTCTCTCTCTCCTACTGGGTCTACTGACCCTTTCAACGGGTGCTCTTGCGATTCTCACAAAGGAGGGGGCTGGGATCATAACACCTCCCCTCTAAAAAAACGTTTTTACCAGCGGTTAAAACGGAGTGGTCCACAGTCTTACAGGAGTTTTGAATCTAACACAATGCACAATTTTTTCTTTTCACAAAATACTACAGTTATACATTCAAGTCAGTATCTAAATAGTTAATGATTACAGTGTCCCTTTCTTTAATATCTTAACATGGCGAACTGTACATCAGACTTCAATTCAATAACTACCTATTTATTTTTTTTTCCCTAAGCAACAAAACTAAGGAGGTGTGACCTTAGCTTAGGTGCATTTACAAAAGTTTACGCGAATACTAATCATTTCAGTCGTTTAACTTAACCGGCAAGTCTCCAAAGGGCTGTCTTTATTATTCAGAGGCTTTGGCGCAAACCCGTTCAACCTGCCTGGCTGTCTAACAATGGCATCCCCATTAGCCGTCACCTCTTTTTTGGCGAGCCCCCCCGTAGGGAACTTGAGTAATTTTTCGTGGTGAACTCCCGCCAGCCCTGTTCATCGGGGTTATTTTTGCAACACCATGCCCCAAACTTAGACCCTTTTCACCCAATTCTTCGATTTTTCCCAGGTGGCTGGCCCTTTTATCAGTCCCCTTCAGGCTATTGGTGTTTGATTCGAACTCTTCGCTCAAGTAGCCTGTCGAAGGCAGCCTTTTCACACCCCATCCTGGCATAACAATAGAGTGGGGACCCCGCTATTCCCCGGCTCACTCTGTGAGCGATCTGCCAGGTTTAAGATTTCTTCCTTCGATTTGGAAACTACAGGCTTTTCGTTTCCTTCGCCAACAATCCTCACTCCCCCATTCTTAAATTCTGCGTTAACTTTGAACCCACCTTCGAGTACAAACACCGGGGAACTCACACTTCCCCCGGTTACCAAGGTTAACCCTTTTCCCACTGAACCAAGTCCATCTGACCCACAAGGACGGCCGCCCCGTTCCACTGGGTCAGATACCTCAGACTTCTTCTGAGCTCCGTTACTAGGTTCAGCACCTCGGGCATCCTCATCTCGGACACACTCAAACAGGACATTGGCCTCTTCCAGGCTTTCAACACCCGTACCTTTTTCAAATTCTAACTTCCCCCGATCCTCCCAGTTACTCTCTGGGCAGCTCCCACCCGGGGAAGGCACAACCCTGTGAGCTGAAACAACCTCCTTGGCCCTTTCAGCAGACCCCTTCGAGGCAAGGATATCTTTTCCATCTAGGACTGCCCTCTTCTCATTATCGGGAACACCTTTAGAACTCTCAAGTTCTTCAAACAATTCTGCCAAACCAGACAGATCATCCATGTCCAACTCTGGACCTTTCAACAGCTTTATCTGTTTCTTATCTTTATCTCCTACCTTTAGGACCTTTCTCTTCGCTAAAGGCAGATCTATCTCCTCTCCCTCACCCCCTTTCACTTTACTACTCTTCGTCTTACCACCCTCGAAACCCGCATGGCACAGGGTCAGCAAAGACGTCTCAGCCAAATCAAAACTGGTCAGATTTAAGCTGCTCTCGTTCACAGCTCTCTCTCTCGACAGGCTGCGAGTGACCGCACCAGCGAGATGGTCCTTGGGCGCTAGGGACGGGGCCACCACACTCGCCGGTCGCCAGGTCGGCAGCATGGCTGACCAAACCTTACCCCCTGCTAAGTCGTTTCCCAGCAGCATGTCCACGTCAGCTCTCGGGAACTCTGAGGGCACCCCCACTTCAACTGATCCATACACCAGCTCACAATCCAGAATGACCTTATATAAGGGCACCATTTCTATCCGTTTATTTATTCCTTCCACCTTTACCATGCCCGTTTCCCAACCAAATTCTAGTACCTTACGGCTAACCAGGGATAATTCAGCGCCCGTATCCCTCCAGATTCGTACGGGAACTGGTGTGTCTCCCTCCGTCACAGACACGGTTCCGTGTGACAGACAACTCCCAGAGCCTTCTCGTACTCTGTCTACCCTCGGCTCTCTGGTCGATTTGCTGATTACCACGGCACACCTGATAGGGACTGTGGTTTTCCCTCTTCCTATCTCCTTCCTCGGAGCAAAGCATCGAGATGCAATGTACCCCTCCTTTCCACAATTAAAACAGGTCAAACCCGGAGCCCTCTGGCCGTCTTGCCTTTCCCCCTCAACCTTACCGCTAGCTCCCGGTGGGATCTCTGCCTCACTCATCGGACTTTCTCGATCGTTCCCACGGTCTCTCTGGGGACCTTTATTCGAGGGTGTCTTTGTCTTGTGGGTTAGGGCATATTCATCCGCCAACCTGGCAAATTCTGAAATGGACTTATCCGGCTTTTCATTCAAATACACCCGGATCTCCTCCGGAACACAACTTTTGAATTCCTCAATCAAAAATAACTCCCTGAGATGCCCATAATCCTCGCCCACTCTTTCCGCGGTGCACCAACAGTCCAAGAGCACCCCCTTCTCATGGGCTAGCTCGGTATACGTTTGATTCCACCCTTTCCTTAAATTTCTAAACTTTTGTCTATAGGCCTCAGGTACCAACTCGTAAGTCCGGAGAATGACCTTTTTTACCTCATCATAATTCTCTGCTTCTCCCTCCCCCAGGGACAAAGCCGCATATGCTCGTTGGGCCTTCCCCTTTAACACACTTTGTAACAACGCCACCTACTGCTCTTTTGGCCACTTCTGATTTACTGCCACCTTTTCAAAAAGCAAAAAATAGCTATCGACATCTGCCTCCTCGAACGGGGGCACCAATCTCAACTCCTTACTAACATTAAACCGCTCTGCTTGGTCTAACCCTTGATCTCTTTGCTCGTTCTTCATCTTCTCAATTTCCCGGTCATGTTGCCTCTGTTTCTCTTTCTCGGCCCGTTCCTTCTCTTTCTCTTCTGCTTCTAGCTTCTTTAGGTGAATTTCATGCTGCCTTTGCCTTTCCCTCTCTCTCTCTCAGCCGCTTCCAGCTCTTTTAACTTAATTTCACGTTCCAACTTCAATTTCTCCACCTCTAACTGAACCGTCCCACTTGATGGTACCTCTTCAGGGATATCTCCCAATACCTCAGCTTCAAACACCTTCTTCCCAATGTAATACTGAGTTATGGCCCTTCGTACCTCCCGCTTTTTCATGGACGACCTCATTTCTGTTAGGTTCAACCCCTTCGCTAAATTTAACAAGTCTGATTTTTTGGCCGCCTCCAGCACCCCCACCATCGGGTTTTCCATAAATTCCCCCACGTCCATCTTTGCTGGTTTCCTGTCTGGCTACCCGCGAAACCAGATTCAAGTTTTTTTATTTACAAGCCCGATTCACTGGCCTCCCAATTTGGTGTCAAATCCCGGACGAGCCCCCAACTGTTACGTATCCCATAACTGGAGAACTTACCAGCAAAGATAGAGAGGTCCGTTGAAGTCTGATGTCACTAATTTCAAACGTTTTTATTGATAAAGGGACACAAAAGTAGGGTTAATACAAACATTCAGATAGTGCACATCGTCAACACTCGATCTAAAGCGCGGGTATAGTAATAATCATCATTAAGAAGTGAGCTCTGCTGGTATCTAGGGGTTAATAGATTGTCCGTTGGAAATATAAAAGTCACTCAAAGTCTGCAGGCCTCAGCCCTTTGAAAATCGCTGGGTTTTCCGTGGGGCGACCGAGAGAGAGAGATTGGGGGAGAAGAGAAAAAACTTGCCGAGTTTCAATGAATCTTCCGTGAAATCGGGGGAGCGTTGGTTTCCTCTCCCCGATGTTAGTTAAAAGCGGTTTTCTGTGTTTCCAGCCACAGATTCCAATCCCGGAATCTGACGCATGTGGCTTCCTTCAGAATGGCTTCCCGCTGCTGCGGGGACACTCTCTCGTGTCTTCTTGGTGTGCCTGAGGGGCTGTCCCCCTGAGACTCTCCTTTATACTTTCTCACGGGGTCGCAGGTGCCAATCAGGTTGGGATGATGCAATCTCTCTCTCAACCAGCCCACCTTGCCCAAGGGCTTTTCGCGTGGTCTCCATGAGACAATAGTCGCTGTTGTCTTTATTCTGTATCCCTGGTGGGACCTGCAATTTGGCACGTTTCTCTCTCTCTCTCTCTCCTACTGGGTCTACTGACACCCCCCCTTTCGACGAGTGCTCTTGCGATTCTCACAAAAGAGGGGGCTGGGATCATAACACAGGTCAAAGAGTGGAGGCATTGAGAGGAAGGTAGATGCCATGAACAATAAGGTCAGGCAGGAGCAAAATACCTCAGATATTTGAATTTTCTCACCATTTAGAAAATAGTCCATGCTCTTATTCCTTCTATCAAAGTGCATGCCCATACAGTTCCTGACACTCTATTCCATCTGCCACTTCTGCATAGTTTCTCCTTTCAGCTAACTTCCCAAAGTGCAACCTCCTCAGACTTGCCAATATTGAATTCCATCTGCTGCTTCTCTGCCCATATCTGTAACTGTACTATAACACACTGCATTCTTTGATAATCCTTTACACTCTCCACCACCCCAATCTTGGTGACATCTCCAAATTTGTTCATGCATCTATTTACATTTTCATCCAAATCATTGATATGCATTACAAGAAACAGGTCCTAGCTCTGATCCTTGTGGGACAGCACTAGTCACTGAACTCCAGCATTCCACCCTATTCCCTGTCTTCTATGGGGAAAGTCAGTTCTGAATGCAAACTTACAATTAATCCTGCAATCCTTGTATCTTCATCTTCTGAATCAGCCTAGCATAAAGGACCCTATAAAATGCCTTACTGAAGTCCAGGTATGTATCCTTTCTAATCCTAACTAAATTTGATCTTCTCAGGTCCGAAGTTCCAAAATTCACTTTCCTTCCCATCCTTGTCTTTACTTCATACTGGAATATGCTGATCCTGAACTCTGATCATCTGGACTAAACAATTCCTACATGTCTGCTGTGGATTTGTCTGACAGCAGTTATTCTCAATCATTGCCCCTTATCTCATGTCATATCCTGTCATAATTTGCCCTCACCCAATTGTTGTGGTCACTGTCAGGAATATCACCTGGCCATAATCAGATCCAGTATGTTCTCTCCTCTAGTAAGACTTTCCACATACTGTTTCAAGAAACTTTGTTAGATGCACTGAAGAAGTCCCACACATCTAAGCTTTTCGTATTAAGGCTTTTTGTACATTAAGTCTCTGCCCCCATAAATCTTGGTGCCAAGAGGTTCCAAAGATCACAATGCTCAGACAGAAGTTCATACCATCAGGTTGGAGCCTATCCACATGGAATATAATTTGTTGCTCCTCCAACCTGAGTGTGGCCTCAGCGCAGCAGTAGAGGAGGCCATGGACTGACATGTTAGAATGGGAAGAGGAATTGAAATGAGAAGCTACTTGGAGACGTCGCTTTTTCTGGGGGTTGGAACATAGGCGCTCAGTGAGGCTGTCTCCTAATCCACTTTGGGTCTCACCAATGTACTGGAGGCCACATTAGGAGCACCAGGTACAGTAGACGACCATACAGACTCACAGATGAAGTGTCGTCACACCTGGAAGGACTGTTTGGGGCACTGGATGGTGGTGAGGGACACTTTCTGCTTGCCCCACACCTGTCCCTACACCTCCTCCCTCACACAAAAACACAACAAAATAGAAGCAGGAGTGGACAAAGTCACAATTCAACATTGATTATATTCCTACCCAAACTGGTCAGATTGTGCTCAGTCTCATAAAGAATAAACTTGGAGGAAGTAACCTCTGAGAAACTTATTCAATTGGAGTTCAGTGATGAGGAAACTGATCCTCTCCTTAGCCTGCTGAGACTTTAGGCCCAAGAAAACTTCCTTTCTTTCTGGTGGCCTTCCTTGTACTTTGGCAGCTTCTGCTTCAGTAGATAAGACAAAACAAATGGCCTTCTTAAATATACATTCAAAAATTTGACTTGTGCTTAAGATTTTGCAAGAGGAAATTGTCAATGGGCCAAACTGTTCTATATGCAGGCGAGAATTTGTATCTTTGCATGAACATGTGTTCAGATGCATATGTGCATAGACACATTTGTGTGTGTTTGTCTTTGTGTGCATTCAAGTACAGTATTTATAATTATGAGTTCAGTATAATATAGTTATGTTAAATAGTTGTTGTATAGTTAAGTTTCTTGTCTTTGCTCTGATACAGATAGGTTCTTCCCTTAGCATGTATTTCATTAACTGCTCTTCACCTTGTATTTCTGTGAACCTTAGTGACCTTTTCATGCTGCCTACAGCCAATGTGTCTTTTGCCATGTGCGTTGCTGTTGTCTGGCTGTCATGGGCAACATGTCTTTTAGGGCGATCGCTCTTTTCTCTTTGTGGCTCAGTAAAATGCTACAGGCTACAATAAGTGGGGAGTTCTCCATTGATGTAAATCACATTTTAACACGTCTGAGTGGAAACACCTTCACACTCATCTTTGTACCTGATTTGGGGATCTTTTTGAGAGGGCCTAGTGTCCGTCTAGCTTCACTTGCAAAGATCTTCTGATGGACACAAAAGTGGAATAGAGGTCGGGGGATGGTGTTAGGATGATTCCATTTTGGATGACCTATAGGAGAGAGAGGAGACAAAGTAATGAAACTCAACAGAGATTACAGAACTAGTACTGGACACCATAGGATACTACTTTTAAATTCTGAAGGAGAATGGTTATGAAGAGAAACTAAAATGAAAAAATAATCTAAATGAAGGCAATAGGCCTTAGAGTCATAGAACACAACAACACTGAAACAGAGCCTTTGCCCCATCGAGTCAGTACTTAACTATTGTTCTGCCTGCACATGAGCCATGACCCTGAATCTCCATACCCCTCCCATCCATGTCCTTATCCAAACTTCTCTTAAATGTTGCAATTCAAACCTGTTCCTCTGGCAGCTCTTTCTACACTCGCTCCACTCTCCAAGTGAAGATCATCCCCCTCTGGTTCCCCTTAAATGTTTCACCTTTCACCCTTAACCCATGACCTCAAGTTCTAGTCTCACCCAACCTCAGTGGAAAAAGCCTGCTTGCATATAACCCTCGTAACTTTGTATACCCCTATAAAATCTCCCCTTGTTCTCTTGTGCTCCAAGGAATAGACTCCTAACTGATTCACCTTATAACTCACCACCATCTTTGTGAATTGTGTTTGTACAGTTTCAATGTTATTGGTATCTTTCCTTGCAAAAGGCTATTGGGACATGAGTGTTGTACCACAGGTATCAGTGCTAGGTTCCCTGTAGTTTGTCATCTATATGGATGAGAGTTTGGATGGCATAGTTAGTAAGTTTGCAGATGACACCAACATTACTGATGTGGTGGATACTTCTCAAATTGAATCCAAATTTGGCTTGGATAGAGGAGGCAAAGGGAAATGGTGGAGAGTTGCTTTCATGATTGGAAGCTTGTGTACAGTGGTGTACCAAAGGGATCTGTGCTGTAATATACACTCAACACACACAAAATGCTGGTGGAATGCAGCAGGCGAGGCAGCATCTATAGGAAGAAGTACAGTTGATGTTTCAGGCCGAGACCCTTCGTCAGAATTAACTGAAAGAAGAGATAGTAAGAGATTTGAGAGGGGGAGGGGGGGATCCAAAATGATAGGAGAAGACAGGCGGGGGAAGGATGAAGCTAAGAGCTGGGAAGTTGATTGGCAAGAGGGATACACAGCTGGAGAAGGGAGAAGATTACGGGACAGGAGGCCTAGGGAGAAAGAAAGGGGGAGGGGAGCACCAGAGGGAGATGGAGAGCAGGCAAGGAGTGATTGTGAGAGGGGCAGAGAGAACAAAAGGGAAAAAATAATAAATAAATAAGGGATGGGGTAAGAAGGGGAGGAGGGGCATTAACGGAAGTTAGAGAAATCAATGTTCATGCCATCAGATTGGAGGCTACCTAGACGGAATATAAGGAGCTGTTCCTCCAACCTGAGTGTGGCAACACACACAAAATGCTGGTGGAATGCAGTAGGTCAGGCAGCATCATAGGGAGAAGTAGAGTCAATGTTTCAGGCCGAGACCCTTTGTCAAAACTAATTGAAAGGAGAGATAGTAAGAGATTTGATATGCACTATTTGTTTTATTCAGTAACAATATGGATACAACATTTGCTATGGTAGCATAGCAGCTAATTTGATGCTTTACACTGCCAGCAATTGTGATTCAGTTCCCATTGATGTCTGTAAGGTGCTTTGTGCTCTCCTCATTACTGCATGGGTTTCCACAGGGAGCCCCTGTTTCCACCCATGTTCCCAAGACAAACAGATTTAGTAGTAAGTTGAGGGCATGCTATGTTGGTGCTGGAAGCATGGTGACACCCGCAGATTGTTCAGCACACCCTCCGACTGTTTTGTTCATTGATGCAAACGATGCATTTCACTACATTCTTCAATGATTTTTAAAAAAGGTTAATCTTTTATCTTTGTGAATACTTAGAGATATAGCCAGGTACTTGAGCTAGACACAGCTCAAACACCACTTATAGATTTGTCAATGAAACCACTATTGTCAGTAGAATCTCAGATGGTAACAAGGAGAGATAGAAGAATGGAATAGATCACATGGCTGAGTAGTGCAATGTCAGCAAGTCCAAGGAATTGATTGTGAACTTCACGAAGGGAAAGTCGGGAGAACACACACTAATCCTCACTGAGGGGCCAGCAGCAGAAAGGGAGAGCAGTTTCTGGGCACCAGCATCTCAGAGGATTTAATCTGGGCACAACACATTGAAGCAGTCATGAAGAAGACTTGCCAGTGTCTCTGCTTCATTAGCAGTTTGACCTTTGCCAGTTTTATCAGGTTCTGACTGGTTGCATCAGCTTCTGGTATGGAGGCTCCAATGCACAGGAGTGCAAGAGGCTGCAGAGGGTTGTAGACTCAGCCAGTTTCACCATGGGCACCAACCTTCCTGCCATTGAGGACATGTTCAAGAGGAGGAATCTATTATTAAGGACATTCGCTATCCAGGGAGGAGCTATAGGTTTTAGAGATAGCTTCTTCTCCTCAGCAAACAGATTCCAAAACAGTCATGTGTAATGATAATAAACCTGATTCTGATTCTCTGTAATCTGTACTTCTACAAATGACATGACATAAAGTTAGTCATGTTGATGGCATGGAGGAGGATAGTTGTTGGTCACAAGGTGATGGTAAATTTATCAGTAAAATGGCCAGAGCAATTGTAGATTGAATTTAACCTTGATAAGTGTGGAGGGATAGGAATAGTAAGGGCTGTACATCTATGTAGGATTGCAAGGAGCACTGAAAAACAGGGGGACCTTAGGGTACAGGTCGAAGAAGTGGGGGCAAACAATCTAATTACTCAAGATAGGCCTTTTCATGGATATACACAATAATTCATGGTGTACTTCCTGAGCATTTTTAGCTAAAGGTTTTCCAATATGAACATTAGCAAACCAGATAGGTCACATGTCATCATCCATAACAAAGCTTTTGGATAATGGAGAACGTTCCTCTGTCTCTCAGAAATTCTTTCAATTGTCAGATTTAAATGACTCTTTTGCTGTTTTCCCAGGCATTATTGAGAAGGGGCTCCAGCAGCTTACTCCCTCATGAATCTGTTATGTATATGTATCAGTGGGCTTATATTCATATTGTTTTGTTTGATTCAGGTGAACACTTCATTTGTTTTTGAATGCACCAGATGTAGCCTGACTAGTGAGAGGAAATGAAGTGATATATCAACTAGGATGATTCAACTTTGCTATAATTCAGGTGTTAGTGTGGTCCTTGTCTGCCTTGATTGTGCTTTAGGAAGTTAACAATTATTGATAGCACATGAATTCCAGGTAATTCACATGAGAACCCCATGATGAAGTTCCATTAAGCTGGGGTAATGTTATGCTTTATGCATTTTCTTGTGAAAGTAACTTAAAATATATTGACCTTCATGTATTTCCACCTATGCCACCTATTTGCTTTTAAAATTGTTAGCAAAAAGCAGCATTTTATTATTACAAATTATGTAGTCTGGAGATGTCAAGGCAAAAAAATGGGTAAACTGCAAAGGATTAGTGATTTTATATAGAGCTCCCAAAGGATCATTAAATCACAGGAATTTTAATTTTAAAAAGGATCATTCTAATCAAAAAGGAAAGATTTGAAAATATTCAGATCAGCACGGTAATGAATTCTCACGGAAGCAAATATTATTTTTTAAATAAGCATTATGATCACTGTCTAATAATAAATAAGGCACAAATCATGAATTCACCCTGCTATAAACAGCAAAGGAAGCCATAATACTTAACAAGTTTCTTCTTAATTGAAATTGGGTTTCCAATTGAAATTGTATGCATGGAATAATCATAGCATAGCGATGAGAACTAAGCCCTATCTTTGTACCTTTAAAACAAAATCAGCTGTAACCAATTTTAGTTACCACCCTTGATTAGAGGAGCTAAATGAAAACTGGGATAGTAGCAGGTTTGGGAAAGAAAATCCATGTGAAACACTGTAAACTTTATTGATTTGTAGCTTACATGTAATAAAAACATTGATGTAATACAAATGTTGTTGTTCATGCTTCAAAGGAAAAATATTTATGAATCAAATAAGCACATTTTGTCATTATTTGTTATATCTGTGAACTACTCCATTTATATTAATGAGGAAATGACATAATTGTTAGACGAGGCCTCTCACCAATTGAACCAATCTGATTAAACTCTAGCGTAATCCCTCCGAACCCCTTTTTGACCTAATGTATGTTGTTACTGTGGCATATCCTTCTCTGATTGGGCTGCCTTCAGAAGTTGGCCTGCATTCTACAACTGTGACATGGTGTCGTCTTTCCATTTACATTAAATGTTTTGTTCAAGTACTTCCCTCTCCTAGTTAACAAAAAATACTGTAATAATGCGTTTTTTGTTTTTAGTCAAGGGATGAAAAATCTCAACATTAAGCCAAAGGAATTTTTGTGAATGAACAGTTAGCATCTTACATTTTGAAATAAATCTGAATGGGTTTAATTGGATAATTTTAGTTAAAGATACCTCAAATCTTCACCACTACCTTAAAAAAGTCCTTTTCTCAGTACCCATTGTACCAGGTAATATAAACATTTTCATATTTCTTTTCACTACCCACCCAAAACTAGATTACCTTTTGGGAAATAAGAAATTGAAAACAATAAAATCTTAGGTCAGCTTGGGGTAAAGTTTGATAAATACCACTCTTGTTGGTAATCAAAGCTGCTTGAGGAGATCCTACTATGCTGTACCTACTATTGGATGATTATGGTTGTCATTATAATCTAAAACAATTATTGCCTTCGTTTAAGACCAATAAACTTGCACCCTCCATTCACAAGGAAGAAGTGCATTACCCAGTATCTATCATAGATCCTAGGGGAGTTAGAAACCAGACTAGCATTTAGGGATAGGGATGTGGAGGAGTTAGACAACAGGCCAAAGCTGAGTCCTCTGCACCCTGGCCAGTGCTGTGGACATGGAACAAAGGACATCCAGAGTTTAGGCCTGCAGTCTATGCCTGAAGGCCAGCGAGGTAAACAGGTGGTAAAGGACTTCTGTGGATATTGGGCTTTCCCAGGTCAGTGGGTCCTGGGATTGGATGTCTGTGTGGGGAAGAGGCATGACAGCCTAGAATTCAGGGTCCCATCATTGGTTACGCTGGGGGTCAATACGAAGTCCAAGGATTGATTGGAAGTCTGGAAGCCACTGGTTCACGAAACTGCCATTGGAGAGGCAGCTGGTTCGAGTCACTGGCCTGAGAGGGGCTGTCAGGTCCTGATGCTCTTGGAGGTGTTATCGAAATTCTAAGATCTATGGATTGGACGGTAGTTCATATCAGCCACTTTCAGATCTATATGTTTTTTGTCTTCTCACACATTGTTTTTTGTTGCCAATTTGTGGGCTAGGGGTTTGGGTGATCTGTTAGTTCTTGTGCGAGGGAGGGGTTGGTGGTGTTTGGGGTTTGCAAAGTTTTGTTTCTTTTTCTTTTCGTGCAGGGGGATTGATTACTTTCCTATGGTTTTCTGTATTTTACAGCTATCTGGAGAAAAGACAAATTCCAGTTGTATTCTACGTACAGTGATAACAAAATGAACCTTAGAACCTTTGAAGCCTGGAGTCTGGAGGGCTGTTCTGTGGCTGGAGAATACCCCCATGTGGGGGTGGGAGGGAGGAAAGGGGGCCTCAACACCACCTCTTTAATCAGGAAAACACAACAGTACCACTTCCCGATGATTTTGAAGCAAGAGAGGCTCCCGCCCCACCATTCTAACCAGCTGTTACGAGAGCACTGTTGAGTGTCCTGACCAGCTGCATCACCATCTGGACTGTCTGGTACGGGAATTGCAAGGCCCCTGAGCTCAGGACCCTACAGAGGATTGCAGGACTGCTGAGAGGATCACCGGGGTCTATCTTGCATCCATCTTAGATATTAGTCAGGAGTGGTGCATACATAGAGCCTTTAGCATTCCTGAGGACCCCTCCCATCCAGAAGAGGTATCATAACATTAGAACGAAAATGGTTAGGACTAGAACAGCTACAGCCCCTAGGCAGTGAGACTACCGAACTCCCTGCCACCACCCAAATCTTGTCAGATATATAGCACCAGTACCGTTATACTGTTTACTTTTTAACTTGTGTCATAAGTGCTCCTGATTCTAAGTGTCAATCTTCTGGTATATATTTCATTGCTTGTCAATTTACCTGTGGTAATATTACATTACGTGTTGTGTGAATTGTATGTGCAGTGTTGTGAACCTTGGTCTGAAGGACTGCTGCTTCGTTTGGTGGAATGCATGTGTATACGGTTAAATAATAGTAAACTTGTTTTGCTGCTGTTGTGTTCTATTTTATTGTTCTGCTAAGCAGTGTGGGAATGCTCTGTTGGCACCAGAATGTGAGGTGGGACGGCTCCTCCTCAGGTTGTGTTGGTTGTTACGTTTCCATGCACATGTGATCAATGAATTCGAATCTGAATCTGAGATCTGGATTTATACAACTTAACTTCATCTGAATAGCTAATACATATATCAGGTACAGGCAGCAATTCTGGAAGTGTTGGAACAAAACACTTCATTAAATTCCGTACACTTCTTCATCTTAGAACCCCGATCTAATCATTCTTATATGAAGCTAATTGACTCTAACTTGAAAACTGTGATCTTTCAGCTTGTCAAGACCTGACAAACATCTTATCCAAAGTCAAAATAGTACTTTTGCCTTTGAGTCGTAATCAGTAATTGCTGCCTGCACCTAACATATGTATTAGGTACCATGGTGTTATAGTTCAAGACGTTTTGGAATCTATGCACCAGCATTCCCAGAATTTTTTTTTTGCCCAACTACTTTTATACATTTTCTTGAAGGTTTATATATGTTGGCAATTCACCCTGCTAATGTAATGTTCCTTTTCCTTAGGTTAAATTATTTACCTTGACAACAACAAGGAGCTAAGCAGTACATACAATTACTGTGGAGATAATAGACTACCTACTCTAGCACCCACGTATACGCATTTATTTGATGCTGCTCTCAGGAAGTCCAGCTCCTCCACAGAATATACTATACTATATACTATTTCACTCCTTACCAACAGCTCTGCAACTGAAAGATGTGGACTTGATCTTTCTCCAAGAGGTCTCCTCTGAAGATATCATAGGGCTGGTGCATTCAAGAGTGAGTGAACATCAGTAGTGTTGTAATTAATAATTATAGTCAAATGACCTCTCTGGCCCTGACAAATTATTTAGGAGTCTTTAGCAGTTACTTAATGTAGATTTTTTAAAAAATGTTGTCTCTCTCTCTTTTGCATTTTTATCTTAATCTCATCTGTATTTATTAATCTCTTTTTGCTTCTGCATGCAATTTGGATTTAATTAATGCATCCTGCTTTAGGCTCTGTGTCTTTCAGAGAGATTTCTTCAATTTGATTGGTTGATAAGCCTACATATTTTTATATCAGTTCACAGGCTCCTTTAGAAATGCTGCACTGAGCACTTTGCACCTTGAAATTTCTGATGGTATTTAGCAACAAATTTAACACTTTTTTTCCACAATTTATCACCTGGAGCATTTAATCTGACTGAATCTCTAGGCCGCCATATTTTATTGTGCTCAGTAAATAGCTTCATTTAACACAGGAGATTCTGCAGATGTTGGAAATGTATTCACTTGAGTGTAGTTTATTATAATATTGGTTTATTATTAATGAATCGAGTAGACTGAAGGTACAGAAGGCAGAGTAAGGGTGCAGTGCCCTGTGGTAGAGTAGGTAGAATAGAAAATGAAATTGGATATCTTTGCAAGAAGTTAGAGAGTTGAAGAAATCCAAGGACATAGAAAGAAAATAAAAGATAGTAAATTTGATATTACAATTACTGCAATTACCATTGGAAGTCATAGAAGACAAGAATGAATGGGACAGTATGAAAAGGGCCAACTAAAGTATCTTTGATCTTTATGCAGATTTTAATTAGAGAGGCTGATTGTGTTGTTGAGATTTTATTTACATGGTTGGTAGCTTGAAAGTACTAAACTGATGCTCCAAGGCAGCTGGTTGATTAGGTAGCTATCCAATTGTCCCTTACACATAGACCCAATCACTGAATGTGGAGAAATTATTTTTTCCTATGGCAGAATTTAAACAAAGGTTTGTTTTAAAATAGCAGGTCACCTCTTAAACCTGAGAAAAGGGGTAATGTTTATTTTTCTTAGAGGTTCATTGGTCTCTCTTAAAGTGCTGTGGAAGCAGGGCCATTGAATACTTTTGAGACAGCTGTAATTGTGAGGAGTTGAAGAGTGAGTGGGGGTAAAGTGAAATGTGAAGTTGATATGGCCCTGATCTATCAAACGGCAGAGCAGGTTCGAGCAGTTGAGTGGATTACCCTCGATTGCAAATCTTATGTACATGTGATTCACAGAAAGGCATTCTCTAAATTCACTTAATTTTAAACAAAAGAATTTTAACAAGAACCTTTGGTTATTTTAATGAGCAGCCTTCATTCATGGATTGTGGGTTGGTCTTCAATTCTGTTTAAAGAATTAACATGTTTACAGGCTATGTCAGGCATGGGCAAACTACAGCCCGCGGGCCATATGCGGCCCGTTAATCTTTTTAATCCGGCCCGCAGAACTTGATGAAATTATATTAATAAACCTTGTTAACGTTTTTCCCTGCAATTCTGGCGTTTTCCCAATAGATGACGCACTCTATATACATTTGTGGCGACCCATTTCCTGGCACATCCGAACCGGCTCACAATTATCCAGCGTTCCGGCTAAGGGAGATAGCCTGCGGGGATTTGCGAGCACAGAGCTTTGGAGCCTTTGCGCAGGGGAGCAGGTTGAGGGAGGCTTAAAAGTGAGGCTGGGGATTTCGAATGAAGTTTTTTTCTTCGACTGCAGTTACCGACTCCGTGTCGTTTTTTTTAGCGCTGCATGTAGCACACCGCTACACATTGACCTTTGTTGAGGTGCAGCGTATTACTCCACATTTGCACTTTATTCTTTGTTCGGCTCGACCTATTTGTGTGAACAGGCGTTCAGCATCATGAACATCAACAAAGCCAGCCACAGATCCAAGTTAACTGACCAACACCTCAGATCCATCCTGAGAATCGCCACAACAAAACTAAATCCAGACTTTGATGCGCTGGCTAAAAAGGGAGACCAACAACACTGTTCCCACTGAAATTAAAAATAAGTTTCTTCGTTGTGTTATGTAAAAAATGCATTTGAAAATATTTTTTTCAATAAGCCTTACATGTTACATGTCATTTCTGTTAAGTGATGGACGTGAATAGTGCACAGGTACACGTACGTTCTCAAAATAAAAAATGCGCTCCAGATCAAATAATGCGCTCCGCATACTGGCGCGCTCTCACTGTTCTGTCATTGTGCTGGTCATTGTTGAGTTTTGGCACAGGGGACAATTGAATAAGAAGGAGCAGGACAAGTAGACCTGCATCTCCTACCGTTTTTGAAATAAAGACAGTCAGGAGGAGAGTGATGATGATAATATCTTGAAGGATAACAGAATTTTCAGTGCTTTAAAATAATAACTGTTACTATTTAAAAAAGCTGTACTTTATTCATTTAATTTTCAGTGTTTTAAAAGTCATTTCAATAAATAACTAAATACCATGGGACTTGAAAGACAGATATTTTGTTGTAATTCATTTGTTCATTTTCAATTGAAATTAAAGCACATGTTTTCTACATATCCCATGATATTTTATTTTCTCTTATGAGGTGTATTACCAAAACACTCCGTCCATCTGCTCCTGGTCCGGCCCCCCTGTCAAATTTTAGAACCCTTTGTGGCCCTCAAGTCAAAAAGTTTGCCCACCCCTGGGCTATGTTCAACTACCTTCTTTGAAATTTGTAATTAGAGTCTAATTTAATAAGATATACATAAGGGAAAAGAAGCTCGCATCCAAAAATATCTGTTCAAAAATCTGGAGTGATGTGAAATGACTCAGAAATGGTCATTATCAATTTTCACTCCAGAAAAATTGATTTTAAATTGTATAATACTGAAGAAACAGTGATATGCAACTGAATTTATATGCAGTGGTGCCTTATCTCATTCTTTGGGCATAATAAAAGCATTTTACAGCCAATTAATTATTTTTTAGTTGGAAACTAATGGGTTAGCCAGTCATTTCACAGTCTATGTGAATTTACTGAGTATTCCTACAGTTACATTCACACTGGCAAATGAACAGCCAATTTATGCACAATGAAGTCTCACAGACATTAAGTAAGTGGCCACTGAAAGGTCGAGTTGAGGAAAATTGTTTGCTATGATGTTAAAGGAACTTCAGTTTAAATACTTTAATGCCATAGGAATTTTTATATACACCACTGAAGGTAGATAGGGCCACAGTGTAACATCTCATATGAATGATGGTCCTTGTAACAACAGAGCACTCTCAGAGTAATGTAATGAGGTGTTATCGTGGGTTACACGTTTCAGATGGCTGAACCCACAGCCTTGTTACTTGTGTACAAAATCCTGAGCCAATTAATGAATCATTAGTGGCCTCATACAAACTACCATACAGTATTATCTGTGGTTCAGTTCTTTTTCGCTATCCCATCTCTTCCAATTACGACTGAACGTTTCTAAAAAACCAATGCATGTATTTAAAATAAAATCCAGACCTTGTCCGAACTTCACCACAAGCGTAATGTTTAGATTCATTGAAATTAGATCATTATTCCATTTTAGGATACAACAAATCATTTTTCTTCTACCAAGAAAAAAATACTTTATTTTCTAACAAGGTTGTAGGAATGAATCACAAAATAATAATTTTTTTCTAATAGTAAATGTTATTGCACATCAGTAATTGGCTGTTTGCAGCTGCTCTGGAAATCACACAGTAGCTCACTGATTGCATAAAAATGCATGACTGCAGTTTTACACTGAGGCAGAACTGAGATCATTTTGAGGATGCTAATTGTTCGTGTGCATATTTTGTCAAAGAATTGCATTTATTTGAGAAGTAAATGCATATTTCAATCCCAATATTAATTAATACCAAGATTAAAATTGATCAAACAAGTTGTTGACTGTATTGATTATATAAACATGGATCAATTCTGAAGGTTCTGGTTTGCCATTCTTCGTATGGTGATAGCCTTCAAACTTGCATGGGTAACCTTGTTGCTCTATTAATTCAGGGCAAATGGCAACCTCTTATTAAACAGCATCAAAGAGAAATCACCGTTTTCAACAAGATCAGAATCCAATCCAGATGCATACTTAGAGAGAGCTGTATGGCTAAGGTCCCTTAGTTCTTGCTTGTAGGAGAAAGAATAAAGATGTAGAGTATTTCCTAAATCGATAGAGATTTCAGAAATTGGAGGTGCAATTTCCGGCTTCCCTTAAAGTTAACTTGCAGGTTGAGCCAGTAGTAAAGAAGGCATGTAATGTAAGCATCTATTTTAAGAAGAGTGGAACATAAAAACAAGATGTACTGTTGAAGCCTTATAACTTGTTGGTCAGATTGCATTTAGGATATTGTGAGCAATTCTGGGTCCCATATCAAGAGAATGGTGGAGCAGGTTTCTTATTGAATGGCAGAGCAGGCTCGATGGGGCAGATGGCCTACTCCTCTTCCTATTTCTTATGTATGTTCTAAGGGAAGATGTGCTGGCCCTGGAGAGGGTTCAGATGAGGTTCACAACCATGATGCCTGCAATGAAATGCTGAGTTTGAGGGATATTTGAGGTGTCTGAGCCTGCATTCAATGAAGTTCAGAAAAATAAGGGAAGAATCTCATTGAAAACTATTGGATACTGAATGGTCTATGCAGAAGGTTTTCATTACTGGGAAGACTAGACTGAGGGCAGAGCCTCAAAATAAAAGAATGTCCCTTTTGACATGAAATGAAATGAGGAGAAATTTCATCAGCCAGTGAGTGAGGAGTATGTGGGTTGTGGAGGCCAAGTCATTGGGTATGCTGAAGGTGGAAATTGATCCATTATCAAATGGTAAGATGGTTAAGGGTTATGGAGAGGAATTGGAATAGGGTTGAAGAGCTGTCAAGCATGCTAGAATGACAGAGCAGCTTCAATGAGTCAAATGCCCTACACCTAAATAAAGATTACCTGCATTTGGGGTCTGATGAACATGTGAGATCTGTGACTGGCTACATAAAGAAGTGTACTGAAGACTCAACATTATTAAGTGCATCTATGTGAGTGCAAATCTGAAGCCATGGCTGACAGCAGAGGTCAGGGCATGGAAGAAAGATTGGGATGCTGCATTCAGAGTAGCAAACACAGTCGTTTCTCATGCTATCAGAAAGGCAAAACATGATTATTCAGAGAACATATAGCCATTTCTGTGACATCAGAGACTCACGCCTGTGGTAATGCATTCAGACCATAATAGACTGCACTTCCACCCTGTGCATCAACAATAGTGATGTCTCTCTTACTGATAAGCTGAATGTCTCTTACTCAGTTTGATGCACAGAAGGGTGTGCTGGTGAGTAAGGCCCCCGAGGAGCAAGCACTCTGCTTGGCTGCAGCTGATGTGAGGAAGACCCTCACCAAGGTCAACCCACGTCAAGCTGCAGGGCCTGATAACATACCTGGTTGAGTGCTGAGGGATTGTGAAGCCCATTTAACAGATGTTTAGATAGACACTTTCAACATCACTCTGGAACAGTCCACCGTCCCCGAAGGTTTCAAGGAAGTCACCATCATCCCGGTGGCCCAAGAGGGTGATAGTAATCTGCCTCAATGATTATCATCCAGTGACACTGACTTCAACAATAATGAAGTTCTTTGAGTGGTTGGTTATGGATCACATTAAATCCCATCTTATTGCTACATTGGACCCTTTTCCATTTGTTTATCACTCAAATTGTTCCAGTGATGATCCCATAGCTTCTGCACTCCACTCAGTCCTGTCCCAGTTGAAAAATGATGCCTCATATACCAGGATGCCATATATTGACTTCAGCTCTGCTTTAATACGATCATCTCTCAGAAACTGGTGGGTAAACAGTCTTTGTTGGGTCTCAGCTCCTCTCTCTAAAAACTGGATCTTCTTGAAGAAAGACCCCAGACAGTTGCTGTTAGCCAAAACATCTCTAGCTCTATCACGCTGAGCAATGACACCTCCTAAGCCTGTGTGTTCGGCCGCAGCTGACACACGACTGCACTGCTAGAGCCAGTTCAACCAAATCATCAAGCTCGCTGATGACAAAATAGGGGTGGGCTTATCTACAATGATGACGAGATGGTATACAGAGAGGAGGTAGAGCGATTGGCAGAATGGTGTGTGTTATATTACTTCTATTTAAACATACCATGGGTAACAATATAGAATCATATTGTGGAAGAATTAGAGAACTTTTATTTACAGAAATAAACAAACACATCTTAACCCTGCCACATGCTGAATCATTCTGGCAAACCCCACGCATGCTCAGTGCTCTCCAATCAGGTACTGGCACGTCATTGTACGTGATATCACCACATCTTCCCTTCCTTAAAATGAAAAACAATTAATAATATTAATCAAAACAAATACATAATTCAACAAGTCTCAATCAGTCTCTCTGTGGATTTACGAACATGAGTGGACCTTCTAAGTGGTACACACAGATCTTGTGCTTCCTGGTTGTTATTTACATGTTTTGTCTCGTCTGCATCAGTTAATTGAATCTCTGAAGAATCACATCTTTTTTTCCTTAAAAAGAAAGACAAATAATAATATTAACCAATAAACAAATCTATATCAGCTAGTCGAAACTTTGAAGTTGGCTCTTCGCTATCTGGGCCATGACCCTTCTTGTGCTTCTTCTTTTTCTTCTTCCTTGCTTTAAGCTTTTCTTCATCTAATTCATTCATTAACTGTGTAATCTATTTTTTTATGCGGAGACTTCATCATTTCAATAAAACTTCTCAATTCCATTACTTGTGCTTTCATTTCTTGCTTATACTTTGCCCACTGTGAGTGTTCTTGCTCTAGACGGTGATTAGACTGAATCTCGTATTCTCTCAGTGTCTCTTTTGTTATCACTTGCATTGAAGCAACCACTTCCTGCCATTGCTTTTTCACATCATCAATTGCCTCCTGTTCGGTCATCTCAGACACTGCAGCTACTGCTTTTATGTTCTCCATGTCAGCATTTTCATAAAGTGCATCGATATTTAATTCCTCATGTTCATCTTCAATCACTGCATTTACTTGTTTGATTTCATTTTCCTTCTTTCTACTTCTACAAGAGCTTGAAAACTGTTTAATCTTACCACATCTGTTACAAAGTTTGCCATATGCAAAACACTGATTTGGATGGTGTTCTCTTGCACAGCGATCACATGACTTTTTTCTCAAATGCCATCTTGCTCTCCGTTGGTTTTGTCGATGTATTATTATATTTCTTGATATATTCATGCTTTTTTACAGCATTTACATTGCAGTTTTCAACAAAAAACTCTTCAGCCTGCAACATTACAGTCTCAGAAGCTTTGCAGAGTGCAAAAGCTTTTTCAAAATTTAAATCTTGCTCACGCAAAAGCCTCTCTCTCAGAGTATTATCTCGAATGCCGCAAACCAGTCTATCTTTAATAAGAGAGTCCGTGAGCAATCCAAACTCTCACTTTCTACTACACTTTCTTAACTCAGTCACATACTAATCAATTGTTTCAGCAACTCTCTGCACACACGTGAAGAATTTGTATCGCTCGTATGTTAAATTACGCTTAGGTATACAAAATACTTCAAATCTGTCCATTATTGACTTTGAATTGAAATTATCTCCATCTTCAAGGACAAAATTATTGTATACCTGTACTGCGTCATTTCCGATTACAAGGTGCAAAAGCGTAGGTTTTTTCTGATTTTTCTTCATAATTGATTGCTGATAAGTACAGTTCAAATTGTTGCTTGAATATCCTCCAATTTTCAGCTACATTCCCAGTCAGATGCAGTTTTTGTGGGGGTGCTAAACCTTCCATATCACTGATTACCATTTAAACTTTTTTTCTTTTTTTGATCATCTTCGATTCTTGATTCTCCCGTATTATTCTTCCAAAAGCACTTCTGACACCATGTTATGTTACTTCTATTTAAACATACCATGAGTTAACAATAAAGAATCATATTCTGGAAGAATTAGAGAACTTTTATTTACAGAAATAAACAAACACATCTTAACCCTGCCACATGCTGAATCATTCAGGCAAACCCCACGCATGCTCAGTGCTCTCCAATCTGGAACTGGTACATCATTGCACGTGATATCACCACAGTGTGAGCACAACAACTTGAGACTCAACATGGACAAGACCAAAGAGATGACAGTGGACCTTAGGAAGATGCAGGCTGACCTCTCCTCATTGCATTGGCTCCTCCATGGAGAGAGTTAGGAACTCCAGGTTTCTGGGAGTGCACATAGTCAATGGACACACATGGTCACAAGCACAACGGCATCTCCACTTTTTCTAGAGATTGAGGCAAACAAATCTATGCCCCCCCCCAACCCCAATCTAATGAAAATTTACAGTACCACCATCAAGAGTGTCCTGAACAAATGAATTACCATCTGGTATGGGAACAGCAAGCATCTAACTACAAATACTTAGAAAGGATTGTGAGGATTACTGAGAGGACCACCAAGGTCTCTCTTCCACCATCAGAGATACTTAGCAGGAGCGCTGCCTGCATAGTGCACTTAGCATTGTCACTGATTTTTCCCATCTGTCCAACAATTTCTTTGAACACCTGCCATTGGGCAGTAGATATGTATCATAGCATTTGGACAAGAACTGTTAGGATGAGAAACTGCTTTTTCCCACAGGCCACAAGACTACTGAACTCACTGCCATCTCCTAGGTCTCATCACCTATGAAGCACTAGTAGTGTTATACTGTTTACTTTTTAAGTTGTATTGTAAATGCCCCTCATTAATTGTTAATTTATTTGTGGTAATATTACTTCATATGTTTGTGTGTGAGTTATATGTACTGTGCTGTGCATATTGGTCCAGAGGAATGTTAAGTCATTTGGTGGTATTCATACATACGTTTGAATGGCAATAAACTGAACTTGATATATTATGATCTAATGCTGGAGGACGAGATTAGAGTCAGTTGTTTTTTCAATCAGTAAGGACACAATGCATCATACATTTTCTATACCAGATGTATAAGAGGATAGGTAAATGTTACTTTGGAATTTGGAAACTCTTGCTGTAAGTACAAAGATCATTTCTGGTAAGAATGGATTGAAGTCTACGCATTTACAGATATTCGTTCAGAAAGTCATTACAGCAAAAGGTGCTTAAATTGTAAATAATTAATAAGGCAATGAACAATAAATGTTTTCCAGTACAATTGCAGAAGCATTTGAAATAGAAATAATATAAATGATAGCGACAATGAAGGCTAATGGTTTTGAAGTGGAAAGTTTCAAGGTGCCAGTACTAAAGCAGTTTCAAATCCAATGAGGTGTCAGTTTAAGCATTTTTAAGAGCATAAGAACATAAAATACAGGAGCTGAATTATCTATTTGCCCAATGAATCTGCTCCATCATGGCTGATCCGTTTTTGCTCTCAGCCCCAATCTCCTGCTTTCTCCCTGTATGCGTTCATGTCCTGACTAATCAAGAATCTATCAACCTCTACCTTAAATGTACCCAATGACTTGGCCTCCACAGCTGTCTGTGGAAACAAATTCCACAGATTCACCACTCTCTGGCTAAAGAAATTCCTCCTCATCTCCATTCTAAAAGGACACTTCTCTATTTTGAGGCTATGTCCTCTGATCTTAGACTTCCCCACTATAGGAAACATCACATCCTCTCTATCGAGGGATTTCAACAGTCGATAGGTTTCAATGACATCCCCCCTCATTCTTCTGATTTCCAGTGAGTACAGGCCCAGCATCATCAAATGCACCTCATATGACAAGTCTTTCATTCCTGGAATCCCTTTCGTGAAACTTCTTTGAGCCCGCTCCAATGTCAGTATGTCCCTTCTTAGATAAAGGGCCCAAAGCTACTTACAATACTCCAAGTGCGGCCTCACTAGTGCTTTATAAAGTCTCAGTGTTTCATATTTGCTTTTACGTTCTAGTCTTCTTGGAATGAATGCTAAAGTTGCACTTACATTCCTCATTATCACCTCAACTTGCATATCAACCTTTAGAGAATCCTGCACAAGACCCTTTGCACCTCAGATTTTTGAATTTTATCTCCATTTAGAAAATAGTCTACCTTTTCATTCTTCTACCAAAGTGCATGACTGTACACTTCTTGTCACTGTATTCCATCTGCCACTTCTTTGCCCATTCTCTTAATCAGTCTAAGTCCTTCTGTAGCCTCTCTACTTCCTCAGACTACTTGCCCCTCCACTTATCTTCGAATCATCCACAGACTTGGCCACAAAGCCATCAATTCAGCTATCCAAGTCATCAACATATGTATAACATAAAAAGAATCAGTCCCAACACAGACCCCTGAGGAATACTGCTAGTCACCAGCAGCCAACCAGAAAAGGTTCCCTTTATTCCCACTCTTTGCTTCCTGCCGATCAACCAATGCCCTATCCATGCTAGTATCTATCTTGTAATAGCATGGATTCTTAACTTGATAAGCAACCTCATGTGCTGCATCTTATCAAAGGTCTTCTGAAAATCCAAGGACACAACAACCACCAATTCTCATTTGTTTATCTGCTTGGTATTTCTTCAAATAATTCCAACAGTCTTGACAAGCAAGATTTCCCTTAAAGAAACCATGCAGACTAGCCTATTTAATCATGTAGCTCCAAGTGCCTCAAAACAACATTGTTAACAATTGACTCCAGTGTCTTTCCAAACATTGAGGTCGAACTAACTAGCTTATAGTTTCCTTTCTTCTGCCTCTCTCCTTCTTGGAGGGACATTTGCAATTTTCCATTCCTCTAGGACCATGTCAGAATCTAATGATTGCTGAAAGATCACTACTAATGCCTCCACAATTTCTGCAGCCACCTCGTTTAGAACCCTGGGGTGTATAACATTTGGTCCAGTTAACTTATCTACCTTCATACCTTTCCCAAGAACCTTCTTTATAGTAATGGCAACATCACACACTTTTGCCTCTGACATACTCAAGCCTCTAGCATACAGCTAGTGTCTTCCACAGTGAGCACTGATGCAAAATACTTTTTCAGTTATTCAGTTCATCTGCCATTTCCTTGTCCACAATTACTACCTCTATAGCATCATTCCTAGCAGTCCAATATCTACTCTCATCTCTCTTTTACACTTTAAGTATCTGTAGAACCTTTTGGTATCCTCTTTAATATTATTGGCTGGCTTACTTTCATATTCCATGTGTTCTTTAATTTACTTTGTTTCCAGAATTTAGGGTGCAGAAAAAAAAAATTGCAGCACCTTTAGTTCGTAGCATAAATAAGATCTTTATCTTTTGAGTCAATTGATAAAATGTTAGTCACTAGGTCGTGGGAATGGGGTTGAGAGGGAAAGTAAATTAGCCATGGTTGAATGGTGGAGCAGATTCGATGGGTCTAATAGCTTAATTCTGCCCTATGCCTTGTTGGCTTATTATCTTGTCTTATTTAAAATTATCAACTAAACTCAAAATTCTCATGCAAACCATTTTCCATTTTATATTACGCTTGCAGAACATTTAAAATATTGAAAGAAAGTGGGCTACATGGGTGTGAAGGGTTGCATTGATCTTGGAGTTGGATAACACATTGGCAAAACATCATGGCCTGTATTACACTGTACTCTTCTGAGTTCTATGTTCCATAGTCATGTTGTGAAGTTGTTTAAACCTTCTAAAAATTGAAAACTTTAAAGTGGCTGGAGTAAATCCTTAACACTGACAAAAGAAAACTGTGCTTTTGTGCTTGTAAGTAAGATATTGTGTAGAATTACAATGAGAACACAATAATCTGCCAGCTAAATTTTTTAAAAATGCAGAGATAGAAGCTGAATGAGTGCATCTCATCTTTTGTTTGAAGCCTTCACAATTCTGATGTTGGCAGAAAAAAACATTCTATAACTTGGGTTGTGGTACAATAGCATCGCAACAGCACAGAGAAATTACAGATATGTTATCTTTGTAAGTCCGTTGCCGAATCCTGTGCTCCTCTGCGTCTGCATTGTTACCCAGAAAAGTGTGCAGCATATTCTATTACAAAGGTCAGATGAATGTTCTGCATTATTTCTTACATGATAGGATGATGGCATTTTGATTCTAGGACAAGTGAAGTAAATTTAATTATCCTGACAAAAATTCGCAATCCATCACCTCAGTTCTTTTGATTATAAGAAAATGTATATTGGTAAAGTAAATAACTCCCATTTATTCTACTTCCTGAACTAAAGAAAATTGCTTCATTCTGCACTTGAATCTACTGCAAGCACAGGAAGAAATGAAGTAGTCTTTATTTAGCAGGTTAAAAGAGTAAAAAAAAATGTTTCTGACTATTACTGGAAAATTGTTATTAGCATAATTCTCATACTTAAATCTGGTTTAAAATGCTTTTCTAAACACCTGTGCTGTTCAAAGTCCTATGGGCTTCAATTTTCCATATGTAGACCTGTGATGTGCACATTCGCTGTATTTATAGATTAGCAGTCCTGGTCATCATTTCATTCAACCTCAGCAACACATGATGCATAGGGTGTCAATATGTTGTATACAGCTTTAAATAAGTGTGATTTAGCACAGGATAAACTGGGTAAAATTATGCTGATATAATTCATATCTATTTAACGCAGGAACATCTTTCTGATGTTATGATGACAGGTGGATCTTCAGAAGATTACTGAAAATCTTAGAATACCAAATAAATTATCTTTATTCTTAAGGAGTAGATGAATCTCTTGAGATTAATGAAAGTTTTGCTCTCAATATCAACACAAATTAGCTGATACATGGAGTCAAAAGTTTTCTTGATAGATATATAGGTCAATTTCAAAAAACAGACCATAACAGATTCTAAATATTTTCCTACAATGGGTCATCTTTCCTCTTGCTTCTGGGAAAATAAGTAGAGTGTTTCTTTCCCATTGTTTACTTCTTTCCTGCCAGGCTTGTGTAAGAAAGTCAGAGAGCACTACAGCATAGAAACAGGTCCTTCAGCCCATCAAGTTCATCCCAACCTGGTCTTCTGCCTAGTCCCATCTCTCTGCACCTAGATGATAGCCCTCCATACCTCTCTCATCCATCTATCTATCTATCTATCAAACTTTTTTTAAGTTTTGCAATTGAACTCACATCTACCACTTCCCCTGGTAGTTCATTTTGCATTTGCAATACCATCTAAATGAAGAAGTTCCCTCTCAGATTCTTCTTAAATTTTCCACTTTTGATTCTAAACCTTTGACCTCTAGTTATAGACTCACCCATTTTCAGTGGAAAATGCCTGCTTGCATTGACCCTATCTAAACTCATAATTTTGATTGCCTCTACCAAATCTTCCCTCATTCTCCTACCCTCCAGTGAATAAAGTTCTAACCTATTCAACCTTTCCTTGTATCTCAGGTCCTGAAGTTCTGGCAACATCCTTGTAAATTCTCTCTTTCAAGCTTATTGATATCTTACCAGTAGATAGGTGACTAGAGCTGCACACAAATCTCTGAATTCCATTATACACCATTATAAAACTTCAGCACCCTAACATCCCAACTCCTGTACTTAATGCCTTAAGCTGAGAAGGCCAATGAGCCAAATTCTCCCTTTATGTCCTTATCTAACTGTAATTCCACTTTCAAGAAATTATGGATCCATATTGCCAAGTTTCTTTGTTCACACACCTCAGTGCCTTACCATTCACTATTTAGTGTTACCCTGGTTTGTCCACCCAAAGTGCATCACCTTTCACTTGTCTGCATTAACCTCCATCTGCTATTTTTCAGCTCATTTTCCCAGCTGGTCCTGACTACTTTTCAAGTTTTAATAGCTTTCCTAGCGGTCCAATACACTCCCAAACTTGTCACCTGCAAATTTGCTGATCCTGTTTGCCACATTATAAACTATATCATTAATGTAGCCAGACCCAGCACTGATCCTTGTGATTAACCATTAATCACAGGCCTTAGTCAGAGAGACAACCAACTACTAACTCTCCCTGCTAAGCTAATGTTGAATCCAATTGATTACATTGGATGCTAAGTGACTTAACCTTCTTGACCAGCCTCTCATGTGGGACTTGTTTACATGGACTTTATCAAGGCCTTTGACGAACAATGTAATTCATTAAATTTCCTAGTAACCTCTTCAAAAGCTTTGTTTAGACATGACCTACCATGCACAAAGGGATGTTAACTACCTCTAATCAAGCCCTGTCTATCCAGATTCTTACATATCCTGACCCTCAGAATCCCTTTCAATAATTTACCATGACTGATGTCAGGTTCACCGGCCTATAATTTCCAGGCTTATTCTTAGAGCCTTTCTGAAATAATGGAACAATATTAGTATCTTCCAGCACTTCACCCATAGCTAAGGTGGTTTTAAATATCTCTGTCAGGGTCTCTGTAATCTGCAATATTTTCCAAGAAGGTCTGAGGGAACACTTTATCAGATCCTGGGGATTTATCCACCATAATTCACCTCATGACTGTAAGAACCTGCTTTTGCATAATTTGGTTACACTCTGTGACCTGATTACTCTTTTGCCTCAGTTCTATAGACTATGTCTGCCTCCTGAGTAAATACAATTGCAAAAAATTCTTTTAAGAATTGATAATATACCACAGTTGGAATAGGTTGAATTCACAGGATGCAATTTGTCAAGACTTTGGCTGCATCTCCTAATGTTGAAACGTCATCTGTCTGAAGAGATTAGGGTAACACAAGATTCAGAACTTTTCATTTTCACTCCATGCCACACATAATCATAATTTGGACACGTGTTATCATGATAAAAATGGGATAAAAATCTGGAATTTGCTGCCTAATAGCACAGTAGAAGCATCGTTACCACTTGAAATGCAGCTGCCTCATGTGAAAACCCACCATTAACTTTTCAATGACAGTTTTCTGGAGGGCCGTGCAAGCTCATCTAATCAACAACAGACTCCTTCCTGATGAACTTGAACTTGCTTGTCATTGGGCCAAGGAATCACTCTATCATGTCCAAATGATGCTGGTGTACAATGGATAACTTTATTAAATCATGCATAGGAATTGTTCACTCATCAAAATGAAATTTGTGACTTGGAAAATGATGACTCCCATGCACGATTCCAACAGTGACATATCCAAATATTGTATGATTAGCAAAGTCCAGGAACTCAGATGGTTCAAAATTAATATTATCATCCTGACTGAGATAAAATGGGCAAAAGAAGGCCAGTTTAAAGCACAAATTAGCTATACACCCTCTTCTAGAAGACAAATCTGATAAGACACACTATCTTCATGAGATTGCTTTGCAGATTATGAATGTGAGAATATGTCAATGATTTCCCCCTGTGGGACAAGTGATAATCTCTTAACCTGATGTGAAACCATTATGCTTCTTGCATATGCCACTGTACTCAACTTGAGCATTTTCTGCCCCGAGTTCCAAAGGGATGTAAACTGATACATCTTTGTAATCCAATGCAAGAGACAGGATGGACATGATCCCCTGGAATGTGGTAATGAGCATGGAAGAACATCAAAAGTTAACCTTAAAATAATCCTGTTTCTGGTTAAATGCTTGACACAAGGTTTTGCCATATCCAGGACACGGTTCATCCGATAAAGTATGAAGTCTCATAATAACACTCTTGAAGAAAGCACTAACACCTACAGAGTTGTGTAATTGATTGTGCATAGGACTGCTACAGTTTCTGTATCACCCATTTCATGATAAATGCTGATAACTACCGAGCCAAGTGCAGCCCAATGCCTCCATCAGTGTAGCCCCTCGAAGATGTCAGTAACAATACAACAGCAAAGTCAATTCAGGTGGTCTTGAGGGTTTCACAAAGAAAGTGGTCTTCAATTCCCAACCAATGAAGAGATGAGAGGTGAGAAGAGCGCAGAAGACGTAGAGCTAGCAAACAGACAGAAGTGCATGGATTCTTCAAGGACATACGTCTACTGTCTGCAGCTTTGTTTGTTCATAATGACAGAGCAGCTGGAGACATCCTTCACTGAGACAGTATACACGTGATATACACTTTTTGAAGGTCCACCCACATTCAACATCACTTTGCTCCATCCCAGCTGAAAGATATTTGAGATCATTCTGATACCAACTCTGACCTGCAATAGACTAGCTTGTAACAGTATCAAAATGCCTGTGTTTTATGGCATTGTTGAGTAATAGAGTGACATTGAATATACTGTTATTATTTTCCTTTTTGGATGTGCAAGAACAGTTCTGCATCTTCCAGTGCAGGATATAGATGATGTCTTTGCTACTAATCATCTGAGGCAAATGGGAACAGATTTTGCCTGTAGTTATATTCTTTAGGAATTTGCAGTCCTGCGCACTGCAACCTATTTCGTCATAATTGTGGGACAAAACACCTTGAATAGACATTCTGAGGCTTGGTAGCTATTTTAACATTCCTTATTCAGGCCTTGGGTCCATGAATCTCCATGTGAGTTGGCTATGAAGAAGATAATAACACCATTATAGTTACTCTGGGTTTATTTCTTCCCTGAACCTCATAATTATGTCTTGAGTGAAATTGTTTTACTTATTTCAGCTTTATCTCCACACAGGTGGTTATGCTTCATACCCTTTTGAAAATCAGATCTTTTATGCTAAAGTGTTTGGCTTGAAATCTCTCATTTGCCATCCCGATCTTGCAACACCAATGTGTAACCTGTTAAGTGTACCTTTCCTGATAAAGAAAAACTTGTAAGCCATAGTAATGATGGATGCATGTTAAATACCAACTTTGCTACCAAAGCGTGGAAAGAAAATTGCCTGAGGGTTTTGTATCCGATTTAAAAAGCTCTGATTAGTATGTTTTAATGAGGTGTTCCTCTGGGCCATGGAGATAGTACAACAATCTAAGATGAAGTCACCATGAATTGTTGGTGGAGCAGTAAAAAAGATTGCTTATTTTTTACACACTCAGCAAAATCAGCTTTCTTCTGAGGTGCCCAAGACAGAAACATACTTTCTAGTTTCTGGCATTTTACTATGGAGTTCAACATTGATCACAGAGCAAATTATTATGAACTAGATAAGTAGCACAGCAAATATGCTATTTTTTACCAATGTGTGTTATTCAGACAGAATCGTTTGGATGCATGTCATTGTGTAGGCAGCAGGTGGATTTAGATTGAAATTCAGTGACACCTACTTCTATCTCTATATGTATGCTTACTTTGGTAAAATAAAAAGTATTTTTAATGCTTTAAGTACTGTACTGCTGCATAGTTGCACCTCAAATTATTGTATTTTCTTGTACTCAAACAATATAATTTTTTTACCTAAATAAGTTTCCCAGAGATCAGCTGGTTTACCATTATTAGTGTGATTTGGACATGTTCCCTATATTTTGTTCATCATCATCATTTTGAAATATTTTGTAAATCCTTGATTTAATTTGTAATGTCCTGGTTAAAATGTTTACTGCTAATGCTGGAGGGTATTTATTCAGTAGCTTTCTGTAAACACAGTGTGTCCTGCTCATGAAATGTTTTGGTTTCAGCTGAAGTCAAGGGGCTGTGATGTTCAACTTAGGAATAGCCAATCAAGATGGAGCAATTGGGTGAAAGTACTAGAGAGAGCTGGATGGAGAGAATTGTGACAGACACTGGTGGGATTTGTGGTCTGTTTGGAGGGAGCTGCTGAGAGAACAGGAGGGGAGATGGCTGAGAATGCAGTGGGAAGAAGCGTCCCCATTGCCCAAAGTGCATTCTTCAGATGAATGGCTCCAAGGAAGAAGGGCCAGTGCCCCTTTGGGAGAGCACCTGTTTGTTCATGATGGGTTTCGAGTGAAGTTCGCACTGTGGCGTGTGCTTTCATGCAGACTGTAGATCCAGCGTAAGAGTAAAAAGGATAACTTCAAGACGAGCTCCAACTTAATGTGCACATTTGGACTGGCTTGACTGAAATAGGCTGTATTTTTTTCTTTTATTTCCCTGCTAACTTTTCCATAAAACTGAAATTGTAAATATACTTCCTTTATAATTTTACGTGGAGTACAATTTGTTACTTCTTGCTGACCAACAATTGTGTATGGGCAGTATTTACACACCATCAGCTCAAATCAAGGTTGTCTTTGATGTTCCTGTTTGGCTGAACCCCAAATCATACTGACCCTAGACGTATATTGTTTATGAAAGGTGGCTTCTCACCGCTGAGTCCCACGGCTGTTAGCAGAGCCGGCTAACAAGCCAGGTTTGCATATGAGCCTAGTGAAGGCATCATGTTTGTAATAAAAATGTTCTGCCTTGAGTAGTTTGACTATTAATAGGAAATTGTGATGGATTATTAAAAAACTAAATATTTTAATATGTCTACATCATAATGGTGCTGGTGAACCATGGCGACATTCTGGGAGCTGTGGATAATACATCTAAATATTCTTTTAAATATACCTCTTTTGAATTACTCTCACTGCAAGCTGCAGTATGCAGTTTCCCTCTAAGCAATGTATTTGATCCACAGATTTGACAATTTTGTGAAGGACTCAGCAGACCAGGTACATATGGCCCCTTTAAGCAGATGAAGGCTCATCACCATGGCTGGAAGTAAGGAAGGACATCCAGAGGAATGATATCCCCTCTACCCAACATTTTGCTAGGAAATGTGCAGTTCCTGGAAAACAAAAATGAGGACCTGAGGGATCAGAGAGAAATGAGGGACTGTTGTAATCTATATCTGAGGAAGTCTTGGGTGTCTCCCAGCATTCCAGATACCATAGTTCATCCAGAAGACTTCTTGATTTTCCATAAGGACCGAACTGCTGATTCGGAAAAGGCAAAAGGTGAAGGAGTGTGGTTCACGATAAACTCTCGACAGTGCTCCAATGTGGCAGTTTTGTTGAACTCAAGTTCCCTTGACCTTGAACGCCTAACAGTCAAATGCCAGCTGTTCTGTTTGCAATTCATATCAACGAGTGCATCCTTCAAAGCTTCACTTTCTTTGTAAAGTTCATGGTGATTGTTAATACCTTGAAGTTATTCATAGTTCCTAATTTGTTGAAGTAGTGAAATAGTTTCATTTTTATTCCCAGCCATTTCTGACAGTGAGCAAAACAGTTCTGAATTATCTTACTGCTTACTTCTTGCCAACTATCAGTGACAAAAATCACTGATCTTTGAATATGAACACGCACAACTGACGCTATTTAAAACTGTTCATTCTAAGGGTAAGTTTTTCATGCAGAGAGTGGTGGGTGCATGGAATGCTCTGCCAGTGGCGGTGGTGAAAGCTGACACAATAGGGTCTTTTAAGAGCCTCATGGAGCTCTGTAGATAGAAGGCTATGCACTAGGGAAATTCTAGGCAGTTTCTAGAGTAGGTTACATGGTCAGCACAACATTGTGGGCCAAAGAGCCTGTAATGTGCTGTAAATTTCTATGTTCTATGTTCTAAGCATGGCATAGCATCTAACAGTCACACAAATATGCATGAAGACTGACGCTAGTTAGAGTCTCTTTGGCAACAATCCCCTGCAGCAATTAAGTGGCATCATGTCCCAAACAAACAAAGGAAATCTCAGCAATTTTCTTGATTGGCTTTTGTTCTTTAAGAGTTGTCCCAAATAAACAGTGCTCTGTTTAACCAATGGCCCAATTAACCAGAATCCACTTTACTTATCTAGATGGATTTTAGATGTTGCTAATGTGGTTGCCTCAGTTACTACTTCTGGCAGCACATTCCAAATAAACACTTCTTTTTACATAAAGAGGCTGCTCCTGACTTACTGACTGCTGGTGTTTAGGGTGGCAATGAAGGTCCTCTATCTTTGGTGGTGTTCGGAGCTTCCTTGATCTTGTCAGTAGCTTCCTCTCAGTTTTCACGACTATCAGCCATGCAAGTCCCAGGTGGAGACTCAGGAACACCATCACAATCAGCTGTAGAAGGATTCTTCATTGCTGTTTCCTTAACAGTTTTGTTTTAACAATCAGCATTGTTAACCCTAAGCTGAACCACCAAACCTGGAGGACTGGTAGACCACCCTTAGTCTGGCCTGTACCCTTTGACCTGTTTGGCATGATGACCTTGCCAAGAGCCAAAGCATAAAGCCCTGACTGCAGACAACATAGTTCTCTGGGTCATTGAGGCAGGCAAGCCTTCAAACCACGACAAAGTTGTGGGTCTCTTGGAAGAAGCTGCCCCTGATGTCCCTGTTAAGTCTCTTGCCTCTGATTTTAAATCTGTGCCCTCTTGCTTATAGCTCTTCCTCCCAAGGAAAAAGTCAATGTGCTTTCATCCTGTCTATGTCCCTCATGATGTTATAAACCTATATCAGGTCGTGCCTCAATTTCCTGCATTCCAGGGAATAAAACCCTAATCAGCACAATCTCTCTTTTTAACGCAAGCCCCTAAATCCAAGCAACATTATTCTTTCGCAACATATTGTGGCCAATGGCTCGCCCAGCATTCCTCACTCATTCCTAATTACTTTTGAATTGAATGACTCATTATGTCTTTGCTACTGCAATTAAGATTCAGTACATGGCTATACCCTGGTTTCAATTTCCATATTGGTCAAAGCAGATAAAGTGGAGACCCTCCTTCCTCAAAGGTAATCAAAGAGGCCTCATGGCTACAGATGTTGTTACTAGATTTCTATTTCAGAATTATGTAATTAATTATGCATCACGTGATAGGATATGAATTTTTATTTCTGGATTGTTAGTCTTAGGGCCATGTTTAATATAATCAGTTCCCTACTGTAGTCAGAATGTAAAAGCAAAAGGAAAGTTGAAAGTGGATATGGGTTAATTACTTAATAATAATTTCTCAGTGAGAACATAAATGGTCAGCTCTATAATCTTGAGAGTAATAGAGGATAACAGAGGAACTGCCTTTTTCAGAGCTGATTTTTGGTGAGCGTAACTATTTCTTATAAACATATGAAACTCAAGTTCCTACACCAAATGTGGATTCTATTGTGATGTTCTGGTACAAAAAGATAGATTATTGCTACGTAACCACCATGTGGAGAATGGAAGCCAATTATAGCTCCTGAAATTTGGAATAATTTCTATGGGGCTATAATGCAGGAGAGTAACATTGCCAGCAAGTTAGCATTTAATAAGACCATAAAATATAGCAGAATTAGACCATTTGGCCCATTGTGTCTGCTCCTCCATTACAACATGGCTGATCCATTTTCCCTCACAGTCATAAAATCCTGCCCTTCCCTCTAGTAATGGTAACTTTACACACTTCTGCCCCTGATGATTTCAAACTTCCTGCATACCACTAGTGTTTTCACAGTGAAGACTGATGCAAAGTATTTATTCAGTTCAATTGCCATTTCATTTCCCCCATTACTTCCTCTTCAGCGTCATTTTCCAGCAGTCCAATATCTACTCTCGCCTCTCTTTTACACTTCATGTATCTGAAAAAAATTTTGGTACGCTCTTTAATATTATTGGCTAGCTTACCTTAGTGTTCCATCTTTTTCTTCTTAATGACATTTTCGTTGTCTTCTGTTGGTTCTTAAAAGCTTCCCAATCCTCTAATTTCCCACTAATTTTTGCTTTATTTTGTGCCCTCTCTTTGGCTTTTATGTTGGCTTTGGCTTCTCTTGTTAGCCATGGTTGTGTCATTTTTCCTTTGGAATACTTATTCTTCTTTGAGATATAGATATCCTGTGTCTTCTGAATTGCTCCCAAAAATTCCAGCCATTATTGATCTGTTGTCATCCTTGCCAGTGTTCTTTTCCTATCAACTTTGGCCATCTTCTCTCTCATTCCTCTGTAATTCCCTTTACTTCACTGTAATACTGATACATCTGATGTTAGCTTCTCCTTCTCAAATTGCATGGTGGATACTTGGCCCTAAGGGTTCCTTTACCTTAAGTTTTCTCATCAATTCTGGTTTACTGCACTACACCCAATCCAGAGTAGCTGATCCCCTAGTGGGGTCAACCACGAGATGCTCTAAAAAGCCATCTCATAGGCATTCTAGAAATTCCCGTTCTTGGGATCCAGCTCTAACCTGATTTTCCCAATCTACCTGTACATTCAAATCTCCCATGACTATTATAACATGCATTTTCTATTTCCCATTGAATAACTAGCCTTACTATTGATTATATTTGTATAGGTTTTACTTTGTTTTAATACCTTTTCTCCATTGCATTAGGATCGACAGAGCACCATTAGGTCAGGTAGGAAGGTAATTCTGATTATATTCTGATGAATTCTACTTCCAGCTGCTTGACCTAATTAACACACAAGGTATTAGGATCTAGGTAGCAGGAAATTAACAATCTGTTTTTTATTCTGCCTGATTTTCATTTTGTTTTATGCTTTGGACGATGTCCATTTTCATTTTTCTTTGCCCTTCCTGCCAAGAGCTCCACTCTTCACTTGCTTTGGTTTCTCTCATCCAGCTCTGCTTCTTGATTAGTAAGAGTGTCAAAGGTTACAGGAAGAAGGCAGGTGAATGGGTTTGAGAGGGGTAATTAATCATTAATGTGCAAATGGCGGTGCAAACTCAATGGGCTAAATGGTCTAATTCTGCATCTATGCCTTATGGTCTTATTATCTCCCACCCCCATACCACCACAGCTCCATTTGTAGTTAAGCTCAGCCTACTGGAAGCAGAGGAGGACAGCCATGGAGGCAAGGACATGCCATCTTCTGCTTCTGTCTTCACAGTCACTACCTTTGAATACTGACACTAGCTGATTTAGATATAGGATGTGGCAAGATCTGATTTACCAGCCTTAAATACAGTGTAATCAAGACAGATGCCACATCAGTGGAGGATGATATCATACATGAACCCCTCTTCCAGTTGCTTGACCTAATTAACACACTTCTGCTCTTCCTCCTAGTTATCATCTGTAAAAAGAGAAAATCTAAGTTATTCACGTCAGTCATTTCTTTAGGCATAAGATATTTGATCACCATACTAGAATATCAAAATACATCGATCCAGTCCCTGCAACTAAACTGTATGATTTTCATAATCCCATTGATTACAACCAATGAAAAGTAATATTTTTTAATGTTTGCGACGTTAACAGGGTTACTCATTGGAGTACGAGTTTCAAAATGGCATGCCTGTCTTCATTATCTGCTGACCTACTTACTGACAATACATTTTAGTTGTACATATTAACCCAATACAACAGAAATGTGCCATTTTGGAATCACAATAGACCTTCTAGTCTGCCAAAGTAAGCATTACCCAGCTAATTTTCCTTGTATTCTTCTGCATGGCAGTTTCAGTGATCTAGCACTATATATTTTTAAACTGGAAGCCCAGCTTATATGGGTGAAATAGCAAGCAAAAGGCCTGAGTATGACAGACTTGTATAGCTCCAACCGTTTTGCTACTAAAGGTGAGCCAAAACTGAATGTCAACCATAGTTTGAATATCTTGCTTACAGACCCACTACAAGGAAGGCTGCTGAATATCATGTCGATGCTCCACATATTTTGGGTATACATAAACTGAGAGCATTTGACATTAGTTTAACAAAAATGAAAACTGTTTCAATTATATCCACTTGGTGATTGCAAAGCTGACTGAAAATAATGTCAATTTTTAAATATTTCTTGAAGGTGCATTTGCTGGCTAGGATTTGTAAAGGGCTGACAAAGAAGGCATTACAATTAAACAAACAATGATCTGATCAGTTGAGCATCTTGCCTTAATGCCTAATGGAAAATATGGATTCAAAGAACACTTAAGTTTATTGAAAAAATATGCTCCAGCATTTCATCAAAATCTGCGACACAAAGCACAATACTGTCTGGAGACAAATTAAGACTTGCCAATAACTACCTCATACAGAGCACAAATGTTCGCAGGATTTGCCAGCAATATCCTGTTGATAAAATGCAGTTCCAAGCCAATCTCCTACTCTTAGGGTTTGATAAGAAAGCTATGTTCACATATCCCTGTAATCTCAGAGTGATTGCTATCAAAACCTGATCGCAAATAACAATGACTGAAAAGAAGACCAGCTGACAGTGACACAAGGAAAGGCATAAACATAAGAAAATTAGCTAAATATTCCTATTGAGTTTTGGAATTCCCAAGTGTCAAAATAGATCAATTATATCTATTTAGTCCCAATTGCCCTGTTTTCACAATAGCATATATATTAATATTTTAGTTAGTTCATTTACGCTTTGGCAAATTTGCTTCTTTGTAGTATATTCTAGACAATCTGAATTTAATACATAAATTAAATTGCTAATATTCCAAATCCTATTGATTAAATAAATTAATAAAATTATTTGAGAGTTCACTTCATTGACCTTCAAAATGCATCCATTGTACTGTCATGGTAATCTTGAAATGATGCAGTAATTTGGGACTTTCTATCGGCTGGTGAATTCATAGGGTGGGGTTGATAATGGAAATATCTAGTGCTCAACAAAGCAATGAGGGACTACATTTGCAGCCTCCTTAAGGTACTGGCAGGTTGAGCAGGAAAAAAAAAATCACATGTGCTATTTGGAATTGTAGATGGAAATATGAAATTCTTCACTAAAAATCCAGAGGAAAATGCATCTGCATTCTCAAGCAGCTTGGGACATCATGTGTCAGTAAATTAGAAAAGAATAGCAAGCCAGTTATTAAAACGTAACAGATCAGTAAAATAACAGAATACAATCTGCAAATTTAATTAGACAATGGAATTTTAAGTTTTTGTTGAGCAAAATGCATCAAGTTTTATATGATGAATATCCTTGTTTTGACCATCCTTCTGCAAATTTTTGTCTTTCCCATAATTGCAATTTTTCTGTAGATTTTCGAGTGCCAGTGAATCTCTGCCTCCTCACCTAGTCTTCACACCCAAGCCCAGTAGACATCTGCAGGGTGAGTTGAGGCCAGAACTAGGAATTGTTGCTAATTGTCCCAGCTTTAGCATGGGGTAGTGAGGCCAAATGCAAAGACAAAGATAGCCAGGCTGTTTCAGATCATCTAACTAAACACAAGTGGGATTGAATCCTGTGATTCTCGTGCCTCTGAATTGCTAGCTAGACAGAAAGTTGGACATTTGATGCAGGTGCTGTTCAACGTAGACTGTCGTCCGAAGCACAAATGATCCTCATTTTTCCTTTTCACTTTTCCTGGTGAGGAAAAGAAGTAAATACCATTGGTTCAATATTTGGCCACTATAGATAATTAGTTTTGTTATCAACTATTTATTTAATTTTGCTTATAACATTAGAACTGATGTGCAACATCTTGAAAATTTAAACAGATACTGTGTCCATAGCTCAAATTATTTTTAACGCTATTGATACTAATAACTATTTCCAGAGAAATATAAGATTTACCATTTTATCTTATTGAGATATAGAGCTGTATAGTTCCTTCTGGTCCTTGGGCTATGCAGCCCAGCAATCCCCTGATTTAATGCCTGCCAATTTACGGGATGATATACAATGTCCAATTAACCTACCAACAGGTATGTCTTTGGACTGTGGGAGGAAACTGGAGCATGTGGAGGAAACTCACGGGGTCACGGGGAGAATGTTAAGAGTCCTTACAGGCAGCAGCAGGAATTGAACTCTTGGTCGCCTGTCCTATAAAGTGCTATGCTAACCACTGCACTACTGTGGTGCTCCAAATTGGAGAATCTGTGCATTTAATTTTTGATTAAAGTATATAAAGAAAAGAAAAATATCTACATGATAATTGGAAGGATATTAATGAAATAACTCCAAACATGATTCTGTGCTTAGTGAGTGGTGTCACCTGAACAACTAGAAGTGAAAAATAACCAATACTAGTTAAACATCAAGATCTCTGGAGAGGTTGTAGCTCTGCTCATCCCTATCACCTATAAATGGGGAGAGCATGAACTGTCAAGGATCACACAGATGCTGGAAGCATAACCACGAATATCAATACAGATTTAATTTTGTAAGCTACAGAGATTCTCTCCATTGTTGGCTATAGGGAAAATTATCACCAAGATTTTTCTCAAGAGCCTTCTTGTAACCACAGAGTAACTCCTTGAAATACACTGTGGATTCCATCCAGTTCAAGTTATCATGGACATGATCTCCATTATGTAACAGATCCATGGGAAGGCAGGAAGCAGCAGCATTTACTTAGCACTGACTTTATTGACTTCACTAAAGCCTCAATAAACTTCCCTGCTGGAATGGAGCTAATCTGTAAAACAAGTGGGAAAGTGTCAGAAATAAGAGGGATCAAGAGTGGGGCTCTGAGAATTACCAGGGGTAAGTGTGAGAGTGGGGAACAGCAAACCATTGCAAATGGTTCTTAGGCTGTAGCTGGATAGGTACAACTGGAACCTGGTAAGTGCACTCCAACTAACCGAGTGCAATGATAGTGAAGAGTGACTGTAGAAGCACGCTGTTGCTGAGAGAAGGGAAGAAACAAGAGACAATGGATAACTTTTATTGTAGTCACAGACATATGTCACTAGTGACTTCAGTAAGAACCCTTTTGATATTCTGGCTTGAGCAGACATTTGTTTACAGCGATTCTCCAAAATGATCTAGAAAAGATGTCCATCAATTTCGGAGCTCATAATGTACCCTGCTTTACTGATGTCATTTAGGAAACCATTCACCATCCTTACTCAGTAAGGCCTTGTGGGAATCCACAAATTACCTCCTCAACAGACAAACAGTACATTCATTGTTCAAGGAAAAACCTAAGTGCTGCCTTTTCACCATTACTAACACATGAATAACTAAAATTATAAACATTATTTGAGAAGGAATAATGTGTACAGGAACTTTGAAGAGGAATGAGAGGAGGGCAGTAGTTCGTCATATTTATATTTTCTCATATTTTTCTATAACGTAATAGGAAGACCACCCAGAGATTCTAAGCTTTCCCATCTGTTCCATTGCCCCAGTTATTTCCTGGATATCTATTTTATCACACAGCCCAGCAATTCCTACTTCCCACTCCAAACCCCACCCTGTAGCACCACCAATCCTCTTAATGCCCACCTAGCAGCCATCATGTCTTTGCAATATGGGAAGGAACCCATACAATCACAGGTAAGGATTTCCACCACCTAGGACATGCTCTCTTCTCACTGATGCCCTCAGGAAAAAGGTTCAGGAGCCTCAGGACCCACGCCACCAGCTTCAGGAACCCCTCAGCCATCAGGCTCTTGAGCCAGAGGAGATAATTTCACTCAACTTCACTCACCCCATCACTGAACTCTTCCCACAACCTTTAAGTCAAGTCACTTTCAAAGACTCCTCATTTCATGTTCTTGATATTTATTGCTTGCTTATCTATTTATTTATCTATCTATCTATCTATTTATTTATTTATCTATCTATCTATCTATCTATCTGCCTATTTATTTATTTGTTTGTTTGTCTGTTTGTTTGTTTATTTATTTATTATTTGCACGGTTTGTTGTCTTTTGTACACTTGCTGTTGGATGCAGTCTCTCATTGATTTTATTACGTTTCTTGCATTTTCTGAGTATGTCCACATGAAAATGAATCTCAGGGTTTTATATGGCGTCGTAGACGTACTGTGATAATAATAAATTTACTTTGCACTTTGTAAATACAGACTAGCAGAATGATATTTCTGATGTTGAGATCAGTGGATGTCATGGGATTCAGCCCAGTGAGATGACCCAGAAATGAAAGTTTATTATTTCTTCTCCTGAAACAAATTATTTGTTGAATGCATTCTATCACCACTAGTCCACTACCTTCCTTCCCTCCAACACTGCCATCTTCCTCCTAGACCATCAGCAGAACCCATTCATTCCCAACTCCAATGCTCAAAGCCAGTCTGATATGGCCCATTTCCAGGATCACAACGGATAATAGAAGTTTATGTGCTGGTGGGCATCTATGATGTTCCAAAAGATGTCCACCAGTCCCCTGCTCATTTGACCTTGAGCACTCTTGACTGAGTCAGCATGAAAGATCAGGCTTGATTGTGCCTAACTGCTGGGATTATAAATTAATTGCTACATCATATCACTGAAGAATTTTGAGGACCCTATTTTTCCTTAATTACTGACAGTCGAATCAGTTAACGTGAAATTTCATGGCACAATCATTTGAGGCATTTCACTTTGAACTGCTTGTCATTCATTCACTCTCTTATTTTAATGTACTCACCACATGTAGAGTTGATATTAATGATATCATTTGTACTCTGAAATGTATGTTATACGTTTACAGATAACAAAGAATATATTCATTAAAATATGTGCTTTAGTACATGAAATACAAATATAAAAGCTTTAGAATAGATAAAATTAGACTTGTTTTTATATGTTAATAAAATACTGAAAAAATCCTTGGGCTGCGTAATTTTTAAATATATTATTTTGAGGAAGTAATTAGCTGATAACATTTGTCTGAACCAAAATGCAACTACAATATGTTCAAAACAGAGTAGGCATCACCAACTCTGTGTAATAAAGTCCTTATATAATTATTTGCCTGAACTCACTAATTAAAGGTTTATAGGTCACTATTGTTTGTTCACCTTCTACAATTTGCAAATTATTTTTCAAACGTTTTGTAGTCACATTTGTTCTTATATAGTTCAGCACACAAGTAGATAATTACTCTTATAAGGAATCTTTGGAGATGGGCAAAGCTATTAGCAAAGATGAGTCACTTGTTGCAACAGATCAGGACTCCGTCTGTCAAAGCGTTAGAACACTGCCAATCACACCACAATTAAAGCAGCATGCATATTTCTTCAATATGTATTTTGATCAAAACAGAATGTTATCAAGGGATTACCGCTAGGCCAGTTTGACTTTCCTGAATAGGTGGGGAGAATCTTACTGCTTGTTCAGCTACTACCTTTCTGGTGCTTGCTATAATTAGTTGACGCTGGTGCAGGAACCTTCCGACGCGGGGCACCAACAGTCTTCCCTCCCTCTCATAGTTTTAAATCCTTCTATCAGATTGTTCCCTCAGCTTCTGATTCTCATGAAAACAATCCAAGTTTTATCTTCCTGCTCCCTTTAGCTAATACTTCCCTATCAGGGCAACATCCTCATGAAACTGTTCTGCACCTTCCCAAAGCCTCCACAACTTTCCTGTAATATGTGACCAAAAATACACACAATGCTCCAAACATGGCCAAACTAAAGATTTTGTCAGTTTCAATATGGACTTCTCAACTTTTATACTCAGTCCCCTTGGTGATGAAGCTGACAATGCTGTACTCCTAATCCATTCAATCTATTTGTGTTGCCACTTTCAGGGAGTCGTGGATTTGGATGCCAAGATCCCTCAGTTCATCAGTGTTGCTAAGGGACCGGCCATCTGTATGTTTTTGTATTGCATTCAAGCTTCAAATTCATCATCTCACATTTTTTCCAGGTTAAACACTATTTGCCACATCTCCTGTCATATATCCAACTGATGTATATCCTGTGGTATTCATAGATAACCTTCATCATTATCCATAATTCCAACACTTCAACTCATCTGCAAACTTACAAATCAGACCATCTACATTTTTATCATGATCATTTGCGTGTACCACAAACAATGGATAACTCAACTCAGGATCATGTCAGACATGACTGGGTACAGATGTCCAATCAGAAAAGCACCCTTCCTTCACTACTCTTTGTCTTACATGTCTCAGCCTACCTTGTATCCAACTCAACAACTCAGCACGGATCCCATGTAACTTAATCCTCTGGGCCAGTTTGTCAGAAGAAACCTCGTTAAGAGCTTTGCTAAAGTCCATGTAGACAACATCCAGTACTGTATCTTCTCCTTGATGACCATTTTCCTCAAATAATTCAGTGGGACTCCCCAAACAAAGCCATGCTGAGTTTCCCTAATAAGTCCCTATTTGTACAAATGCAACCATATCCGGTCTCTAAGAAACTTCTTTAATCATATCCCTACCACTGATGTAAGTCTCACTCAGAGGTATGTGGGAGCTTTGAGAGTTAGCAAATTTTGATGGTGTGAATATAGAACATAAAGCAGTACATCACAGTATAGGCCCTTCAACCCATGACATTATGCCAATCCTCTAAGATCAACCTAACACTTCCCTCCCACATAGCCCTCCTTTTTACTGCCATCGGTATGACTATCTAAGAGTCTCTTAATTGTCCCTAATGTATTTGCCTCTACCACCATCCATTCACCTCCATAATCTCTCTAACTGCCTTAAAATTGTGCCCCCTTGTTTTAGTCATTTCTGCCCTGGGAAAAAAATTTGCCAGCTGTCCATCCAATCTATGCCTCATCATTTTATCAACTTCTGTCACGTTATCTCTCATCCACCTTCACTCCAAAGAGAAAAGCTCTAGCTTGCTCAACCAATCCTCATAAAACATGTTCTTGATTCCAGGCAGTATTCCGGTAATTCTCCTCTGTACCCTCTCTAAAGCTTCCTAAAGTGAGACAACCAGAAATGAACACAATATTCCAAGTGTGGTCTAATCATTGTATTATAGAGATGCAACATTTCCTCACAGCTATTGAACTCGGAACCCTAAGTAATGAAGACCAGCATGCCATATGCCTTCTTAACCGCACTATCCACTTGCAAGACAACATTGAGGGATCTGTGAACATGGACCTCAAGATCACTCTGTTCCTCCTCACTGCTAAGAATCCTGCCATTCACTCTGCACTCTGCCTTCGAGTTTGACCATCCAGTGTATCACTTTTCCAGCTTGAACTCCATCTGCCACTTCTCAGCCCAGCTCTGCATCCTATCAGTGTCACATTGTAACCTATGACAGTGTAACCTTCTACACTATCAACAACGTCACCAACCTGCATGTCATTACTTAATATCTATTATCAAAAAGTGTTATTTTTTTTATTCAGTAGTTTACATATTAGTTGCAAGCTGAATACTAGAATAATATTAATTTGTTAGTGCTCAAATGAATATGATTTCATTTGGCATTTAGTAAAGAAACATTGACTATAAGCTGCAGATGTTTCACATCACATTGGCTTTCCATTGCCAGATATTTTAAGTATGTTTCCTTTATTAGTCTATTTGGAAAGAAACTAAAAGCAAAATTATTGAAATATCAGACCATTTAAATGTGCTGATGGATATTTTGCACAATATGAAACAAATTTCTAATGGTGTCAACTAATCTCTTCAATATCAATTAATAATAATTGAGATATCTTCAAAGGTAAAATTTTGTAACATTTCATAATAGAACCACTATGGTGCAAGGTTAGTACTGAATTTTCCCTTCAATTATGTATTTGTTGACTTGGTACATGTTATTTCATTAATCCATCTCAGCTGGTTCAAATTAGTTCCTGGTCCAAGTATACCCAATGCTCTACACTGGTCTGACTTTCCAAAGTGAATCACCTCAAATGGATTTTAAAACAATTAGATGTAATGTGATGATTCTGGAAAGTCAAAACAGTGTAGGATGTACACTGCAAATGGTAGGGCAGGAGGGCATGTGCAGTAACAGAGGGAACTAGGAGGATGAGTGCACACTTTGTTGAATGCAGCATCCCAGGTAGACAGGGTGGTGAAAGATGGTTATGGGCAAGTAGGAGGAAAAGATTAGTTTGATTGTAGTGCCTCTTTTTGAGGTTAGCACAATATCATGGGCTGAAGGGTTCATGCTGTGCTGTACTGTTCTAAATTTAAAAAAAAAAGTATTGGGAAATATATTTGTTCAAGGGTGTAGGGTCAAGTCAATAGAAGCCACTTGTGATTGGTGGGTGAAAAAAAGGTCTGTCAGGTGCAGGTGGAAAGACCAACGGCATAAAGTATATCTGATGACTGCTTTGGGAGGATACCATGCATCCAGATAAAGGGAAGAAGGGTGAAGGATGCAATAGATAAAATGGCAAGGGGTTATGCAGCAGTCTGTAAACTAACAGAGTAAATGCATATGTAAAAACAATAAAAACGGAGAGAAATTAGAAAAGTAGCTTCAAATGGTAACAAGCAACCTTGCATAGTTTGTTCAATAAACTTTTCTGGCTTGATTTTTTCCCAGATTTTTCTACCATAAAAGTAACATTTTATTTTCAAATTGCAGTACTTCACGATTAGGCTATGAATAAGGCAGCGTTTTTTTTTTACTTTCAGAAACCAATACGAGAAACAAAATTCTTAGCACAAAATATTGGTCTTTGGTACATAATTTGCGAATCATATCTCTCTGGCATGCAGTGTTTTGATTCATGTCCTTGTCATTGTGATGTCAGGAATCTGTGAGAGCCATATTTATTAGTTTTACTGCATAATGGCTAAGTTTACTATGATTTTACCTAAGAAGTCATCTGCCGTTGTTGGTGCCATATTTTCATTGGTCAACTAGTAGCATGATTTATAATGCATCCTTAACACTCAACTTGAGGAGTAAAACGGCTGTAAATCTAGTTTTTGTTGCAAAGGGTTAAAGCTTTTCCTGTTGAAATGTGCATGGGCCTCATTGCTGGTTTACATTTACTAAATTGCTCTGGAGAGTGTGATGTATTCCTTTCTTTTCTGGCGTTCCAATAGAAAGACTACTTGTATGTTATGACCTGGTTTGATTTACATTTGGAAATGAAAAGTGCTATAATTTGTGTAATACATTTGTTGTGAATGCCAAAAATTGCTTCGTGGTTTCATTGGTATCCATCTGGTTTTATTTTTATTGTGTTCAAGTCACATGAAATGTTGCTTGGCTGTTTTCATTTTTATTAGTCAGTATTGATTTATGACTTTCAAAGTAAAAATAATTGGTCTGCATATGACTTACTTTACAGCTCTTTGTACGAGAGGAATGCTAGTGGCTGGAAAAGGAGGCTTACCAGCTGAAATATCATACAGTACACATGATGTGACAAAAAGCAGCCCGTATTTCTGCTTCACTGTGTATTTATTTAAGCGGCGCCCCCTTGACTGTTACTGATGTTGTAGACCTTTGTGCCGAATACTCGTATGTGCAGACATGAATACACTCTAAAAGCTGTGAAAAGTAACTACCTTTAGTTTTCCTTTTTTTATTTTACTCATGAAAATTTAAGGAACCATTAATTAAACTTTCTATCTGTGACAGTTTAATGTTGAATTTAGTAAATATCCTGCGAGAAGTCTCTGACTACAACTTAAGACGACAATACTTGAAAAGTTTCTCTGAATTCTGTACTTTTTTTTATACTGCTGGTGCTGAGATGAGAGTGCTGGCTGATTGGTGGATGAACATTGGTGGTGCAAATCACATCCGATGACATTTTGGTTTAGAGTGGTCAATTAGCTGACCAAGTTGTACATACTTGGGATGTCAAAGGAGTGGTGAAACCCAATTCAGAGAGCACCTTACTCTGTCACCATCTGCTACTGTGAACATCTTGTAAGTAATCTTCATCATTGGCAGCTTTTGAAGCACGGGGCAGAGGATGAAACACGGGGCAGAGGATGAAACACGGGGCAGAGGATGAAGCACGGGGCAGAGGATGAAACACGGGGCAGAGGATGAAGCACGGGGCAGAGGATGAAGCACGGGGCAGAGGATGAAACACGGGGTAGAGGATGAAGCACGGGGCAGAGGATGAAGCACGGGGCAGAGGATGAAACACGGGGTAGAGGATGAAGCACGAGGTAGAGGATGAAACACGGGGCAGAGGATGAAGCACGGGGCAGAGCATGAAACACGGGGTAGAGGATGAAGCACGGGGCAGAGGATGAAACACGGGGCAGAGCATGAAGCACGGGGCAGAGGATGAAACACGGGGCAGAGGATGAAGCACGAGGTAGAGCATGAAGCACGGGGCAGAGGATGAAACACGGGGCAGAGGATGAAGCACGGGGCAGAGGATGAAACACGGGGCAGAGGATGAAACACGGGGCAGAGGATGAAGCACGGGGCAGAGGATGAAACACGGGGCAGAGGATGAAGCACGAGGTAGAGAATGAAACACGGAGCAGAGGATGAAGCACGGGGCAGAGGATGAAGCACGGGGCAGAGGATGAAGCACGGGGCAGAGGATGAAACACGGGGCAGAGGATGAAGCACGAGGTAGAGGATGAAACACGGGGCAGAGCATGAAGCACGGGGTAGAGGATGAAGCAAGGGGGCAGAAGATGAAACACGGGGCAGAGGATGAAGCACGGGGCAGAGGATGAAGCACGAGGTAGAGCATGAAGCACGGGGCAGAGGATGAAACACGGGGTAGAGGATGAAGCACGGGGCAGAGCATGAAGCACGGGGTAGAGGATGAAGCAAGGGGGCAGAAGATGAAACACGGGGCAGAGGATGAAGCACGAGGTAGAGCATGAAGCACGGGGCAGAGGATGAAGCACAGGGTAGAAGATGAAGCACAAGGTAGAGGATGAAACACGGGGCAGAGCATGAAGCACGGGGCAGAGGATGAAGCACGAGGTAGAGGATGAAGCACAAGGTAGAGGATGAAACACGGGGCAGAGGATGAAACACGGTGTAGAGGGTAAAGCACGGGGTAGAGGGTGAAGCACAGGGCAGAATATGAACCATGGGGTAGAATATGAAGCATGCACCATTTTCTGTCACATGGTGCAGGGCAGCCCTTGATATAGGCAGACTCTGGAATCTGGGGGACTCAGATGAAACCATTCCACCAGTGGTTCTGTGACTGTGTTTGTACCAGTGCTCTGCAGCACAAACAGTAGCCCAGATCGAGGTAAAGATCCTACCCTTCATGGACTGTGACAAAGAAAAAGTTGGCAGATTGTCAAAGAATGAAAGACTCCAATGAGCTCCCAAGTTCTGAGAAACTGATCATAAGGATTTTCCTCTCATGGTCAAGCAGGAGCTAGAAATTCAGTAAGTCACACTCTTTGAGATTCCTGAATGACCTTGGGATCACTTGTAAGCCTAGAGAAGCACTCAAGAGCTCCCTGAACCTTCAGGACTTTCACAACGCTAACTTCTAAGCTTTGGTTTAGAAACAAACTGTTATGTCAAGGGAAACGTTGATAAGAGAAGTTAGCACAATCTGACTGGGTGTAATAGCCTGAATGTTTTCCAAATGTTATTTCTGTATTTAAACTGCTTAATGTGTTACAAACTGAATAAGAAATGATACTGATTTGCATACTTGGGAATTAATTAAAATAAAGGGATAAAGGGAACAACAATAACAATATTTGTATAGCACTGTAACAGCATAAAAATGTCCCAAAATGCTCCACAGGATCATTGTCAATAAGAAAAATGAGAAAGGAGATATTAATGCACTGGTTAGGTGGATAAAAACAGGGAAAATATATACAATTTGTGTGAAGGGTGAGGAAATGTATTTTAGGAAGGCAGTGAAGGGAAGGGAATGTATATCGAATTTAAAGAGGGACTTCACGGTGTATATCCACTGAGAAGCAGACCAGGTGAATAAAAGGGCAACATTGATTTTATTGGACAAGACATGGAATATAATTGGTAAAATTCTAGAAAACGCATGTTCACCCAAAGCTAAAATACTTGTTCCGGTTTAGTCAGCAAACTACAGGGATGATGTGGTAATGCAAAGTAACGTGCAGCAAAGGCGATCAATCCAGAGACGTAATGGCACGGTCGCATAGTAGTTAGTGCAATCACTTCGCAGAGACAGTGATTACCTGTCACCGGTCGATTCCCACCACTATCTGCATGGAATTCATACATTCTCTGTGTGGTTGTATAGGTTTCCTCCAGGTGCTCTGGCTTCCTCCTTTGAGGAAATCGTGCACCTGCTTTCCTTGACTGGGTAAGTCTAGGGAAGACACACACTGGTCCTGCCAAACCCGTGAGATTGAGACGGCTCTGCCACCCCAAACCCTGATTTGTGTGGATGCTGTGTGATTTGCTACCCTGTTACAAATTAGTGCCAAGAAACAACACCCAGCACATTGCATACGATTAAAGGAATTATATTCATGAATCTTACTTAAATAAAGGGTTAGTAAAGAAAAGAAAGAAAAAAACAAAAATGGCCCATTATAATTAAACAGTCAACTGTGCACAAGTTGGAGCTCATCTTGAACTTCTCTCTCACTCACGCGCTGGGTCCACAGTCTGCATGAAAACACACACCACCTTCTGAACTTTGCTCACAATCCAGCTCGAACAAACGGGTCTGCCACCAGGCCGTATCCTACGACCATTTCGCCCAGTGTCTTCTCTCTTCATTTCCCACTGAACAAAAGGATCCAGTGTCAGGCACACAACACAAAAACACACTCTTCTCATTGGATGGCTCACATTCTAAAGCACCCGTACTCTCTAACTATAACCCAAACCCTGCTTCTACAGAAGGACCATAACGTAGCAGTGAAATCTTTTCTAGGATGTTACACTCTCCCCCCACCAAATTTAGTCATGTTTTTATGACGTTGAGGTAATTTGTCACCCCTTCATACAAAGCACAAAGTCCAACCCATGTGTAAATGGCAGTGACATAGCTGACCACACTCTGCTCCCCGAGTGCGACATAGGCCAGTCTGCCTGGGGGTCTCCTGATTCTTTGGGGCCTCCTTACCCTATCATCTTCTTCTTCAGCTTCAGACACTCTGGGGCTCTTTCCTGTCTACCTGGGGAGGCCCATCCCTCATCCATTACTCATGCCTACCAACAACTCAGGTCCCCCATCACTTGTTTGAGCTCACTTTCATGTCTTCAGAGTCCAGCCTCCCATCACCTTCGAACTGCAAACCTGCCTGTCCACTCCCAGTTCCCCCATTTCATCTGCCTCAGTGTGAAAAGCGTTGGGAATCTTTTCATCAATTATTAGGGAGTTTGCAAAGGGCAGCATACATCACACCCCCACTTTCCCATACTCCCGGGTCAGTATCACATTCAGGGCTGGGATCTGGTCTAATCATTCCCACTGCTGGTCCTTTAGTTCCCCCACGTTGCCACAGTATCCTCTTACTTGATGTACGGTCCAGAACAGGTTCTGGGTCAACACATACCTCTTGCCCCAGTGGTAGATGGTGGTTCTAATGAAGAATATTGACAGGTCCATTCCCATCCTCTGGTTTCACCCAGAAAACTGGTATGTTTGGCATCTAACTCTCTACTACATAGGGCATAGCCATGCAGCGGTCAGCCAATTTATGCTTCCCAGGTAGCCCCAGATTCTTTATGAGGATTCAGCCCCCAGGCATAAGTTTGGTGAACCTAAGCTTTTGATCATACCTTCTCTTATTTCCTTGATTCAGCTTGGTAGCCGAGACCTCCGCTAGTTCAGAAACCTTTTGCAATTCCCTTCTCATATCAGACACATACTTCAGATAAGTCTTTTGTTGTATATCTTCCTCGCTAGTCCCAAAACACATTTCATTGTATATTTCGATGTTTTGATGTACATGTGACAAAATAAAGCTCATCTTTAGCTGCAACAAATCAGGAGGCAGCCTGCAAGAGTTGCCATGCCTCTGGCTTCAATATATCATGCCCATAACTTACTGACCCCAAAGCTAACCGTACATCTTTGGAATGTAGGAGGGAACCAGAGCACCTGGAGGAAGCTTACACAAGCATGCTAAGAATGTTTGAATTCCATACAGGTTGTGGTGGGAATCGAACCCTGATAGGTAGTCACTGTCTCTGTGAGGTGATTGCACTAACCACTATGCAACCGTGCCACTGGGTCTCCAGATTGCTTATCTTTGCTGCACATTACTTTGCTTTACTTTACAAGGTGACTTTTGGCAGTACTGGAATATGAAGAAGTACTATATAACTGGATCTGATAGGCAGTAAGACTGTTCTTCATATCTTACTGTGCGTTCTCTTGAACAGCCTGACCATTCATCAGGTTGTTGCTCAAATTGTTTCCTTATTCTACCACTGTCTAACTTTGATACTGCTTCCTTTGCCTCAGACAATTTCTCCATCCTTTACAAAAATTGCCCTTCATTTCTGTCATCAAAAAGCTTACCCCCATCTCTAACCTCTTTAATGTTCCTGCATAATATTGACCTCCCAGATTCAAAGCATTAGCAAACTAGTTTGAATTTGTTTTGCCTTTCTCAAAGTGGCAAGATTATTCAAAGAGAACTAAACCATCAACATCCTCTTGAGTGGAATCGGGGTATATTATTCCATAACTTCTGTTGTTCTCCTTCCACAAATATCATTTTTATTAATACAGATGAAACTTTGAAAATCATTTCGGAACGAATTAATGGAAATTACTACTCTTCATTAAGTCACTTCAAGTCATACAGATTCCAGTAAAATGGTAAGTTATCTCTCAACTGGATTTTTCTGCCATTTCACTATAGTAAGACCTTTTTCAATAAGCCCAAGAATAACAGAAATCATAAATAGAATACATGATTGAAAATTGATGTTTGGGAAATGTTTTATCGGGTGGAAAGGATTAATAACACATCATTTCATGTAATTGAAACTTTGTAATTACTGAAACACCAAATGTCATAGCTTTAAAGCATTTGTTTTGGAGTTAGCAGTCAAATTTCAGTTTAGGATAAATTCAGGTTACTACAAAATATTCTAGTGGACAGGATTACAAGTAGAGCAGTTTTTGCTAATCATGTTTTACTGTTTTTATGTTCTGTAAGATAGACTGCTACAAAAGAAGAACGTGCACAGATTGTGCAGATTCCATCTTTCCAATGAAATTTTGGTCACAGCACAAATGTAGCTGGAGTGGAGCCTAAATTCCTCCATCACAGATGTTCAAACAGAAGGGTTTTCATGCCATTCCATAATGCAACACCATACGGGACTCAGCGTGACCACCACAACAACCAATAACTAATACAAGTGATTAGAGAATCACTGCATAATTTTCTTCCACTGTTGCATTTGTGAGATTTGAATCCTATGGATTGAGACACACTTCTCATGTGCAATTAGCAGGTGAGATTTGAGAATGGAGCAAGTAACACCTTTCAAGAAAAAGTGTCATGTGGAGAAAATAAAACAAATTTAACTTGAGATATGAATGGGATATGTTTAGTAAATTCTAAAGAGATGTTATAAAAAAGTCTTAGAATCTTCAACATCTAAAATTTTTAACAATTTAATTGGAATATTGTTTGAACCATACTTAGCAACTATTGAACAATTTCATTCTGCTGAAATAGTGCTGTTCCTTCAACTCATTCTAAAGTTAAGTTCTGTAGATATATTTTAACTTTTAATTTAAAATATACATCTGGCATTAAAATCTTCCATTAAAATTCATCAATGCAATGATTATTATTATAGAATCAGAGCATAATACAGTGCAGAAATAAGCCCTTCAGCCCATTGTGTCCACACCAACACTCAGATAGTCGTCTCATTTAGCACTTTGTCCATAGCTTGTCAATTCAAGAGCTTATCCAGATATTTCTCAAATGTTGCAAGAGTTGCTGTCTCCATGTAGGGTCAGTTTCTGTGTGGGGCAACAACTTACTTGCATCATGAACAATACAAATTGTTCCCATAATATTTATATAGGTAATTTGGATTTAAAGTAGAGATTATGATTAACAAGATTACAGATGTTAGAGCTAGAGTACGGTCGATAAAGAAGGACCTTTTAAGCTCCCTGTGGATATCAATGGACTGGTTAAGTGAGAATCAAAATCATAGGTGGAATTCAATATCAAGATAAAATATTTGAAAAGTAAACATCATAAGCACAATATAGAGTAGGATAATTAGAAATGTGGCAGACAAATACACACATCACACAAACGACAGTATTTCAAACCAGATTGAGTCCACAGATCTTAGATTTTAGCACGCCAAGTAGACTAATTGCTATAAAAATCCTGTGGGAAATTTAATTTCATTGGCTGTGGCTTGGAATATAGAACACAAAAGCCATGCTGAAATTGCAAAAAGAAAATCAGTTAAGCCACCACTGGCATAGGTATAAGAATGAAAGAGAAGTTGATGGATTTTTTTTCCACATCGAGTTCTGGAACTTGCTGTCAGAAAGGATATGGAGGCAAAAACCTTCAATTGACCTAAAGATGCCTAAACATTTGTAATGTGCGAGGTTGTGGATTGAAAGCAAAGAAATTGGACCAAAAAGCTACGTTTTGGCTAGCATGGACACAATAGACTGACTGTCCCTTTCTCTACTGCAAATTTCTAACAATTTGTGAAAATTCCAATCATCATCTATAGTACAGGATCAAGACACCTGGCTAAAGTAACACATCTGGGAGGAGAGACGGGGAAGAAGAGCTCCACAACAAATCTTTCCAAGTTTATCAACTCAAGAAAATTGAAGTTGAGGTTGAAGCCTTGATTAATTTCACAAAAGTGATAATCAAAGAAGGTGGTCAAAATACAACCGGGGTGAGTCAGGAAATAATGAGATAGAAGCAAGAAGAACTAAACACTTGTATCCAAAATCTGTGCCTCTCTCTCTGTACTGCTGTCTGGGACTTTCAACACTTTCAGAAGTTTCAATTCCTAAATGTGTTTGTGTTTTGGCATTGACCTCATTGGTTATCTGCTCCCCACTGTCATTTCATCATGTTGCCAGGGGCTTGCTTTTCATCTTCTCCTTAAGTTCCTTCAGCAAACCACTGAAATATTTGAGGTTCCCATTGACTCCTGTTTTTCATTCATTTCTCCTTTATTAGATTCCATTTGGCTCATAAGCTCTCTCAGCACCTGCTCAGCAATTTTCCTGATATAGCTTGAGGGTGGCTTGGGGCTATTCTATCTACCTTCATGTAGAGTTGGCATATAATAACTTTGGGCCCCCTGCGTCAATCAATTGGCATGACTAGAGCATGATTAAATAATACAAAGAGCAACATGAAATGCATCTTTCTTTGTTGCAACAAAGAGATATGAGTTAATTGCAAATTGTGATCTCCAGATCCGATTTTTAAAATATATCCATTTTCTTCTTCTTTAAGTTAGATTGTGGAAAAGATGTTTCTTTTTAAGATTCCTAAATACTGAGAGTTTCCTTTCTATATTTCATTATTTATCTCTTTTTTTGGGTATCTGGCTGATGGAGTCCAATCTGACAGAGTGAAAAGCCCTCTGGCTTGTGGCATATGTTTACCTCAAAGTTCAAAGTAATTTTATTATTAAAGTACATATATGTGCATATATTTAAAGTTCAATGTACATGTGTTCAAATTTGCTGATGATACCACTATTGTTGTCCAAATCAAAGGTGGTGATTAATTAGCATATAGGAGGGAGATTGGAAATCTGACTGAGTGGTCCCCCAACAATAGCCTCTCACTCAATGTCAACAAGACCAAGGAGCTGATCATTGACCTCAGGAGGAGGAAGCTGGAGGTCCATGAGTCAGTTGTTATCAGAGGTCAAAGGTGGAGAGTGTCAGCAACTTTAAATTCCTGATTATTTTTGTTTCTTTTGTGTTTGCACAGGTTGCTGTCTTTTAGATATTGATGGGGCGGTCTGTCATTGACTCTATTGTGTTTCTTGTAAGTGCTCGCAAGAAAATGAATCTGGGGAGATGCTTATAGTGACACATATGTACTTGGATAATAAATTTACTCTGAACTTTGATCTTTATCACCAAATACAACCTAAGACTAATTTCTTGTGGGCATTTATTGTAAATACAAGAAACACAATAGAATCAATGGAAGACCACACCCATCAGGATGGACAAACAACCGATGTGCAAAAGACAACAAACTGTGCAAGTAAAAAATGAAAGAAAAAACAAATAATATCAAGAACTTGAGATGAAGAGCCCTTGACAGTGTGTCCATAGGTTGTGGGGAACAGTTCAGAGATGGGACGAGTGAAGTTGAGAGAAGTTATCCCTTCTGTCAAAAGCCTGATGGCTGAGGGGTAATAAATGTTCTTGAACCAGGTGGTGTGGGACCTGAGGCTCCTGTACCTCCTTCCTGATGGCAGCATTGAGAAGAGAGAATGGCCTGTAGTAGCAATATATCATCAGTTTACCTTTAAGGACTTCATTATATAGAATTTGCTGGAAAGGGAGGAGGCCAACCTGCTATTAGGTTTCCTATAAATCTAACGACCCTCAAGTCATAATGCTGGAAGGTGTGAAAGCCTGTGCACTTTGCAGACTTGGATTTAGCAAAAATTTCTGGCTATCATGTGTCAGTTTTCCCCTTACAATTTGTAGTCCATGAATAAGCCCTTTTTGGGCTTCCAGCCAGCTACAGGTATTGAATTTAACCAAGTTTCAATGACAAACTCTGCCATCTTCATTGGGGTGATGACTAGTCCAGTGGTAAATGTAACCCTGACACCCATCCACCTGTACCTGGCCAATATATGCTGCACCACATTCACAGGGAATCCTGTAACACCAGGTGTTCTTTGATCTGCATAAGTTGTGATTTGAACTTCCTTATAGGGTTGTGGATAGCATTAATCCAGTATTTCTTTCAGGTCCCTGTGAATGCAGAATAGCATATGTGGGCCAGATGGGATGCACGTTGTATATCGACCAGATGGGATGTACAGTGGAAACCTGCATCAAGGAGCACAGGAGATGTATTTGTTTGAATTACCCGGTGAAACCAGTGGTAGCAGAACATTGCATTTGTTATGGCCAAAGGATTGACTTTGACGGCACGGAACTACTGTACCATGTCAGTGGCTTTTGAGACCACCTGGCGAAGGCAGCCATTGAAATCAAACTAGAGAAACAGAATTTTAACAAAGACAAAGGTCTTGGTCCAAGTAAGAACTGGAATTCAATTGTAAGCAAGGTTGGACAGTGGAAACCTGATTGGATAAGGACTAACCAGATCAGGAAGGATGGACGACGGGCATAGGAACACCACCAGATTAGAGGTGCTCATGCATTGGTCCTGACAAAGATGGCAGAGTTTGTCATTGAAATACCAGTTAAAATCGAAACTTGTACCTGCTGGAAGCCCAAGAAGAGTTTATTCATCACCTACGCTGGGAAAGCAATAGATCCTTTTTCAATTTGTTGTCCAGGTTAGATATTCAAACAGTTCTATTAATGGCTGCAATTTGCAATCTAGTACTTGACTTACGTGCCACTGGCTCCTTCAAAGGAAAGTGAAAACTTTCTGCAGCATCATCCGAGATTCTATCTGTGCTTCCGTTCACCTGGTTAGTGAAACTGTTTTCTGGAAAGCTGGTAACTGTGTTCATTTTGAAAGCTTCCTAAGCTGCAGTGTGACTGGGAAATTCAGCTCTATAGTATTATTGGTTTCAACAAAATTTGAAGGACAAGCATCAGCAGGGGACTCATTTGCCAGTTCATATGGCTTTACCCTCACTCTAATTTTCTGAACAGAAAGGTCTGCTGGACCTCAATTGTTATCACCAACTACATTGCTGATGTCAAATTGTGGACAAAGTCAGAGTGGTGATCTGACGCCTTTAGCTTTTCGAGGCTGAGGGAAGAGAGGTTTCACTTGGAGAAAGCAAAGGAAAGTAAAGCTCTTTATTTTCATTCTCTTCTTTATATCTGCTCAACTAGGACAGGCAGGATAGTGAAATGCTACTCTTGAAGAATGTTGGAGGGCAGGGAGATCTCAAGTATCCCTGACCACTACAACTGGGAGAGGTACATCTAGCTGCAGCTTCTAGCAAACCACATTAAGGAGCTGCAGCTGGAACTGGATGAACTCCAGTTCATTTGGGAGGCTGAAGGGATTGAACATAAAGAGAGGTAATTACACCCAAGCTGCAGAGCACAGGAAACTGGGTGACAGTCAGGAAGGTGAAAGGGGTCAAGGAACCAGTGCAGAGTACCCCAGTGGCCATTCCCCTCAACAACAGATATATCACTCTGGGTACTGTCAGTGGGGAATGACATAATAGAGAAAAGTCACTGTGGTCTGGTCTCTGGCAATGAGTCTGTCTCTGTGACTCAGACAGGAAGTGTGAAGAAAAGGCACGCTGTGGTGATTGAGGAGAGGCTGGCTAGGGGAAAGGCAGGAGGTTCTGTGGGCAAGAATGAGATTCCCAGATGGTATGTTGCCTCCTGAGTGCCAGGGTCCAGGATATCATGGATTGAGTCCTCAGCATTCTTAAGTGAGAGGGTGAACAGCCAGAAGCCGTAGTCCATCTAGGTACCAATGACATGGGGAGGATAAGTGATGAGGTTCTAAATAGGGAGTACAGGGAGTTAAGTGCAAAGTTAAAGGGCTGGACCTCAGGACTACTACCCATGCCATGTGCTAGTGAGGCCAGAGACAGGAAGATTATACAGTTTAATAATAAGGAGTTGGTGTAGGAAGGAGGCCATAAGATTTTTGGATCATTGGGCTTCGTTCCAGGGACTGTTTGCACCTGAACTGGAGTGGGTCTAATACCCTAGTGGGAAGGTGTGTTAACGCTGCACAGTGGGGTTTAAACTAGAGTTGCAGGGGTCTGAACAGTTAATGGAGAGGTTGTGGAGACAGATGTTGATAGGACTTCAGACTAAGTTAGGAATCAAAAGGTTGAGCATGGTGAATACAGGACTGAAGGTGTCGTACCTGAATGTGCATGGTGTACAGAATAAAGTAAATGAACTTGCAGCACGATTGCAGATTGGCAGGATTGATGTTGTAGGCATCACTGAATCGTGGATGAAAGATTATAGCCAGCAGCTTAGTGTCCAAGGATGCACATTGTATCGAAAGGATTGGCAAGAAGGCAGAGGAAGCAGCACTGATAAAAAATGAAATCAAGACGTGACAAAGGGTCAGAAGGTGTTGAATTATTGTGGATAGGGCTAAGGAACTGCAAGGGTGAAAAGATCCTGATGGGAATTGTATACTGGCCCACAAACTGGCTGCTGCCTACAAATTAGAACAGAAGATGGAACATGCATACCATAAGGGCAATGTTACAATAGTCACGGGTGACTTCAATGTGCAGGTTGATTTGAAAATCAGGTTGGTGCTGGATTGCAGGAGGGGAATTTCTAGAGTGACGATGAGATGGCATTTTAGAGCAGCTCATGGTTGAGCCCACTAGAGAATCAGCTATTGCGGATTGGGTGCTGTGCAAAGTAACAAAATTGATTAGAGAGCTTAAAGTAAAAGAACTCTTAGACTAAAGTCAGATGTGTCAGTACTACAGTGGAGTGAAGGGAATTACCGAAGCAGTAGAGAGGAGTAGGACAGGATTGATTGGAAAAAACACTGGCAGGGATGGCATCAGAGCAGCAATGGCTGGAATTACTGGATGCAATTCGGAAGGCCCAGGAAATATCCACCCAATGAAGAAGTATTCTAAAGGAGAGATGACACAAGAGTGGCTGACAAGAGAAGTCAAAGCCAAGAGAGGATATATCAAAGGAGCAGTTATCGAGGGAGTGATCTGAGGCAGAGTGGTAGGGCTTTGGCTCATTTGGGCTTCGGAGAGGTAAGTGGGTAAGTGGACTTCGTTTTATTCTTTTCTTTTTTTAAGAGGAATAAAGCACATGTCTGTACGGTCAGTACTTTGTCCTGGGTGTCAGATGTGGGAATTCTGGGAATCGTCCAGTCTTCCAGATGACCACGTCTGTGCCAAGTACACCGAGATGCAGCTCCTGAGAGACAGTGTTAGGGACCTGGAGCTGCAGCTTGACGATCTACAGCTTATTAGGGAGAGTAAGCAGGGTATAGATAAGAGCTACAGGGAGTTAGTCACCCAGAGGCTGCAGGAGTTAGCCAAGTGGGTGACTGTCAGGGATGGGATGGGAAGAGCTCAGATAGTAGAGAGCACCCCTGTGGCCATCCCCCTCAGTAATCATTATCTCATTTTGGATGCTGTTGAGGGGGTGATCTGACACAGGATGACCTCGGCGATCGGGTCTCTGGCACTGAGCCTGGTTCCGTGGTGCAGAAGGGAGAGAAGAAGATGAGGAATGCAGTTGTCATAGAGGATTCCATAGTAGCAGGAACAGACAGGAGGTCCTGTCAGCCCAATAGAGGTACCTGCATGGTGTGTTACCTCCCAAGTGCCAGGGTACGGAATGTCTCGGATCGGGTACAGAGTATTCCAAAGGGAGAGCAAGAAGTCTTGGTACCCATTGGTACCAATAACATAGCAGAAAAAGAGAGGAGGTCCTGAAGAGAGAATTCAGGGAGTTGAGTAGGAAGCTGAAAAGCAGGACCTCCAAGGCAGTAATCTCAGAATTGCTGCCTGTGCCACGTGCTAATGAGCACAAGACTAGCACGATCAGGCATATTAATGCTTGGCTGAGAGTCTGGAGGGTTTCATTGGAGGTACATGAAAATGATTCCAGGATTGAATGACCTGTCATATGAAGAGTGTCTGATGGCTCTGGGCCCGTGTTCACTGGAATTCACAAGAATGAGTGGTGATCTCATTAAAGCCTATTGAATGGTGAATGGTCTTGATAGAGTGAATGTGGAGATGATGCTTCCTATGGTGGGAGAGACCAGATGGCACAGCCTCAGAATAGAGGTATGTCCTTTCATAATGGAGATGAGAAGGAATTTCTTTAGCTAGGTGGTGATGAATCTGTGGAATTCTTTGCCATAGGCAGCTGTGGAAACCGTCTTCAAGTATGTCTAGGACAGAGGTTGATACATTCTTGATTGGTCAGGGCATTAGGGATATGGGGAGAAATCAGGAGATTGGTGCTGAGAAGAAAATTGGATCAGCCGCGATGAAATGGCAGAACAGACTTGATGGGCCAAATGGCCTAATTCTGCTACTATGTCTTATGGCCTTATGGTCTTAAATGGATATGAAGTTTGCACACCAATTTTGTTTAAGCATAGTCTATTTTGCCACAACTATTCAGGAAAGGCAGTCATATGCTGTGATGGCTTATGGATGACAACGTTAATTTTCCAGGTCCATGGATTCAATTAAATTTATTGCTTCACTGAACAATTGTGCATTGAGGTACATTAATCAGTTGCAATAATTGTTCAAATAATTATAGGAGTTTGAAATGAAAGGAAAGTTACCACATTGATCAATCAGAGGAGTTACTACCGTAGGCATCTTAGCACATTCCACGTATGATGGTGTCTTTTTCAGATCCACTTATTCCTAAAACACTGGATGTGGAGTCCGTGCAACACCTCCTCCCCATTTTACGAGACATGACAATTCTTCATATAATTACCCTCTACAGTTACATATGCTCCAATACAGCCAGATAACAAAATAAAAATCATCTTACTTTGAATGTCTCCTGTTGAACTTCCTTTGAATAGTCCAAAGTTCCAGACTGCCGGCACCATTTACTGTGAAGAAGGGTTCCTGATTAGAAAAGCGAGCTAATTTTATGTTTATATCCCCTTATTCTGGAATTCAGCTCCAAAGCAATGGATCCTATTTATCCAAGCAAATCCTTTAATCATCTTGAACCACATTATCTTACATTATCTCTCAATAATCCACATACTTTAAATCTTTTTACAGCAGTGACATCTGATGAATTTGTACTGCACATTCTCTAAGAGAAGGACCTACTTGCTTTTGCATGTCAATTTTAGCCACATGAAAATAATTATTGACAGGATTCTATTATGTCATCTGCTGGGATACATGAAGGAAAAACGGTCACACACACACACACACAAATGAAAATGCTGAATAGACTCAACAGAACAGGCAGTGTCTGTGAAAAGAGAAACAATTAACATTTTCAGCATTTAAATCATTTGTAAGAAATGAAACAGTAATTTGGCTTATCTTCTGCCGAAGTGCCTGAGTGTTTCTGGCATTTTCTGCTTTTATTTCGCATAAGCACTTGATGGATGTGCTCTCCAAAATAAAGTAGGGAAAGGAATCAGTCAATGGGTAACACTACTCACATAGACATCAGTAGCACTGTTCGAATTCATGGCTGGGAAATGCAAGCTTCGCGAACAAGTCCAGACAAGGTTGCTATGTTCTGTTTGTGTGTTGCTCTGAATCTTTGCCAAATCCAACAGGAGGAAATGCGACAAAGGGATGTTGATCCCATGTAGTGGGGGTGCTCAATTCAAAGCTCTCTCTACATAGCCATTTCTGTTCAGGCTACTTTATATTTCATACTTCACTACTTTATTGTCGCCAAACAATTGATACTAGAGCGTACAATCATCACAGCAATATTTGATTGACTAATTGGTGGTCCCTGCACTGGTGAGCATCTGTGAGAGGCTGAAGCAGCCTCAGGACCCAAATCCACTGCAGCAAAAGAGAGACCATTGTCTTAGGTGTCTAGTCTGATTTGTCCTCTGTTCCATTCACCTTAGGTTGTTTACCTCAAGGTGCTGGGACTTTGGTCTGGAGGAGCATGCAGAAAGAACCATCTGTAGCAAATAGCCTGGATGAAATGCAAGTGGGAATGCATTCTCTTGGTGGCAGGAATTGCAATTAGTGATGCAGAATCTTCACCCTTGCACTCAGGCAGTTGTCTGAACAATCTTCCATCTGGTAACATAAATGTGTTGTGTCCATAGGGATACGATGTGTAGGTCTCCAGATCAAGTGAAAGAATACTTACTCAAAATATCCCTCATCCTGATGGCTGCATCAAAGTGTGCATGATGTCAGTGAACATAAGCACCAAGCTTTACTGCATGCTGAAGTTCTATCAGTCTCTGGTGTTATGAAGGACGTGCTTTGTCATATTACAACTGAGTATTCCGTTTATCATCCATTTACCACTTCATCCTGGCAAAAACGTTTCCATTGAACAAAGCACTTTAAAAACAAGCCTTTCAGGAGAGAGTCTGCTTAGAATGTTCTCCTGGGAAGAAGGAACTGGTGAATCGTGTAAGATGCTTTACCAAACCGGAAGTCAAAGTTCTGTGGAAGAATGCCTCATGTTGAAAGTTTGCAAGCAAGCATCTGACAAGAAGATCATCAGCCTGGTGAAAGACTCGTTTTGGCTTGATCAAAACCCATTACTTTTCCAGTGCAAGGAGTTATCCACAAATTAAACATCCGAGAGTCTGTGCTGAAATGAGCCACTATCAAGTGGAAGAAGATTGGAGTCTAAGAGCCTCCCACCCACATACACTAAGTAGCTCATTCTCAATCAGTATATTGATAAAATACTTGGGAATTAAATATATGTTAACATATTATAAACCCAGTAAGTGTAAGGATAAGCTTGGCACATTGAGTGAAGATTGTAACATATGCTAATTGTATAACTGTGTATTTTTTGAACAGAAAAGAGCTTGTAGTACAAATATTACATAGGACAGTATAGCACAGGACAGTATAGCCCTTCAGCTAACTGAACTAATCGCTTCTGCCTAAACAATAACCATATCTTTCCATTTTTCTCAGATCCATGTGCCTATCTAAACATCTCTTAGAAGTCTCTAATATTTCTTCCTCTACCGCCACCCCAGGCAGTTTGTTCCAGACGCTTACCAGTCCCTGTGTAAAAAAATAACTTGTCCCTCACATTTCCTTTGAAATTACCTGAAATTTCATGCCATCTGTTATTAGATATTTAACCCCTGGATAAAAAAGCTACTATCTGTCTACACTATCCACGCATCTGATAATCTTCTACACCTCTATCAGATGTCCCTCTGATGCACCATCAATAACTCACTCTGAGACGTAAAGGCGAGATATCGGCTTTTATTGACTGGAAGAAGGAACAAGCGGTGAGTGACCACCATACTACATCCTGGAGACAGAGAGGCCGGGCTCAGGCCTCGATCGCCTTTATACAGGGGTCTGTGGAAGGAGACACAGGAGCAGTCAGCAGGGGGCGTGTCTAGACAGGCACATGTAGTTCACCACACCCTCAACCTCTGCTGCTGCAGGAAAAAACAACGGAAGTTTGTCCAACCTGTCATTATAGCACATGGCCTCTAATCCAGGCAACATCCTGATAAACTTCTTCTGCACCCTCCTCAAAGTTCTGGCATCCTTCCTATAATGGAGCAACCAGAACTGCATGCAACACTTCAGATGGGGCCTACCTACAGACAGACAGAGAGACATACTTTATTGATCCCGAGGGAAATTGGGATTCATTACAGTTGCACCAACCAAGAATAGTGTAGAAATACAGCAATATAAAACCATAAATAATTAAATAATAATAAGTAAATTATTCCAAGTGGAAATAAGTCCAGGACCAGCCTATTGGCTCAGGGACACTCCAAGGGAAGAGTTGTAAAGTTAAAAAGCTGCAATAAAACTTCCTATCTTTTCAACTCAATACTTTGACTAATAAAGGCAAGCATGCCACATGTCCTCCCAGCCACCCTATCAACCTGTGTGGCCACTGTCAGGGAACTAAACCTTCAACCCCAATATTCCTCTGCTAATTTTTCATTGTTAAGGATCTTGCCTTAACAGTGTACAGTTTCTTTACATTTGACCTACCAAGGTGCAACATTTGGCCAGGATAAACTCCATCTGCTATTTCTCTTCCCATATCTGTAACTGATCTATATCCTGTTTACTCTTCACCAGTCTTCTACGCTATCCACAAATCCAGCAATCTTCATAACATCTGCAAGTGACTGACCCACACATCTATATTTTCATCCATGTCATTTACGTACATCACAAACAACAGAAGTCCCAGTCCAGATCCCTGCAGAGCACCATTAATCACAGCTAGAATAGGTCCCTTCTCTGAGACAGTTCTAAATCGAAATAGCCAATTCTCCATGGATCCCATCCATCTTAATCTTCTGGATGAGCTTCCCATGAGGGGCCTTGTCAAATACATTACTAAAATTCATGTAAACTACATCTACAGTTCTATCTTTATCAATCATTCTCATCACTCATTAATAAACTCAATCAAGTTGGTAAGACTCAACTTCTCCTACACAAAGCCATGCTGGCTCTCCCTAACCAGGCCATGGCTTTCCAAATCTCCACGAGTCCCATCCTTAAGAATTCTTTCCAGAACTCTGTGTGAGATTCACCAGTATATAGTTTCTAGGATTATCACTGGCTCCTTTCTTGAATAATGGAACAACATTAGCTATTTTCCAATCCTCTGGGACCTCACTAGTAGCTAGGGAGGATACAAAGATACTGGTCAAGACCCTAGCAATCTCTTCTCTTGCTTCTCTTAATAATCTGGGCTATTAACTGTCATGTAGTGGAGATTTATCCACCTCAATGCTCTTTAAAAGACCCAGCACTATCTCCTCCTTTACCTCAAAATTCCCCACAATATCAATATGCTCAGCATATCAATATCTCCCTATCCTCCACATCATTCTTCTTGGTAAATATAGATGCAAAGTTCTCAGTCTTATCCACATTTTCCACATCCAAGCAATTTTCCCCCTTTTATCCTTGAGTGATCCAACCCTCTCCCTAGATATCCTCTTGCTCTTGTGAAGATTGCCTTGGGATTCTCTTTAACCCTTCTTGCCAGAGACTCATGCCACAGACCATGGCCTGTCCTGGCTTTCCTAGTTCCCTTCTTGAGTTCTTTCCTGGCTGCTTTGTATTCTCAAGGACACCATTTAAGTCTAGCTTCCTAAGTTTTACATACCTTTCCGTTTTCTTCCTGACTACATTCATCATCTCTCTCAACATCCGAGGTTCTTGTATTTTGCCATCCTTGTCCTTTCTTCTTTCTAGAACATACCTGTCTTGTACTCTGTTCAGATAGTCATTAAACACGAGGGTGTTTAAAGACCATCTGTATAGAGTACAAGACAGGTGTGATACCTGTCAGATGTGGCCTTGCCCAAAAACATCTGTTCCCAATTAACTCTACCTAGCTCCTACCGAATATTCTCATAATCTGCCTTGCTTCAATTTAATATTCACCCGCAAGATCCATACTCATCTTTATCTATAGCTATCATGAAACTTAAGGAGTTGTGGTCACTCTCCCCAAACCCTTCACCCTCTGAGAGGTTGGTGACCTGGCTAGGATCATAACCCAACACCAGGTTCTTTACAGCCCCTCCTCTTGTTGGTTTATCTATATATAGTTTTAAGAAACCCTCCTGGATACACCTAACAAATTCCCTCTCATCTAAACCTCTTGCACTGAAAAGGCCTTAGCTTATACTAGGGAAGCTGAAATCCCTCATGATAACAACCTTTCCTTTACACCTTTCATTATTCTGTCTGCATATCTGTTCCTCAATGTCTCCACGGCTATTGGGGAGGTTTGTGGTACTATCCCATCAGAGTGTTTGCATCCTTCCTATTTTTGAGCTCTACAGATCATAGACTCAGTGGACATGCCCGCCATTATGACCCCTCTGAGTGAAGCTGTGATATTGTCCCTGATAATACAAAGGGCAGAGCTTATGATGATGGCGCCTAACGGCAGCTCCTTTACTCGCATTTTCAGAAACAGCTCTATTTCTATCTTTGATATCTCTTTTTTTCCTTTTCAGGGTTCTTTTGAAGACCCTGACCTGGAGTTACTTGATGCATCGGCTCTTTGCAGTAATGGGACCCGCTCTCAGGGCCTCATGATCGGCCGTTTTTTGATATGCCAAGGACTTGGCCTGGAAGACTAGTGTGCTTTCAGGGTGCCAGCTTCTCATGGCTCTGAAGGTGGATGGATTCGAAGTTGGTGCCACCTAATGTTTCGTGGGAGGGAGTACATGGAAGATCAAAAGCAGTGAGCTGGCTGCTGGCTGTGTGCCCAGAGACCCAAGTTCTTTGGGTACATAGTTTGGAAAAAACAACGTAACAGACTTTTAGCAACATAAATTGGCGAGTTGTTTTGTATATATCTCCTCTCTCACTATGAAACAGGACACCTCTTTTTCCCGTGTTGGGGGGAGAGAGAGAGAGAGAGCCTGTGGTATGTCAAATACCGGGTAAACAAGTAGTCTTTGGGGTACTGCAACTCTGTGTCTTTATTGATGCTTTGCTGCACACTTGAGTTCTCAGTGAGGGGTGCAGTTGCTTTTTTGCTGGTGGGGTTGTCAATTTGCTGCTACTTATGTATGAAAGGGGGAGCTGGAGAGGGCTTTGGGCTTCTAATATTTAACTGCCATTCATTCTTTGGGGCACTCCTCTGTTTTCATGGATGTTTGCAAAAAAAAGGATTTTGGGCTGTATATTGTATACATTTCTTTGACATTAAATGTACCTATTGAAACCTATTGATTAGTAGTGCAAATCCCCACCTCTTTTACCTCCCTCTCTATATTTTCTAAAATATTAAAATTCTGGGACATTAAACATTCATTCCTATCCCTCTCTCAACCAAGTCATTATAAAGTCCATAACATCCAAATTCCATACACTGATCTGTGCTCTAATTTAATCAACTTTACTCACAATACTCCTAGTGTTAAAAAGCACACACTTCACCATCTGCCCTATTGTATCTATTACTTTGCCCCTGTTTTTACTGGTCCTGACATCTACTTCCTGCCCATCCCTCCACTTAGGGACCTGTTGCTCTCACCCACCCAACAAACTAGCTTAAACCCTCCATAGTAGCACTACTGAACCTTCTGTCCAGGACATTGGTTCCCCTCCAATATACCTGCATCCATCCATCTTTTACAGGTCACCCTGCTCGAGAAAAAGCTCTATTTATCCAGTTCTGTCCCTGCACCAGTTCCTCAGCCATTTATTCATCATTCTATTTCTGCCCTGACTGGCACATGGCACTGGAAGTAATCCAGAGATTGCTACATTGGAGGTCCTGCTTTTCAGCCTCATTCATAACTTACTGTGCCGGATCTCTTCCCCAATTTCATCTATGTCATTGGTGTCAATGTGCACCACAACCTCTGGCTCACACTCTCACTTGAGAATATTTTTGAACTGCTGAAGCACTAGTCATGCATTGGATGCAATTTTGAGGTTCTAACAATACAGGGAGATGTATTTGGAACATTTAAGATTGGATGATAGAAAAATGGAAGTCTATGTAGGAGGAAAGACTTACTGATATTAGAGTAGGTTAAAATGTTGGCACAATATCATGGGGCATATGAGGAGCATGAACTCTACTGTAATGTTTCATGTTCTATATTCAAAGGAGTTTCCATCATATTCTACCATGTGACAATACCACAGAAGTTTCTGAAGAGCATTTTCCAATGCAGAAATCTTGCCATTGATTTTGATGATCCCTTCCTCCTTCAAAAGCTGCACTCTTTTCCAACTTTCTTCATTGTAACCAATGGGTCAGAGGTTTGACCAAAATTCTGAAACTTCCAATCTATTCTTGGTGTAAAATACCTTGAGATTGTTACAGTTTGTTGCAGACTGGGTTATGTTTTATTGACATACCTAGGAAGAATTACTGCTTAGCAAATTCTCCTGCCCTATAATAAAGACATTTTATGAAAAATCTTGTGTTTTTCTGGTGGTTTTCGGACTACTGGTAGTGTAGCGGTTAGCACAATGGTTTACAGTACCAGTGACCAAGTTCAATTCCTACTACTGCCTGTGAGGAGTTTGTATTGTTACGTCTGTAGCCCCCTCCTTTGTGAGAATCGCAAGATCACCGGCGGGTTGGGTCAAGGGGCCCAGGAAATGAGAATGGGACGTGCAAAATGCCTCGTTTCCCCGGTGATGTAAAGCTACGGGACATGGCTATTGTCTCCGGAAGACCAAGTTGTGTATTGAGTACTGTACTATTCATTGAAGCCCCTCAGGGGACGACCAGAGTGGTCTGGTTGAGGGATTGCATCATCCCAACCTGATTGACATCTGAGACCCCGTGAGGAAGTATAAAAGAGGGTCTGGGGAACAATCCCTTTAGACGCACCAGAAGAAACGTTAAGCGACCACGTAACAGCAGGAAGTCATCTGAAGGAAGCCACGTGCGTTCAATTCCGTGGCTGGAATTGGTGGCTAGAACCACGGGAAAACAGCTTTTAGCTAACAATGGGGAAACCTGCTCCCCTGACTCAACGGATCGGCATCTTAAAAGACCTGGGGCAAGTTTAAACCGCATCACTTTTAAACCCAACAACGCTGCAGCTTGAACGAACTGATAGTGACTGTTATCTTTCCATCGGATAATACATTAACCCCTAGACAACAATAGAGCTATTTCTTATTGGTTATTATTATACACACGCTTAGATTTAGTATTGACGATGTATATTATCTGTATGTTTGCATTAATCTTATTTTTGTGCCCTTTATCAATAAATACTTTTAAAAATAGTACCATCAGACTTCAACGGACCTCTCTATCTTTGCTGGTAAGTGATCCAGTTACGGGAATTCGTAACAGTATGTTCTCCCCATCACCATGTGGGTTTCCTCTGGATGCTCCAGTTTCCTCCCAAACTCCAAAGACATACCGGTTGACACCCACCAGCTGTCAAATTCCTTCGTGATCTTTCACACTAACTTGTACATCCCTGGACAGCCTCTGGTGAATTAACAGAGCAAATTTTGTCAGGAAACTTGGGGAAATGTGAGCAGTGGCCTAAAATGTCCTTTTATCGACCAGCAATGAAGTCATATTTCAAGTGACTTATTGGTTGAAACTGAAAAAGGTACCATAGTTCCATGCTACTGGGTAATGGCAGTGAAACAGTTAAGATGGATGAAGTAGTTGACAATATCAAACCTGAAGTTAAATTGAACTTGATACACAGAAAAAGATTCCCTTCTTCATTGTGTCTCCTATGAAATTATCATTACACAAGGAAAGATCTTTTGTTTTCTGAAATGTTGTAGCAAATTGGAGGCTACAGGCCGACAACTGAGTGCTTCCAGCATTTTCTGTTTTTTATTACTGATGAAAGTCAAAAGATGCAAAAGATTGTGGGTGAAAAGCAATAAATTTCATTCTTCGCATTAAACTCTTCCACTGAAATTTATTTTCCAGCCTTCTTCCCAACAAGAATAATTCTGCACTTAAACAATTGTCTGCTTCTCCACTTCATTTGGTCTTCAACAATGGGATAAATTCAGGTTATCTTGTAAATTGAATTATAGTAATTTAATCAAACCTATGCAAAAATATGGATTTACTTAAATACAGGAACAGTCATCCTTAAAGTCAGATGCTTGACATTCATCATTTGTTAGTTGATCAGTTATATAGAGTTGATTTCAAGCATCTATTTTACATATCCTATTACTTATCAGAAATCAACTGTTAGATTGATTTCTTTTCAATTTATTGGAACTGTACTCCATAAGACCATAAAGCATAGGAGCAGAATTAGGCTAATCAGTCCATTGAGTCTGCTTCGCCATTCCACATGGCTGATCCCAGATCCCCGTCAACTCCATACACCTGCCTTCTTGTCATATCCTTCGATGTCCTGACTGACTGAGAAACTATCAACTTCTACCCACAGTCTTGGCACAGCATTCCACAGATTCACTACTCTTTGGCTAAAAAAGCTGCTTTAAAATGCCATCTTATAGGTATTCAACAGATTCCTTCTCTTGTGATTCCACACCAACCTGATTCTCCCAATCCCCTTGCATATTGAAATCCCCCATTACAATTGTGATATTATACTTATTACATGCCTTTTCCAGCCCTCCTTGCAAGCTCAGCCCCACATCTTGGCTGCTATTTGGAGGCCTATATATGATTCCCATAACATTTTTTTTAACCCTTGCAGTTTCTGAACTCCACCCACAAAGACTCAACATTTTCTGATCCTATGTCACTTCTTTCTAAAGATGTAATTCTATCTCTTACCAACAGAGCCACAACCACTGCCTATGCCTTACTGTCTGATCTTTCAATAAATAGTTTATCTTTTGATGTTAACCTCCCAACTATGGCCTTCTTTCAACCATGACCCAGTGCTGACCAATCTTTAGTTGTGCCAGGAGTTTGTTCTGCTTATTCTGAATGCTACGCGCATTTAAATACAGCACCTTCAATCCTGCATTCTTCGCCCTTTTGAATTTTGCCTCTCTGGTACAATTTAGCTCTTTGCCTTGTCTGCATTTGTACCCAGTCATTGGCTTGTCCTTCCTTACTCTCACGTTACATCCATCATCTACTTGTAAACCTGCTGGCTCATCCTCAGCTCTATCATACTGGCTCCCATCCCCCACTATATTACTCCCAACTGCTCTAGTAAATCTGCCCGCAAGCTATTCATATGAATAGGTTTATCCATATCAACACCACTTGAGCATTTGATATTTAATTTATGGCAATGAAGACAAACAGCTTCTTAATCTATTTCTATCCAGTACGCAGGTACAATAATGGTTAGTTGTTTTATTGATTTCTGTATGCTGTCCATGGTTCTATACAATTCCAGTTAATTTGATTCTTTTTAATTTGTTGTGATGGTGGTCTGAAAGGTTGCCTTTATTTGTCGCTGTTCTTTATCAGTGTTAATGGTCCACTGACATTGAGAAGAAACAGAGAGAGAAATGGAGACTTCAGGATTCATTGTGCTTACATTTTGTAGTCTCTCTGACTGACTTAGAATCCAGTATTTTCAGTACTATGTGATCTTTGCTTTTTAGTACTCTGGGAAGATTGCCAAAAATCATCCACTGATAAAACAATGGTCTCTTCAACAATTGCTTATTGCGGATTTCTTTAAAAGCTTAAGAAAGTGGACAATGTACAACTGAGTGAAGGCATCTACAGTGGTGAATATTTGAAGACATGGAAGCTCAGTATTCTTGAAACCACTCACAGCAGTAACACAGAACCACTTTGCAAACAGACACATTCAAAAATGATTTTACTTCTTCAATAACCTTTGATCTAAAACTGTTCTGAAAGAAAGCCATTTCTTTGAAATTCTAATGTTAATGTATTATATATTTTCTTTAATAGAAACAATATAGCATGATGATATTACAAAGCAATATATTTTTTGAGAGTATATTCAGTAAATAGCTTTTTTGGGTTCATTTTTTGTTCAAGGTAATTTTAATAAAAGTCTTCTCCATGCTATTGTGATGTCACTGCAGTTTAGATCCTCCTGGCACAGCAGCAATAATTATGCCATCTGGTGTCTTCTCAGGACCTGGAATGACAGCTGAAACAGTGCCAAATATCAGTGTTAGTAGTCAACGACTTTAGAAATAAAGTCGTTGACTTTAGAAATAAAGCTTCTTGGTTCCAAGCTTTATAAATGCACAATTAACCAAAGGATCTGGTAGTTGTATAGCTCACATAAATGTCACAGATTAGAATTCTCTGTACATTCTTAACCTCCTTCTCATGTACTGTGCTTCTATACTGAGTGAGTTGTATCAAGTATTTGCCGAACCCCTGCTGGATCTCACCTGCTCTGGGAATAATTAATGCAAGTTTTAACTCCTTTATACCTGAGCATGTGATTGGAATGCTTTCTGTCACCTTACTGTGGAGCACAGTTCTGAATATGCTTAGAAATAAACTCCACTTCTTGCCTTCTGTATAGAATATAAGGAAGATTTACAAAAATACTGTTTTTGAAAGGAATGTTTTGAGGACATGATCATTTAAATCTCAGATATGATTTGACTATATGCTTCTTTTTAATCTCGGTTCTACAAAGTATGTCCCTTTTTATTGCCATCAATATTATTAATTTCAACAACTGCCACATTCCCAGTTAAAACTATGATCAGTTTGATATTAATTACAGTATGAGATCTTTTTAATTTTTAATATTCTAAAAATTAAATAATAATATTGCTATTTTTCTGATCAATGAAAGAATCTATCACTCTTCCAGTAACACAAACCCAAGCCTCAATTTTCTTTTACAACTCATCTCAAGTAATGTCCAAGTGAATCTTCCCACTTCTTTTATATCCCTCCTCTAAATCTAAAGGAATTATTTCTTATGGCCAAAATTATAAAATTACTTTCCATATTGCAATGAAATTTGCTCTTTATTTTTTAACGCTCAGTGCCTGCATTTTACAAACTCAAGAATTCAGCACAAATTTTACAAATTGTTGTTCTTACTTATGCTGTCCGCTTCTTGATCTTGTGCATTTTCATCATCCATTCAAAATCCATCTTTCAACGTGTCTTTCTTCTATGATAAGAACACTTATCATGTCACCTAGTTAGTGTGTTTTTACTTAGTTAGCCTCTGAAGCATTTTTGTTAGTCCTGAGCAACATCTTCCACAAATACTGATATTATTCTCTTAATTTTTAAAACTACATCATGTATACCACACTGTTAAACAATGGGAACATCACTTATCATATCTCACATTTCAACAGCAATATATTTGCTTTCTGACATCCACTCATCCTTCTATCCATATAAGTATATTTTTCTTGAATATGTATACTGACATCTGCACCAAATATTATTAAAAACATTTGTTTTCGGAATCCAATTTAAGAGGCTCTTTTTAATTTCTATGCATTAATCCTATTCACCAAGCTTCAGGATATTAAGATTTTTGTGTCATCTCATTGACATTTTATCAGCAAATCTGAGATGGACAGATTTTTTTGTGCTAAACGGAAGCAATGGCCATTATGCATCACATACTAAAAGGTCACCACTTTGGTAATTTTTTTCCAATTTATACTCATTCAATGTCAGATGAATAAACCTTAGCTTCAGAATTTGTGAATGATCAGAATGAAGGTATAAAGTGATGCATCTTTTATGATACCTGCAGGAAAATGATTTTTCCATACTAGGTCACTGTATGGAAGGCTATTCAAGCAGTTAGATAGCAGGGGACAGCTTTGTGCTCCAAAATTCCAGAAACTGATCAAAAGAATGTAGTTTCCTGAGGTGCAACACAGTGCTGATACCTGCTTCTATAGAGAAGCTCCAGGTAATACTGTCAAAGCAAGTGCAAAGAGAGAATTGACTATCAACTGCAAGAAGAGCAAATGTATGTTGTCCCAAACAATAAATCTGAACTGAAAATGGGCAACAAAACAATTAAACAAATATGGAAGTTCAATTACTTAAGGTTCACAATAACATCTGATGGTAGGGCTGATGTTGAAATTAGAAGAAAGATTGGGATTGCTAAATACCGATTTGAGCGTTTGAGCAAGATACTAAAGAATAATATATTTTCTATGGGTATGAAACTCAGAGCGTTGCAGTGCTATGTTCATTCCACACTAATTTATGGAGGCAAATACTGGACAATATCAAAGCAAAATGAGGAATGTTGGACAATATCAAAGCTGCAGAAATGTGTTTTTTGAAAAAAATAATGAAAAATATTGTGGAAGGACAAATGAGGAAGGGTTGCGAAAAACCAGAATAAGAAGAGAGCTGATATCATCAATCAGGAAACGACAGCTGAAATTTCTGGGACGTGGATTGAGGAAAGAGAAGCTCAAATATCTTGCAGTCATGGGAAAAACTGATGGAAGAAAAAGTCGTATTCAAAAGGGCATGACATTCATGAGTTACAACAAGGGATGGATAAGCAAAAGTTTTGAAGAACATATTAGAAGTTCTCAGATTAAAGACAGATGGAAGACCATGATTGCCCACATCATACAACAAGGTATATAATGATGATGATGTCCATGTTGGAGTTGTCTGTGTACATACAGCACTTCATGACACTACGAAGTTAGCTTTCGTCAGCACAAGAAAATCAGGCATTGGAAAGATTTTGTTTTTCTTTATTCATCTGGAATGTACATATTGTGAATGTGAGGTTCCATTGAATAGTTGCATTGTTCAATTATTGTCCCACTTCATGTAAATTTTGACCCACTAGTTCTTGGAAATAAATTAAAGCGTAACTTATCATTAGTATGTTTATAATGCTTGCCAGCTTATACACATATTGATCCAGGAACAAATTTTAAATATATTCTACAATAATCCTTTCAGTAACCTCACTTAAAAATTTAAGATTTGTTTTTGTACATACCTGAGGTGTTTTAAAAATTCAGAGGAAGTCATTCCAAATAAGTGTCTCAATCATAAGTGCTTCATTTTGCTCTGTAGTTGCTGCCTGACCTGTTGAGTTCCTCCAGCTGTTTGTTTTTTGCTCCGGTTTCCAGCAGTTCAGTCTCTTGTGTGTTGTCTTAAAGATTTCCTCTTCTACTTCATTTCCATTAGATGGCCTGTAATTAATGCCAAAATTGTACAACATTAACGCATGAGATTCTGCAGATGCTGAAAATCTAGAACACATAAAAAGTGCTGGAGGACCTCGGTGGGTCAGGCAACATCTTTGGAGAGGAACAAACAGCTGATGCTTTCGGCTGAGACCCTTCAATCAGGGCTAGAAAGGAAGGGGAAAGAAGCCAGAATAAAAAGCTGGGGGAAAGGGAAGAAGTATGAGCTGATAGGTGAAAGCAGGTGAGGAGGAAAATGAGTGGGTGGGTGGGAAATGAAATAATCCACCTACTCTTTGCTGCTTTTTACTTCTCAGCCACTTCCACTGCCTAACCATTTTCCCCATCACCTGATCTCCTTGAAACAAAATAAGAATTAAAAAATATCTTAACCGTAGTACTGCTAGTCATCAAAATACCTATCTGGATTTTTAATGTTCTTCAGGGGAAGAAATGTAACATGCCTACCCAATCTGGCCTGTCTGTGACTCCAGGTCCACCAATGGAATTAACGCTTGATTAGCACCTCAGTTCATGAAATTGGGAAAGAAGACTGACATTGACCCCAATGTCCACATCCTGTGAATGAATGAAGTACAAGAGATTTTGCTATCTATGCATTGCACGTTGTATACTATTCATGGTAGTATGCATAACATTGTTCTCATGAGAGTACATGATAGAATTCTTTACTAATGCTATTACACTCAAGTTTTATACAAGTTTAGCTGAAAATGTTATTACCAAAATATTGCTTTCAGACTTGCCTAAAACTGAGTTAACATAATATCTACTAGATCTTATTGTAAGCTAACATATCATAATTTCATTAATGTTAGAAGGTGTGGCTGATGGTTGGCATAAATTTGATTGGCTGAAGGGAATGCTCTGCGTTACATCTCCCATGAATCTTTGACTCTAAGTTCTTTCACTAGTTGCTGAATATATAGTACTTATTTTACTGATTTTGATACCTCAATTAGATTTCAAACAAATAATAAAATCCTATGTGATCTTGAAGACCAAATAAATAAAACAAAATGTAAATTTGGTACTAATTTTAAAATTAAATGTTAATTAAGTGGAGCTTTCAAAAGTGCAGAACAACAAATAGTACTCTAGCTGTAGATTGGTACAGTTCTAGCATGATCTTCTTGCTTTTATGTTGTGTTTTGGGCAATCAAACAAGAGTCATGTTTGCCTTCTTAACCATATAATTCATCTGTTCTGTTCATTTGTATCAAAAACTAGGGCTTTGGGGTTTTGATTGACTTTCACTTGTCAGGATTTTTATTTTCTTTTTCTGATTTCATTTTTAAAATTTCTGTCTGCATCTACATTCCTCTGGTGTCTGGTTTGTTCCCCTTTTGGTATTTATCCTCAAATCCCCTTGTTTGCCTTACTTTAGTCTGTATGTTCTTCAACATCCATGAAGACACACATTTGGAAATTCTCCTATTTTAATTGGAAAATTATATTGGACCACCACTGCAAAACTTGTCTCCATTGTTCCTTTCCACTTCTTATCCTGTCTGTTATTTTGTTTCTCTTGATTTGTTTGCTGTTCCCAGATCATAATCTCATTTTTCTTCTGATTGAATATATTTACCACATTTGTGTCCATTTAAGCAGTCCTTTGAAATCTTCCTGCTGCAGAAAACCCTTTACCTTACCATTAAACAAATGAATTTTTCCATCTTTAGCAAATTTCTGGATTATTAACCATACATTTAAGTTCAATACTCTCATACCTATCACAACAAATAAGGGAAACTACTGCACACAGCTCTCCAGTCACTAAAATCCCTGCTTTTCTTCTACTGCGCAGATTTTAATGCAGTCTCCTATATTAGAAGAAAGAAGGCAGGAGAGAGGAAAAATGGACCAGCCATGATAAACGGCAGAGCTGACTTGATGGGCCAAATGCCTAATTGTGTTTTTATATCTTATGGTTAATGGCCTTATGGTTTAATGCCTTCTGTTTAGTCCAGTGGGCTATTACTAGCCACATCTATCTACTATGCAGATGCTGCTACTATGCAGAACATTATCAAAAGCCTTAAAATAATTCATGCCTTATCCTCATTGATACTTGTTATTACATCTTCAAAATATATAAGCAATTCAGTCAGACTTTTCCTTCCCTGAAATAAATCCATGCTGACTGTTCTTGATTAAATTGTTTATCTCTCTAAATCCTACTTCATGCTTTCCTCAGAATTATTACCACTAATTTACCCACAACAGGTGTTCGGCCAACTGCCAACTAGCTGGTTTATCTAGTTCTCCTTTCTTAAAAAAGAGAATGGCTTCACATTAGCTAACTTCTATCCCTCTGTCACCATGTCCATGCTCGAATACAGAGCCTTCGTTGCTTCCCCATTTATCTCCTTTAAAAAGCTGGTATCATTTTACTTGAACCTCATGATGAATCTGCAAACCCCATTTCCAGAAAGTTGGGATATTTTCCAAAATGCAATAAAAACAAAAACCTGCGATATGTTAGTTCACATGAACCCTTATTTAACTGACAAAAGTACAAAGAAAAGATTTTCAATAGTTTTACTGACCAACTTAATTGTATTTTGTAAATATACACAAATTTAGAATTTGATGGCTGCAACACACTCAACAAAAGTTGGGACAGAGTTAAAATAAGATTGAAAAGTGCACAGAATATTCAAGTAACACCGGTTTGGAAGACTCCACATTAAGCAGGCTAATTGTTAGCAGGTGAGGTAACATGACTGGGTATAAAAGTAGCGTCCATCAAAGGCTCAATCTTTGCAAGAAAGGATGGGTCGTGGCTCACCCCTTTGTGCCAAAACTCGTGAGAGAATTGTTAGTCAGTTCAAAAGGAACATTTCACAATGCAAGATTGCAGAGAATTTAGGTCTTTCAACATCTACAGTACATAATATTGTGAAAAGATTCAGAGAATTCAGAGACATCTCAGTGCGTAAAGGGCAAGGTCGGAAACCACTGTTGAATGCATGTGATCTTCAAGCCCTGAGGCGGCTCTGCCTAAGAAACCCTCATTCTACTGTGACAATTATAGCCACCTGGGCTCGGGAGTACTTCGGAAAACCATTGTCACTTAACACAGTCCGTCGCTGCATCCAGAAATGCAACTTGAAACTGTATCATGCAAGGAGGAAGCCATACATCAACTCTATGCAGAAATACCGGCGAGTTTTCTGGGCCCGAGCTCATCTCAGATGGACCAAAAGACTGTGGAACCATGCACTGTGGTCAGATGAGTCCAAATTTCAGCTAGTTTTCGGAAAAAACGGGCGTTGAGTTCTTTGTACCAAAGATAAAAACGACCATCCTGATTGTTATCAGCAAAAGGTGCAAAAGCCAGCATCTGTGATGGTATGGGTTGCATGTATGTGAAGGTACCATTGACTCTGAGGCATATATTAGGATTTTAGAGAGACAAATGTTGCCATCAAGGCAACGTCTCTTCCCGGGACATCCATGCTTATTTCAGCAGGACAATGCCAGGCTACATTCTACACAGGCTACAACAGCATGGCTTTGTAGACACAGAGTGCGTGTGCTTGACTGGCCTGCTGCCGGTCCAGATCTATCTCCTATTGAAAATGTATGGCGCATCATGAAGAGGAGAATCAGACGACGGAGACCACGGACTGTTGAGCAGCTGAAGTCTTATATCAAGCAAGAATGGACAAAATTTCCAATTGCAAATCTACTACAATTAGTATCCTCAGTTCCAAAACGATTAAAAAGTGTTATTAAAAGGAAAGGTGATGTAACGCAATGGTAAACATGCCTCTGTCCCAACTTTTGTTGAGTGTGTTGCAGCCATCAAATTCTAAGTTTGTGTATATTTACAAAATACAATTAAGTTGGTCAGTAAAACTATTGAAAATATTTTCTTTGTACTTTTGTCAGTTAAATAAGGGTTCACGTGAATTAACATATTTTTGTTTTTATTACATTTTGGAAAATATCCCAACCTTTCTGGAAATGGGGTTTGTACTTTATAAATGTTAATATTTGCTTTCTTTATTCTTTAGAAACATAGAAACATAGAAAATAGGTGCAGGAGTAGGCCATTTGGCCCTTCGAGCCTGCACCGCCCTTCTGTATAATCATGGCTGATCATCCAACTCAGAACCCTGTACCTGCTTTCTCTCCATACCCCCTGATCCCTTTAGCCACAAGGGCCATATCTAACTTCCTCTTAAATATAGCCAATGAATCAGCCTCAACTGTTTCCTGTGGCAGAGAATTCCACAGATTCACCACTCTCTGTGTGAAGACGTTTTTCCTCACCTCGGTCTGAAAAGGCTTCTCCTCCTCCAGGGACACGGTTCCTTCGGAACTAAATGTCTCATGCCCCTCCTGTACTCCATCTACCGAGGGCCCGCTCACCAATTTTCCGATCAACGCGATACATCCTATAGGGATAGCTGCTTTCCCTTTTTCTGGCTCCTTCCTCGGAGCGGGGCACTTAGATGCAATATGTCCCACCTTTCCACAATTAAAACAGGTCAAACCAGGAAATCTCCAGGTTTCTGGCCTGGTATCCTCACGTTTCTGGCTAGCTCCCGGCTGAGTTTCTACCTTAGCCGGCGGGCTTTCCCACGTTCCCACGGTCTCTCGGGTAACTTTTTGTTGAGGAAAACTTTGTCTTGTGAGTTAGGGCATATTCATCTGCGAACCTAGCAAATTCTGCGACGGACCTAGTCGGCCTCTCGTTCAAATACATCCGGATCTCCTCCGGAACACAACTTTTAAATTCCTCAATCAAAAGTAACTCCCTGAGACGCCCATAATCCTCATCCACCCTTTCTGCGGTGCACCAACGGTCCAAGAGCACCCCCTTCTCATGGGCTAGCTCGGTATACATTTGATTCCACCCTTTCCTTAAATTTCTAAACTTTTGTTTATAGGCCTCAGGTACCAATTCGTAAGCCTGGAGAATGGCCTCCTTTACTTCAGCATAATTCTCCGCTTCTCCCTCCTCCAGGGGCAACGCCGCATATGCTCGTTGGGCCTTCCCCTTTAACACACTTTGTAACAATGCCACCCACTGCTCTTTTGGCCACTTCTGATTTACTGCCACCTTTTCAAAAAGCAAGAAATAACTATCGACATCTGTCTCCTCGAACGGGGGCACCAATTGCAACTCCCTACTAACATTAAACTGCTCCGCTCGGTCTAAACCTTGATCTCTTCGCTCGTTCCTTACCTTCTCCATCTCCCAGTCATGCTTCCTCTGTTTCTCTTTCTCAACTGCTTCTAGCTCCTTTAGGTGAATTTCATGCTGTCTTTGCCTCTCAACATGGTCCCGTGCCGCCTCCAGCTCCTTTAGCTTAATTTCATGTTCCAACCTTAATTTCTCCACCTCTAACTGAACCATCCCACTTGATGGTACCTTTTCAGGGATATCTTCCAAGACCTCATCTTCAAACACATTCTTCCTAATGTAATACTGAGTTATGGCCCTTCGCACCTCCCGCTTTTTCATGGACTACCTCACTTCTGCGAGGTTCAACCCCTTCGCCAAATTTAACAAGTCTGATTTGGTGGCCGCCTCTAGCACCCCCACCGTCGGGTTTTTCATAAATTCACCCAGGTCCATCTTTGCTGGTTTCCCGTCTGGCTACCCGCGTAACCAGATTCAAGTTTTGAACTTACAAGCCCGATTCACTAGCCTCCCAATTTGGCGTCAAATCCCGAGACGAGAAACCCCAAGTTGTTACGTATCCCGTAACTGCATAACTCACCAGCAAAGATAGAGAGGTCCGTTGGAGTCTGATGGCACTATTTTCAAACATTTTTATTCATAAAGGGGGGCACAAAAGTAAGGATAATACAAACATTCAGAACATATACATCGGCAAAACTCAATCTAAAGCGCAGGTATAGCAATAATCATCACTAAGAAATAATCTTGACTGTTGTCTAGGGGATAAATATATTGTCCGTTGGAAATATAAAAGTCACTCAGAAGTCTGCAGGCTTCAGTCTTTGGGGAATCGTTGGGTTTCATGTGTTATAGAGAGATTGAGGAGAAACGGAAAAACTTGCCCGGGTCTTTGATGAAGCAACTCTGTTGAATTAGGGGAGCGTTGTTTCCCTGTTATTAGTTCGAAGTCCTTCTCCGTATTATCAGCCACCCACTCCCCAGGCAAAGAAGTTACGGAGTGCACGTGGCTTTTGATTGGCTTCCAGCTATCACGGGAGCGTTGAGCGATCGAGTACTTCTGGTGCGTCTCTCTGCAGTACCGCCTCCTGCAGTCCCCTTTTATCTTGACTTGCAGAGTTGTAGATGTCCATCAAAGTAGGGTGATGCAATCCCCACCCCCACATTGCCCAAGGGTGTCCATATCCGTGGTAGCTATCACGTAGCAGGGTCATGCCCTCAGCACAGGTGTCTCTAAGAGCCATGGCCAAAACCGTTACATTGCCTCTCATTTGCCTGGGTCCGAGACCCGAATTAATAGTGCTCTTGCGATTCTCCGGAAGGAGGGGCTGCTCCCGCCCCTTCGGCCCCTCAGAGCTGTGGTACATTCATAACATCTTTATCCTTAAACTGTGACCCTTCATCCTGGACTTCCCCAACATTGGAAACAATCTTCCTGCATCTAGCCTGTCCAATCCCTTTAGAATTTTATAAGTTTCAATAAGATCCCCCCTCAATCTTCTAAATTCTAGTGAGTATAAGCCTAGTCGATCCAGACTTTCTTCATATGAAAGTCCTGCCATCCCAGGAATCAATCTGGTGAACCTTCTCTGTACTCTCTCTATGGCAAGAATGTCTTTCCTCAGATTAGGAGACCAAAACTGAACACAATATTCTAGGTGCAGTCCAACCAAGGCCTTGTACAACTGCAGTAGAACCTCCCTGCTCCTGTACTCAGATCCTTTTGCTATGAATGCCAACATACCATTTGGCTTTTTTACCACCTGCTGTACCTCCATGCCCACCTTCAATGACTGGTGTACAATGACACCCAGGTCTCGTTGCATCTCCCCTTTTCCTAATCGGCCACCATTCAGATAATAATCTGTTTTCCTGTTCTTGCAACCAAAGTGGATAACCTCACATTTATCCACATTAAATTGCATCTGCCATGAATTTGCCCACTCACCTAACCTATCCAAGTCACCTTGCATCCTCTTAGCATCCTCCTCACAGCTAACACTGCCGCCCAGCTTCATGTCATCTGCAAACTTGGAGATGCTGCATTTAATTCCCTCATCTAAATCATTAATATATATTGTAAACAACTGGGGTCCCAGCAGTGAGCCTTGCGGTACCCCACTAGTCACTGCCTGCCATTCTGAAAAGGTCCCGTTTACTTCCACTCATTGCTTCCTGTCTGCCAACCAATTCTCTATCCACATCAATACATACCCTCAATACCATGTGCTTTAAGTTTGCACACTAATCTCCTGTGTGGGACCTAGTCAAAAGCCTTTTGAAAATCTAAATATACCACATCCACTGGCTCTCCCCTATCCACCCTACTAGTTACATCTTCAAAAAATTCTTTAAGATTCGTCAGACATGATTTTCCTTTTAGAAATCCATGCTGACTTTGTCCGATAATTTCACCTCTTTCCAAATGTGTTGTTATCTCATCCTGGATAACTGACTCTAGCATTTACCCCACCACCGATGTCAGACTAACCGGTCTATAATTTCCCGGTTTCTCTCTCCCTCCTTTTTTAAAAAGTGGGGTTACCCTCCAATCCTCAGGAACTAATCCAGAACCTAAGGAGTTTTGAAAAATTATCACTAATGCATCCATTATTTCTTGGGCTACTTCCTTAAGCACTCTGGGATGAAGACCATCTGGCCCTGGGGATTTATCTGCCTTTAATCCCTTCAATTTACCTAACACCACTTCCCTACTATCATGTATTTCCCTCAGTTCCTCCATCTCACTAGACCCTCAGTCCCTTACTATTTCCGGAAGATTATTTATGTCCTCCTTAGTGAAGACAGAACCAAAGTAGTTGCTCAATTGGTCTGTCATGTCTTTGTTCCCTATGATCAATTTACCTGTTTCTGACTGTAAAGGACCTACATTTGTTTTGACCAATCTTTTGCTTTTCATGTATCTATAAAAGCTTTTACAGTCAGTTTTTATGTTCCCTGCCAGCTTTCTCTCATAATCTTTTTTCCTTTTCCTAATTAAGCCCTTTGTCCTCCTCTACTGGTCTCTGAATTTCTCCCAGTCCTTAGGTGTGCCACTTTTTTTTGCTAATTTATATGTTTCTTCTTTGGACTTGATACGATCCCTAATTTCCCTTGTCAGCCACGGGTGCACTACCTTCCCTGGTTTATTCTTTTGCCAAACTGGGATGAACACTTGTTGTAGTTCATCCATGCGATCTATAAATGCTTGCCATTGCATATCCACCGTCAACCCTTTAAGTATCATTTGCCAGTCTATCTTAGCTAATTCATGTCTCATACCTTCAAAGTTACCCTTCTTTAAGTTCAGAACCTTTGTTTCTGAATTAACTATGTCACTCTCCATCTTAATGAATAATTCCACCATATTATGGTCAATCTTACCCAAGGGGCCTCGCACGACAAGATTGCTAACTAACCTTTCCTCATTGCTCAATACCCAATCTAGAATGGCCTGCTCTCTAGTTGGTTCCTCGACATGTTGGTTCAGAAAACCATCCCGCATACATTCCAAGAAATCCTCTTCCTCAGCACCCTTACCAATTTGGTTCACCCAATCTATATGTAGATTGAAGTCACCCATTATAACTACTGTTCCTTTATTGCATGCATTTCTAATTTCCTGTTTAATGCCATCCCCAACCTCACTACTACTGGTAGGTGGCCTGTACACAACTCCCACCAGTGTTTTCTGCCCCTTAGTGTTATGCAGCTCTACCCATATCAATTCCACATCCTCCAGGCTAATGTCCTTCCTTTCTATTGCGTTAATCTCCTCTCTAACCAGCAATGCTACCCCACCTCCTTTTCTTTCCTGTCTATCCCTCCTGAATATTGAATATCCCTGGATGTTGAGCTCCCATCTTGTTCACTCTGGAGCCATGTCTCTGTGATCCCAACTATATCATATTCATTAATAACTATCTGCACATTCAATTCATCCACCTTGTTACGAATGCTCCTCGCATTGACACACAAAGCCTTCAGGCTTGGTTTTACAACACTCTTAGCCCTTATACAATTATGTGAAAAGTGGCTCTTTTTGCTTTTTGCCCTGGATTTGCCTGCCTGCCACTTTTACTTTTCACCTTACTACTTTTTGCTTCTACCCTCATTTTACACCCCTCTGTCTCTCTGCACTTGTTCCCATCCCCCTGCCACATTAGTTTAATTCCTCCTGAACAGCAGTAGCAAACGCTCCCCATAGGATATTGGTTCTAGTCCAGCCCAGGTGCAGACCGTCCTGTTTATACCGGTCCCACCTCCCCCAGAACTGGTTCCAATGCCCCAGAAATTTGAATCCCTCCCCCTTGCACCATTTTTCAAGCCATGTATTCATCTGAAATATCCTCCTAGTTCTACTCTGACTAGCACGTGGCACTGGTAGTAATCCAGAAATTATGACCTTTGTGGTCCTACTTTTTAGTTTGTCTCCTAACTCCCTAAATTCACCTTGAAGGACCTCATCCCATTTTTTATCTCTATCATTGGTACATATGTGCACCACAACCACTAGCTGTTCACCCTCCCATTCCAGCATGTCCTGCAGCCGCTCAGAGACATCCTTGACCCTTGCACCAGGGAGGCAACATAACATCCTGGAGTCTTGTTTGCGGCCACAGGAACACCTATCTATTCCCCTTACAATTGAATCCCTTATCACTATAGCTCTCCCATTCCTTTTCTTTCCCTCCTGTGCCGTAGAGCCACCCAAGGTGCAATGAACTCGGCTGCTGCTGCCTTCCCCTGATGAGGCATCTCCCCCAACAGTATCCAAAACAGTATATCTGTTTAGGAGGGAGATGACCTCAGGGGACTCCTGCACTACCTGCCTACTGCTACGCTGTCTAATGGCCACCCCTTCCCTTTCTGCCTGTGTAGCCTTTACCTGAGGTGTGGCCAACTCACTAAACGTGCTATTCACGACTTTCTCAGCATCACGGATGCTCCAGTATGAATCAAATCGCAGCTCCAGATGCTCAATGCGGTTTGCCAGAAGCTGCATTTGGACACACTTCCTGCACTCATAGTCATCAGGGACACTGGAAGTATCCCTGATTTCCCACATGCTGCAGGATGAAAAAACCAAACTCAGCTGCCATGACCTACCCAATACTTGCCTCAACTTTTGAAACTTTCTCCTTTGAAAGGAACTTACCCGGCCTTACCTCACTTGGAGTGAAGCTCATCCTCAGCCTCTTCTCGGCGAAGCCTCTCGAGTCAAAGCCTCAAATCTCCACTCCTTCACTGGCCACTTTCCACAGCAGCCAAGCTTTCCAATGCTTCATTTGCTTCCTCCTTACCCTCAAAGTCTCTGTTATTGCAATTCTTTATTGACAACTAAAGTCAGATGCATCAATACTACGGTGGACTACAGTGGAGTAAAGGGCATTACGGAAGCAGGAAGGAGGAGCTGGCCAAAATGGATTGGAAGGGAACACTAGCAGGGATGACAGCAGAGCAGCAATGGCTGGAATTTCTGGAAGCAATTCAGAGGGCACAGGAAGAAGTATTCTAAAGGTAGGATGGCACAACCGTGGCAGACAAGAAGAATCAAAGCCAATGTAAAAGCTAAAAAGAGGGCATATAATAGAACAAAAACAAGTGGAAAATTAGAGTGTTGGGAAGCTTTTAAAAACCAATAGGAGGCAACAAAAAGCCATAAGGAAGGATAAAATAGATTATGAAGTAAGCTAACCAATAATATCAAAGAGTATACCAAAAGCTTCTTCAATACATAAAGTGTAAAAGAGAGGCGATAGTAGAATGGACCATTGGAAAATGATGCTTGAGAGGTAGTAATAGAGACAAGGAAATGGCAAATGAACACAACAAGTGTTTTGTATCAATTTTCGCTGTGGAAGACACTAGCAGTATGGTGGAAGTTCAAGAGTGTCAGCGGGCAGAAGTGTGGAAGTTGCCATTAATAGGAAGAAGGTTCTTGGGAAGCAGAAAGGTCTGAAGGTAGATAAGTCACTTGGATCAGATGGTGTACACCCCAGTGTTCTGAGAGAGGTGGCTGAAAAGATTGTGGAGGCAATAGTAGTGATCTTTCAAGAATCAATTAATTCTGGCATAGTTTCAGAGGACTGAAAAATTGCAAATGTCACTCCACTCTTCAACAAGGGAGGGAGGCAGAGAAGGGAAATTATAGACTAGTTGATCTGGTGTCAGTAGTTAGGAAGATGTTGAAATCTATTGTTAAGGATCTCTCTCTCTCTCTCTCTCTCTCTCTCTCTCCCCCCCCCTCTCTCTCTCTCTCTTTCCTCTCTCTGTCTCTCTCTCTCTCTCTCTCTCCTCTCTTTTTCTCTCTCATCCCTCTCTCCTCTCTCTCTCTTTCTCTCTCTCTCTTTCTTTTTATTTTCCTTTTGAACGTGGGGGAGAGTTTGCTACTGATTACTGAGTCAGCGACTTGGAATAAAAGTGATGTGTCAGACTGTAGCATCGTAATCAGAATGTTATTTTGTTTTGTTTGTCTCCCCTGTCACTGTGGAAAAGGAGCAACACCTCTCTGCCCCGTGTTAAGGGGAGAAAGATTCTGTTGGGTGAACAATTAGCTTTCGTTCAATTGCAGATCATGGTCTCTGTTTGGGTGCTTTGCTGGTGCTTACCTGGTGGGTGGTGGGTGCTGATTCTTCCTCCTGAAGTAAGTGGGGAAGGGAGGGGTAGATGCTTTGCTGCTGCTTGTATGTGTGGGGGTAGAAAGGGGGCTTCGGGTTCTAACATTTTACTGTCATTCATTCTTTGGGTTCTCCCACCACAGGAAACATCCTATCCACATCCAGTATATAGAGGCCTTTCAAAATTAAATGGAACCACTGTGTGTCCTCCAAATTATAGTCTTTTTTTTTGTTTGTAAATACAATAAAGGAGAAAATTCCTTTTGATTTTTTAAACATTTTGTTCAGTGTTATACATGCACTATTATCTTCATCCAATCAAGAATGTAAGCAAATGAACATGGCCTTCATCTGTGCTGTTTTGTACATTAGCTTACAGGAGGTGTGCTTCAGCAGAGCAAGACAGGTGAAGTGTTCCCTAGTGAGGGTACCAGATGTAGTCATAGCTCAGAACTGATTAAGTTCATTACATGTACCACTGGACAGACTTGAGTACTTTAGTCCATTGGGAAGTGAACAGTCAGCCACAGAGTTGAACAATGATTTGTTTTCATAGATATAATTTTGAATTTTAATACATTACAGCATGTAACACTGGTAAGTGGGCCTGAAAATTTCAATTTTATAACTTGCTTGGGGCACGTTTCTTTGCACCTTTGGCAAGCAAACAATGTCCTACGAATCCATTTTCCATAGTGTAGTAATGTCAGTGCTCAAAGCGCCAGCTTAATTAATTCTTCTTGTTTTCTTGCTGTAAATTATTCTCTGTGACTTGTTGCAGTTTTTTAATAGTCATTCCTGATAAGGTAATAAACTATCTATTTACTGTATTTTCTAGAACTGCCACAGTTGCTTCAGTTAAAGCTAACTAAAATTACTGATAAAAGAGTGCAAATGATGTATCTATATTTTTCCAAAAATCTTTCCTCAGCTTTACAATAGATCATGAAGACTCTTGTGGAAATTCACCCCTTTAGTCATTCTGGCTAAAGTTCAAATACTAGATACAGCCGTGGGTAAAACCCATGATAATTTCCCCATCTGTTTTTTTTCTTACTGTGATGGTTGCAAAGGATGATAGCTTTGATTATACTGATAGATTGCAGAAAACAGATTAAATTAATGAAGCTGTTATCAGAAGAAATAAAACAGAGGAATATAACCACTAACCTAATCATGAAATTTGCAATTATTTTATCACTGTGAAATTAGGTTTTCATATAGGTAAACTTAGTCAAGGCACCCGACAGCCTTTCCCTAAGGGGCCTTCTTTCAGAAGTGCTATGGAATATCATGTGTAAGTTATGCATTTTGAGGTGTGTTGACCAGAAATGTTGCTACATTTATTGACTAGAGAAAAGTACTACATGATTAGTTAACAAAGAATCATGTTTGAAATCCTTGAATTATTAACAGGAAGGTTTGAGGTCATGCACTTCCAAAATACACAAAATTGAAGGTTTAAAATAAATACATGAAACTACGTAAACTGTTCCAACTATCTTATACTGCTAAAGTCATCTTAGGATAAAGCGCAGGCAAATCCTGAAACCAGGTCTGAAACTGTGAGGGAAAACTGTATTTGTCATTCAGAGCATACTGTGCTGGAGAAAGATTTTATTTTCATTTAAGAAGGTGAAGCAATTTGGGCTCAGGTGGGTCAAGTTAATTGGCTCAAATCAATATCCAGCACCTATGTTGTCTTCCAGCTCAAGGCTATCTGAAGATTAGATACTGGTTGTGAATTACAAGGACAAATGAATGAACACTGAACTGAACAAGACCAGGTTTCACAGGAGAAAATGTACTTTACGAGGGCCTTTTCCAACTGTGCCAATAGATGCTGAAAATTTTCTTTCATTATTCACACCTTGCTTGACAAACTGCAAGTGTAGAAAGAGAAACAATGTGGAAAATGGCCTTTGGTTTACTGAATCTCCACCGACCATCAACCAGACAGCTTTACGCAAATCCCACATTAACTCATGTTATCCCCACATATCCCATTAACCATCCCCAGATTCTATGCTCACCTACTTGATAAGGGTAAGTTTTAATGGTGAACTAACTTATCAACCTACATGTTTTGCGATAAAGGAGGAAACTGATACATCCAGAGGAAACATGCACGGTCATGGAAAGAGCATGCAAACTCTATATAGACAGTGTCACAGATCAGAATCCAACCCAGGTCACTGGGACCGTAAAGCAGCAGTTCTCCCGGCAGTACTACTCTGCCACCTGAGCATTTATCACTACACAATTGAACTGTGATACTTTGAACAGAGGACTAGGATACCCATGATTATGAAAATTTAAAAAAAAATTGCAGATGTTAGAAATCTAAAACAAAAACTGAAAATGCTGCAAATACTCAGCAAATCAGTTTGCATCTATGGGAAGAACAGAGCGAGCATTTCAGGTGAGACGCCATCAGAACAGAGTTCTGCTGAAGGGTCGTTAATCAGAAATATTAGCTCGCTTTTTCTTCGTATGATGTTGTGATGAATTATGTTACTAGATCTCCACTTGTGCTCCACTTCATTCCTGGATTTTGCTCCTTTTGCTTTTAACTCTTACCCCCCAAAAAACCCTGAATCTTGAAATCACTGCTGAGCAAGTGGACCCCTCTTTGGGGACAATCATTTCTAGAATTTGCTGACCTCATTCCAATTTGTCTCATTTAATGTTCAGACAAGAATGCATTGTTCTGGATTTTCTCATCCAAGTACATCCTGTTTTACAATATGGATTAAATAATCCTTCTAACTCTCTTATTCAAGGGAATAAGAAGTATTGTATCATCAATTTGCAGGACCCCTCTATCCTTCAAGGTTAGAGCAACAGTTGAACAAGCTAATGTTTTATTTTATTTTTTTAATTTACCTATGCAACACAATAATAGGCCCTTTTGGCCGAGAAACTGTGCTGTCCAGTTACGCCCTTGCGGCCTGCTGAAGAGTACGTATTGGGAATATGGAAGGAAAATGGACAGCCTGGTGAACATCCACATGGGTCTGGGGTAGAACGTAAGAACTCTTTATAGATAGCGGCAGAATTGAAACGAGTTGGTGTTGCTATAGTAATGTTACACTAACCGCCTCACTACCATGCGGTATTAAGCACTCTTCCTTGACCGGGAATTGAACTGGAGCCAAGACAGTGAAAGTCTCAAATCCTAACCAATAGACCACCAGGGAACCTAACTAATATGATACAGCAATGTTAAATTAGAATTTTATTCCATCTACCTTTATCTAGATTACTCGGCTGATGAGAAAGGCTTCAAGCATAATATTGATTGTGGGCTCTTGATTATCCTTAAATTTAATCTCTGCACTGCTGGTGCCTGTGCCTTCAGCTGGTAAGCCATTAAGCTCTGAAAGTTCTTTCTTAAACCTTTCTGCCTCTTTACTTCTCTTCTTACCTTTAAGATTATCTATAAATCTGTCTCTAATTAATCCAATCAATATTGACTCACAGCTTTTTCTGTCTTTTTTCTTAGACACAACTTTTAGAACATAGAACATTACAACAGATTACAGGCTCTTTGGCCTACTATGTTGTGCTGACCTTTTAACCTTTGACCTTTTGATCATGTACACTAATTTCCCTTTATGTGACTTTCTTGTGAAGCATTTTGATAAATCTTTTACTGTGGGGATACCAAAAGCTGCTACTGTTTCTGAATAGTAATCTTTTTCCAGGTTTACCTGTTCATGGGAAGAACTTAAAATTTTAATAAGTAGTCACTGTGACCCCACTTACATAATTAAATTTGGACTTTAGAAGTTAAGGACCATACTAGTGTGAACTCAGTATCCCTAGCATTATCTCCAACACTGATCTCTAACCTTGGCTCACTTCAAAAGCTCAAATATATCCTGAATGAAAAAAATGACAGAAAATCTGCAAATGCTGGAAATCTGAGCAACACAGATAAAATGCTGAAGGAACTCAGCAGGCCAGGCTGCATCTATGGAAAAGAGTGCAGTCAACATTTCGGGCTTCATCTATGGCCTCTTTTTCATAGATGCTGCCTGGCCTGCTGAGCTCCTCCAGTATTTTGTGTATATCCTGGATATTTGTGTGTAGCATCAAAGGACATTACATGTTGATTTAACAAGCTTCCCACTTGACATATTAAAAAAACAAGTAGAAATAGGTTTTCATATTCTTGCAATGGTTTAACTTGGATGATAGACCTACTCTAAAAAAAGCTATCTCCATGTTTGTCTCTGGTGTTCAATGGATAGCAGAATTGAAATGTATATTTCATTCATAATTGTTGATGAATGTATGATGACAATTGTGAAGTTATTCTGTTTTTGCTCTAAAATTTTGTTTGGTTTGTTTTTTTAAAATTTGAACAATCTTTGATTCTGGGTGGTACATTTATAAAAACAGTTGTGATAGATTTTACTTTGTCAGAGCTTTATGTAATATCTTTGAGCGTGTGGATAGCCAGAGGCTATTTCTCAGGGCTGAAACGAGGGGACAAAGTTTTGTCCTTGGAAGTAGGTGCAAGAGGGATATCAAAGGTAAGATTTTCACCCAGAGAGTGGTGGATGTGTGGAATGCACTGCCAGTGAAGATAATAGCAGCGGATGCAATAGGGTCTTTTAAGAGGCTCGTCGATAGCTACGTGGAGCTTAGAAAAATAGAGGGCTGGGCGGTAGGGGTAGGGAGATTCTAGCCAGTTTCTAGTGTATGTAACATGGTCTGCACAACATTGTGGGCTGAAGGACTTGTAATGTGCTGTAGATTTCTATGTTTCTATTAAATGACAATTTTTAAAGTATGGCTTACAGAAGTCCAATCAATATATATAGCCCCAGGTCTGTGATTTCAATAAAATTGGAATGGTGCAGGAGCCGGAGCAATCAGGCATGTACATGTATTGTGCGAGATAGGTGGTTGTCTCAAACTACTGACAAAGGAAACCAGCAGCTTGATTTGCAGCACACTTTGCGAGTAATTGTAAGGAAGCCGTACTAAAGAAACACATGAAAGGCTGATGACATATTGGGGTTTTTCGTTGTTCTCCAGTGAGGGGAGCAGACCCAGAGTTATGCTGAAAGAATCATTTTGAGTCAATGTTCCCACCGGATGTGTCAACCTATCTGCAAACATTGGGGGGCTGACATAACCTTTTTTAATCCCAAGAACACAAGATAACAAAGAATGATAAAGGCAATTTGTAATATTTTTGTTCACCCGCCTGGAAATGCCTTGAAGCCTGCACAATGCATCAATTGGTTTTGCGATTATTCGAGGTTCATCTCCACAATTTCTTTGTCTGGCAATCTATTCTAGGTATTTCTTATTCCTAGAAAGAGGAAGTATTCCCTGATTTCAATTCTAACTGTGGAACTTACGACTTAAACAAAGAAAGTCACTTTGCCTACCATCCAGCTTCTAAATATTGTAAAATCTCATTTCCGATACCACACTGCAAAACTGTGAACTCTTGAAATAAATTTGATTGCTCTTCAAAACATATATAACATTAAATAATTGATTCCTGCTTATTAATGACAAAACAGACTGCATGCTGTTTCTCACCACTCATTAGAAAGATTTCAGCGTCCTGATCATTGTAACAGCACAGTTCTTTCACTAACCGGTAAGCAGAATGTCATATCATGACAGGTGAGATCTGCTTAATACTTGCTAAAAGCTGGTGTCTTGAAAGCCAGCTGCCAATTGCCAGTGGCTGGAGCAGGCCCAGGCAATAAATCTACAAGCGAATTTTAGCTGGGAAACAGTGAAGAATGAGAAAACATATTCAGCATGGACATAGTGGGCCAAAACAGCCGGTTTCTGCAATGTATAATGCAATAAGCCTCTGACTTTGTAACCTAAGGGGGATAAAAAACAGCTCAATAGTTTTTTGAAAGAGAATTAAAGGTGTACGTGGAAAAGATCAATGAATGCACATTAAAGCCATTTCATTCCAACTGGTGGTTTTAGATAGGACGTGGAACAGTACAGCACAGGAACAGAACCTTTGGATCACAGTGTAGTGATGAACCAAATATTATTCATAAAAGCCACTTGAACTAGTCCCCATTGCCTGCACAATGTCCACATCTCTCCATTTTTCTCACATTCATCTGCCTACCTAAATGTCTCTTAGAAGTCCCCAAAGTGTCTGCCTCTATGTCCACCCCGGGCCTTGAATTCCAGACACCCATGACTCTTGTGTAACAAAACTTGACTCTCACATCTCCTTTAACATTAGCCCCTCTCACCTTAAATGCACATCCTCTGGTATTAGACGTGTCAATCTTTGGAAAATGGCTTGTTTGTCTGCTCCTTCTAGATCTCCTCTCAGCCACTGCCACTCCAGATAAAGCAACCCAAATTTGCCCAAACTCTCATTATAACACATGCTTTTTAATCCAGGTAGAATCCTAGTAAATTTCTGCACCATCTCCAAGGCCTCAATATTCCTTCTGTGATGGGGTCCCCAGAACTATATGCAATGCTCTAGATGTGGCCTTGTTTTTTCTGCAGTGGTAGGAGAACATAATGTGAAGGCGATGGGGCATTTACTTCTATCACTAAGAATGTGTGATATGACACTTGTACCATAAAACAAGGCTTCACAGGCCAGCTTCAAAGAGATGGTGTAGATCATAATGTGTGAGTACAGTGTCTGATGTCACCACTTCCTTTACCTTTTGGAAAGCCACCTCACACTGCTTTGTCCATTGCCATTTCTTCCCAATCTGTAGTAATAATTTCAAGGGATGGAGCACATTAGTCAAGTTTGGCAGGAACCTCTTATGGTAATCAACAAATCCTAAAAGGAACTGCAAATGTAACACATCCTTTGGCCTTGGAACATCCACCAGTGCATGAAGTTTCTCAGCACACCTGTGTAAATCTTTTACGTCAATGCTGTGACTACAACGGGTGATGCTTAGTTTAAAGAATTGACACTTATTGCATAGGGCTCCAAACCCATATCGTCTAATCTTTTTAACATTGTCTTGAGATTTTGGAGATGTTCCTTGTCAGCTTTACCAGTAACAATGATGTCATCCAGGTAACACTGAGTGCCTGGGCAGCCTTGCAGCACCTGGTCCACAGCTTTCTGCCAGAGTGCAGGAGCAAATGCTACTCCAAGAGTAAGCCTATTACAGTGATAAAGCCGTTTGTGAGTGCTTATGGTAGAAACACTTTGTACTCTTCTTTCATCTCTATTTGCAGGTAGGCTCAACTGTTCATTTTGCTGAAGTGCTTCTCTCCAGAGAGGTATCCTCAATCCTGGGCAGAGGGTATTAATCTACTTTCAATACTGAGTTGATGCTGACCTTAAAATCACTGCAGATCCTGACAGACCCATTCCTCTTGGCTACTGGGACCACTGGTATTACCCATGGGCTCCATACAACCTTGTAAAGTCTTCCTTCACCCTGCATGTGATCTAGCTCACTGCCTACTTTGTCACAGATGGTAACAGGAACAGGATGAACTTTTTAAACCTTGGGTGTGTCAATTTAATTTAACACTGTTTTACCTTGATATGTTTCAGTTTTCCAATGCCATCCTTGAACCATACCGTGGCATCATCTAGTACCTTTCTTAATTCACTTTCAACTGACTCTTTTGCACTGGATGTGGCATGCCAATGGTCGATGGATCTTCAATCAGGTTGTAGTTGTCCCAGCCACTCACATCCTCACAATGTTGGCTTCCTGTTTTTATCACCTCTATGCCCAATGTGGTTTGTTGGCTGTTGTATTTCACTGTTACATATGTCATTCCCATAGGAGTTATCTTTTCTCCAATACAAATTCTTCAGCAGGCTGAATTCCAGTATCTTTGAAATGCCATTCAAACTCCTTTTGTGGAATAACTAAAACAGCTAAGCCAGTGTCCAATTCTATTTTAATTAATTTACTGTTCACTTCTGGTGTAAGCTGCATAGCTTGTCTATTTTTAGTTTTCACATTTAAATCTCAAGGCTACCCAGTCCTGTCTCACTCTCATCATTATATTTTTCATTAAAAGCATGCAAATTAGAATTCTTTTTGAAACTCAGCTTGACTTTAAATCTTTTTCTGTTCCTTTGTAGTCTAATTATTTTGACATGCTCCTCATATTTGTCCTACTTTGTTGCATTTTCGGCTATTTTCTCCTTTGAACTTGCAATGATGTGGTGTACGTGAGCCCCTACCACAACAGCCAGGCATGTTTCTGCTTAGGCATTGCAGTTTTGTTCACACTCACTTTCACTCCTGCCTGCGACTCAATTGTGTCTCTGGCTGCTGTTGATACAACAATTTCAACCGCTCTTTGAAATGTGAGTTGTGCTTCAGTTGGGAGCCATTTTTGAATGATTTCCTGTAGGTTTCCAGAAACTGAATGATCTCTCAGTACAGCGTTAAACCCATGATGGAACTGACAATACTCAGATAACTTCCTCAGTTCAACCACATATACTGAAATGGATTCTCCTTCCTTTTGATTCTGCTTATGAAACTGAAAGCATTATGCAATCAACAATGGTTTCGGTTCTAAAATATTCTGCATTACTTTCATGATATCAGGAAAGCTCCCTTTGGCTGGTTTGGGTGAAGCAGTCATATTTCTAAGCAAACTGTGTGCTTTTTCACCAATTACTCTCAGCAAAACTGGCACTCCTTTCTCATTGGCTATTTCATTTGCTTCAAAATAATGCTCAATTTGCTCAATATACAGTAAGAAGTTATCTTTTGTGAAATCGAATGTATCTTTCTTTTGGACATAACTAGATATTTCTGCTTTTTAAAAAATTTATTATTGTTATTACCTGATACTCATTATTTATGAAGCCATGAATTTTGTCCATTTTCTACTTTGTTTTTAAACTCGACCATCTCAGTCCCCTTCCAAAGAGAAACGTGCTGCACTTTTTTTTTATTTGACTGTCTTACTGCATTTCAACAGGTACGTAGTCATCTTGGGTTCACTTTAAAAATACTCCATTGGCACTGTTATGTTTTGTAACTCCATTCCAGGATGGATGTGCTTAGTTTTGCTTTACTTCAGTGAGATGTGCTCATATTATGTCGTGGTGTAATGACGTTTGCCATTCACCTACTTTGTACATATAACCCATAATGAATTGCGTAAACAAAAAATTGCACAATCAAGCTATTTCTATCTATCTGTACAGTATACAATATTACTCAATACTCAAATATTATTGGAATATTACATACATGTCATCATTTACCATGGATCCCGTGCACCTTTATCTTCTGGATGAGCTTCCCATGAGGTACTTTGTCAAATGCCTCCAGGTAGACAACATCTACATCTCTACCTTTGTCAAGCAGCTTTGTCACTTCATCAAAATACTCAATCAATTTAGTAAGACACTTCTTGCTCCACACAAAGCCATTCTGGTTTATCCAGGAACCTCAACATCCAAGGTTCTTGAACTTGCCACCCTTGTCCTTCTTTATATCTGTGGCATACCTGTCCTGTACTCTGATTAGTTGGTCTTTAATTACCCTCCTCCTATCAGAAGTGGAGTTGCCTAAACAAAGCCCTTTTTCTAACTCCCTATATTCTCTCTTCAGGATTTCTTTCCCATTTCTACCTATGTCATCAGAGCAAATGTGTACTCTGGACTCTGGCTGCTCATCCTCCCTCTATTCTGAGACATCCTGGGTGCTAGAACCTGGGTATTGCACAACTCTCTACACCACATCTTAGCTCACCTACTAGGAATCACTTTTACTTAGGAACAGTTATGTGCTCCAACATGCTTTCTCCAATTTCATTAATGCTTCAAGATTCACAGCTACATTTCATAGTTTGCAAACAACCACAACGACACCCTCAAGAATGCTATATGGGTTGCCCATTATTCATGGTACATTGGACCAGCAGAGAAGCAGGTCTATTTGCATGTCTGTGCTAAACACATTACCAAATTAAACTAAGACTTTATTGTTTACACACTGTCCATACCCCTCCATTCCCTGCATATACTTAAACACCACTATCATACTGGATTATAAAGTTCAAAGTAAATTTATTATCAAATTTCGTACAGATATGTCATCATATACTACTTTAATTTCATGCAGGCATTCATAGCAGAACAGAGAAAAACAATAGAATCAATGAAAAACAACACACAAAGATTGATGAACAACTAATGTACAAATGTACAACCAATGTTGCTTGCATTCATTCATGTGTCTATGTAAGAATATTTCCAAAATATCCCTAATTTTTTCAAACATTCATTAGATAAAGAGTTATAGTGAAACACACATGATTTTGGAATTATTACAGTGACCATAAATCCCAGTGGAGATTTGGGTCAGCCAAATGAACTTGCCTCATGATGGGTCCTGGGATTATAAGATCCAGATTCTTGTCGAGGGAAGGGATGGGGAAGCAAAGATGGACATTGAAGTGTTCTGATCTATAACCCGATCTCTGAGAAGTGGCCTTGCCTTCTTCACTAATCTCACCTCATCCTCCTCATCTCATCTCATCTCATCCCACCACTTGTTTCATCCTTGCCTCTTACATAGCCCCCCATTTTTTCTGTCATCCATGTGCCTACCTAAGAGGTTTTTAAATGGCTGTAATGCATTTGCCTCCACAACCACCCCTGGCAGTGTGGTCCATGCTCTGTGTAAAAAAGCTTACCTCTAACATCTCCCCTTTAACTTCCTCCAATCACCTTGGAATTATGCCCCAAGAGTTGAATTGGGATGAGAGAGGAAAAATAAATTATTTATAGATTCTAGGGAAGCATGGGAGAATGGGATAGCCTAGGTGGTCTACTCTGGGCTAGGTATGAATTCCTTGGTGTTATAGCTCTCGTTTTATGCCCCAATGACATGATAGAGAATTCATCCCCAAGTAGAGACAGACTTCCCATGTGCAAAGTAGCATATTCACAAAGAAATAATGTGACACACCCTTAGGAACTCCATGTAGCTATAGATGTATTGATGGACTCCTGAAGGTAAGAGGCAATCCCAAAAATTTACCGCAAACAGGACCTCCAACCCAGGAAGCCCATATGGATGAATGGAATGGGGAGGAAGTCAGGAGATTGGGCTGAGAGGAAAAATGGAACAGCCATAAATAAAAAAAGTAAATAGATAATACCAAGAACACAAGTTGTAGAGTTCTTGAAAGTGAGTTCACCACTATTTATGACAACCCATTCCAGATACCTACCAATCTCCGTGTAAAAACAACTTGCCATGCACATCTCCTGTAAACTTTAGCCCTCTTATCTTAAATGTATATTTCTAGTATTTGCAATTTCAACCCTGGGAAAAATATTCTGATTGTCTACTCTATCTACTGTATTTCTCTCATAATTTTATAAACTTTAAGAAATACCAGAAAAAAACAAGCAAAGCTTGTCCAGACTCTCCTAATAACTCATACCCTCTAATCCAGGCAACATCGTGGTAAACCTCACTATATCCTTTCCAAAGTTAAACATCCTTCCTGTAGTGATTCTTGAAAGATCATTACTATTGCCTCCTCCTTCAGAACCCTGGTGTGTACACCATCTGGTCCAAGTGACTTATATAGCTTCAAACACTTCAGTTTACTAAGTACCTTCTCTCTATTAATGGTAACTTCACACACTTCATGACCGCTGACAACTGGAACTTTCACCATACTGTTGGAGTCATCCACAGTGAAGACTGATGCAAAATACTTATTCAGATCATCCGCCATTTTGTTATCCCCAAATTACTACCTCTCCAACAACATTTCCAGTGGTCCAATATCCACTCTCACCTGTCTTCTACATTTTATGTATCTGAAGAAACTTTTATAACTTTAATATTATTGGCTAACTTACTTTTGTATTCCATCTTTACCTTCTTAATGACCTTCTCAGTTGCCTTCTGCTGGTTTTCAGAAGCTTCCCAAACTTTTCACTAATATTTGCTCAATTATATGCCTTCTCTTTGGCTTCTATATTGATGTTGATTTACCCTGTAAGCCACGGTTGTGTCATCTTTCCTTTAGAATACTTCTTCCTCTTTGGGACATATATATCCTGTGCCTTCTGAATTGTTTCCAGAAATTCCAGCCATTGCTGCTCTGCCGCCATCCCAGCCAGTATTCTTTTCCAATCGATTTTGGTCAGCTCCTCTCTCATGCCTCTGTAATTCCCTTTAATCCATGATGTATCTGACTTTATCTTCTCCCTCTCAAATCGCAGGGTGAATTCTATCATATTATGATTACTTTCCCTGAAGGTTTTTTCCTTAAGACCTCTAATCTCTAATGTTGTTCATTGCACAACACTTAATCCAGAATAGCTGATCCTCTAGTTGGCTCAATCACAAATGCTCTAAAAAGCCATGTTGCTGGCACTCTAAAAATTCCCCTCCAGTAATCCAGCACCAACCTGATTTTCCTAATCTACCTGCATGTTGGAATATTACCCATTTAGCATGCATTTCTATCTCCCTTTGTAATTTGTAGGCCATGTACTTACTACTGTTTGAGGGTCTACAGACACCTCCCATCAGCATCTTTTTACTCTTGAGTTCCTTAGCTCTATCCACAGTGATCTGTAACTGTGCTCCAAGTTCATCTACCTTATTCTGTATACTGTGCACATTCAAATACAACACCTTCAGTCCTGTATTTATCCTTTTTGAATTTATCCCTCTTTTACATTGCAACTTATCCTGTTGAGTGCAATTTTGCCCTTTCAACAGACTCTCCTCACTACACATTGCCTCTGTTTGTAAACCAGCTGCCTCATCTTCAGCACTATCACCCACCTTTGCTACGATACTTTTTGCTTTAAAAATATGCAGATCAGGACACTAGTTGCACCATGCTCAACATTTTGATTCCTAACTTTGTCTGAGGTCTTGTCAATATCTGCCTCCACAACCTTTCCATTAACTGCTCTGGCACTCTAGTTCCAATCCCCCTGCAGCTCTAGTTTAAACCCCACCATGCAACATTAACAAACCTTCCCACTCAGATATTAGTCTCCCTCTAGTTCAGGTGCAAATTGTCCTTTCTGTACCAGTCCCACCTTCCCTGGAAGAGAGCCCAATGATCCAAAATTCGTATACCCTCTCTCCTGCACCAACTCCTTAGCCACACGTTAAACTGCAGAATCTTCCTAGTTCTGACCTCACTAGCACGTGGCAAGAGTAGCATTCATGATATCACAACTCTGGAGGCCTGCCTTTAAATTAGCACCTAACTCCCTGAACTCCCAATGGAGAACCTCATCACTCGACCCTACCTGAACCACCTGTTCTGGCTGTTCACCCTCCTATTTAACAATGCTGAGGACTCGTTCCAAGATATCCCAAAGCCTGGCACCCATGAGGCAACATACCATCTGGTAGTCTCATTCTTGCCCACAGAGCCTCCTGTCAGTTCCCCTAACTAACAAATCTCCTATCACCACAGCTTGCCTCTTCTCCCCATTCCCGTCTGAGGCAGACTCAGTGACAGAGACCAGACCACTGTTACTTTCTTCTTTTAGGTCAATCCTTCAACAGTATCCAAAGTGATATACCTGTTGTTGAGGGGAATGGCCACTGGGGTACTCTGCATTGAATCCTTAACCCCTTTCCCCTTCCTGACTGTCACTCAGTTTCCTGTGTCCGCACCTTGGGTGTAATTGCCTCTCTATGTATCCTATTCCTATCCATCAACCCCTCAGCCTCCCAAATGATTTGGAGTTCATACAGTTTCAGCTCCAATGCTTTAACACATTTGTTAGAAGCTGCTGCTGGATGCACTTCTTGCACTTGTAGTCATCCGGGACACTGGTGGTCTGCCTGCCCTCCCACATTCCACATGAGGACCATTTCACTATCCTGCCTGGCACCTCTACTGTCCTGGCTGAGCAGATATAAAGAAGAGAAAGAAAAAAATTGAGAATTTTTTTCCTTTGCTTTCTCTGACTGAAGCATCTCTTCACCAAGGCCTCGAAGAGCTAAAGCCTCAAGATTACCACTCTGACTCTGTCCACTCAGATGATGACAGCTGCACTTATCCCTGCTTTCCTTTAATTTCCTCTTGCTAATCAATCCTAAATGCTGATTGTTCATTAATCAAAGCTCTTTTTCGCTGTAGTAATCCCCTGCTGCCTTTTATCCTCGAGCAGTGGACCTGATTGAAGTCCCCTCCTCTCAAAACTTCTGATATCCAGAATGGTCGCTGATCAAAGCTCTTATTGGGATAAAATCAGCATTAAATCCAACTGTTACTGTGCATTCTCGGGGAATGGAGTTAAGTACCAGAAAGTGGAGTTCCATTAAAACATCAGCCGAGAGATATTTTATTGCGGCACGTGCATGACGGAAAACATAGACATTTTCATCTTCTCTTTCTTATGTTCTCTACATATTTTCAGTGGATGTTAATTGTGTATGTGCATGAGCTCTTACCTGTGTGCTGCCTTACATGGATGAGCATAATGTCTAAGCAGGTGAATAGTTCGACATAGCTGTGTAAATTTGGTTAAAGATTGCTGAGCCCCTGGCAATGATCTTTGTATCATCAATGAGGACGAGAGAGGTTCCGGAAGATTGGAGAGTTGTGGATTTTGTTCCCTTATTCAAGAAAGGGAATAGAGATAGCCCAGGAAATTATAGACCAGTGAGTCTTGCTTCAGTGGTTGGTAAGTTGATGGAGAAGGTCCTGAGAGGCAGGATTTATGAACATTTGGAGAGGTATAATATGATTAGGAATAGTCAGCATGGCTTTGTCAAAGGCAGGTCATGCCTTATGAACCTGATTGAATTTTTTGAGGATGTGACTAAACACATTGCTGAAGGTAGAGCAGTAGATACAGTGTACATGGCTTTCAGTAAGGCATTTGACAAGGTACTCCTTGCAAAGCTTATTCAGAAAGTAAGGAGGCATGGGATCCAAGGGGACATTGCTTTGTGGATCCAGAACTGGCTTGCTCCCAAAAGGCAAAAAATAGTTGTAGACGGGTCATACTCTGCATGGACATTGGTCACCAGTGGGGTGCCTCAGGGATCTGTTTTGGGACTCCTTCTCTTCGTAGTTATTATGAATGACGTGGATGAAGAAGTGGAGGGATGGGTTAGTAAACTTGTTGATAACACAAAGATTGGAGGTGTTGTGGATAGTGTGGAGGGCTATCAGAGGTTACAGTGGGAAATCTTTAAAATGCAAAACTGGGATGAGAAGTGGCAGATGGAGTTCAACCCAGATAAGTGTGAGGTGGTTCATTTTGGTAGGTCAAATATGATGGCAGAATATAGTATTAATCATAAGACTCTTGTCAGTGTGGAGGATCAGAAGGATATTGGGATCCGAGTCCATAAGACATTCAAAGCTGCAGAACAGGTAGACTCTGTGGTTAAGAAGGCATATGGTGTATTGTCCTTCATCAAGCGTGGAATTGAATTTAGGAGCCGAAAAGTAATGTTGCAGCTATATAGAACCCTGGTCAGACCCCACTTGGAGTACTGTGCTCAGTTCTGGCCACTTCACTAGAGGAAGGATGTGAAGCCATAGAAAGGGTGCAGAGGAGCTTTACAAGGATGTTGCCTGGATTGGGGAGCATGCCTTATGAGAATAGGTTGAGTGAACTTGGTCTTTTCTCCTCGGAGCAACGGAGGATGAGAGGTAACCTGATAGAGGTGTACAAAATGATGAGAGGCATTGATCATGTGGATAGTCAGAGGCTTTTTCTCAGGGCTGAAATGGCTAACGCGAGAGGGCACTGTCTTAAGGTGCTTGGAAGTAGGTACATTGGAGATGTCAGGGGTAGGTTCTTCATGCAGAGAGCGGTGAGTGTGTGGAATGGGCTGCCGGCAACGGTGATGGAGGCGGATATGATAGGGTCTTTTAAGAGACCCCTGGACAGGTAAATGGAGCTCAGAAAAATGGAGGGCTATGGTAACCCTAGGTAATTTCTAAGATAAGGACCTGCTCGGCAAAGCTTTGTGGGCTGAAGGACCTGTACTGTGCTGTAGGTTTTCTATGTTTCTAAAGCACTCACACATAGAACATAAATAAAATGGGTATTTACAACAACAATTTTTGATACCACAGCACCAAATGTAATTTCTTAATCACTCAACTCTGCATATATTTATATCCATAATTAAAAATATAAGCTATCCTTTGTTGCCAGAGGAGGTGGTAGATGCAGATACAATTACAACATTTAAAAAACATCTAAACAGGTGATTTGGTTACAAAGACATAGGGGGATATGGGCCTTATGCAGGCGATAGGTATTAGTGTAGACAGACATCTCAAATGGCATGGAACGGACTGAATTCTTTCCTTCATGTTTCTATCATTTTATGATCTCTACGATAACAAAACTTAGCTTTTTATAAACATCGACAAAATTTAATGACCCTTCCTGCCAATTATGGAGCTTGAACTTTGAAAATTATTTCTTGCAAAAATGCAACTTCGTAGTCTCTGATTAAGCACATTAAATCACAAGCAGTAGATTTCTAATTTGCTAAATAAGCTGCCCGCCTCATGTACGATCCAGTCATTGTTGTTGGATGTCAGAATTTTCCTTCCAATTATTTGTCAATTATAAAGAAACATTTGTGGCACTTTCAGTGAGCACAGAGAGCTGGAAGTATAAGTTATTCTGTTAGGTAATTTACATAATGTATTTCAGCTGGGGAGACTGACTAATTTCCTATTCGACTCAGAATTGCTGCTGTTTGTGCTTTGAAAATAAGGTGGTTTATTCATTCTTCAGCATTAGTAACTTCCATTATCCAAGATCATTGACTTTGCAGCCCAGAGTATATTTTGAAATTAACTGCTCAGAAGGAAAATTTAGGGGCTGGTTGGTGATGAGATGCTAAACCTACACAAGGAAATAAACTTTTACTTTGTAATCTTCAGAAACCCAAGATTTGAAGAAGCTACAAATTTAACCTACCTCTGTGAAAACTTATTTTCATGTTGAAAGTTGGAAAACATCTGCTGATAGATGCCCACATTGGTTGTGAGCTTTAGGATCTTCATTATTGCTGTTGAAACATTTTGGAGCAATGTGAGAGACGGAAATTTTTGTTAAGAGATGGAAAATCCTCGATGATACTTTTCATTCTGAATTAGTCCTCTTTCAATCACTTCACAGTTTGCTCTTTCTAATTACAGCTCCTGGTGTTATCCAGTTCCAGTCCTTCACCACATCTACACTGTGAACTGCCTCTTCAACTTCCACACCTGTAAACATTAACTCTTTCACGTAATACAATGTTAGCAATTTAGTTGACTTCAAAAATGAATGCATCTATTGCCCTTATTTCTCCTTTCTCAATGTTATAACAACCATCATCATAATCGCTCAATCTAATCCTATTAATGCTGTCAATCTTTATTAGATTATCACACTCTGTACCTCTTCTTTAAAACGCTCTATTTTGAACCGTATTCTTTTTGTGGGTTTTAACTGCCCTTTCAATTTCACTTCCCATCATATGATCCTCAAATATAACATGTCTATCAAGCTTGAATCATGACACATATTTGCAAGTCTGTATCACCTATTACATAATAAAATATACCAAGTGAAAGGAATATGCAGGAAAATTCTCAAACAAAAAATTGGCACGTGTTCAGTAAGACAAGAGAACAGGTAAAGAAAGACATAATGAGGATCAAGCTCTAAGGGGATAAGAACATAAGAAATAGGAGCAGGAGTAAGTGATCTGGCCTGTTGAGCCTGCTCTGCCGTTCAATAAGATCATGGCTGATCTGACCAAGGGCTCATCTCCACCTGCCTGCCTTTTCTCCATAACCCTTAATTCCCCTACTATACAAAAATCTATACAAACTTGTCTTAAATATACTTACTGAGGTAGCCTCCACAGAGAATTCCACAGATTCACCACTCTCTGGGAAAAGCAGTTCCTCCTTATCTCTGTCCTAAATTTACTCCCCTGAATCTTGAGGCTATGTCCCTGAGTTCTAGTCTCACCTACCAGTGGAAACAACTTTCCTGCCTCTATCTTATCTATCCCTTTCATAATTTTATACCTTTCTATAAGATCTCTCATCCTTCCAAATTCCAGCAAGTACAGTCCCAGGCAACTCAATCTTTTCTCATAGTCTAACCCCTTCATCTCTGGAATCAACCTGGTGAACCTCCTGGGTAAAGGCTCCAAAGCCAGCATACCCTTCCTCCAGTAAGGAGACCAGATCTTAGATGATGAAGCAGAAATAAAGAGACAGCAAGTTTAGGGCTCCATTTAGGGCTAAATAAACTTAAGGCATAGCCATGAATTGTGCAGGAATTCAAATCAGCAAAGTCCAAGAAGTGACCGTTTTCTGGTCTTAATTTAGCATTTGCATATTTATAAGAGGCTTGGGCAAAAAGGATTAAGGCTTATTGACATGACAAGAATGAGGAAAGAAAGGCAAGAGAGGGATAGGATCTGGAACCAGGAGAATGGAGAATGAATAAAGAGGATTGATGAGGACCCAGAAACAAGAATTCCACCTGCTTGTTGATGGAAACGAGGATGAAAGAGGCCAGGGATGTTGATTTGTCACGGCAAGGAGAAGCTAGAATGTCTTTGAATTCCATGCTAATGCTTGAATAATGTCATTTTGACATTATTTTCCTATTGGTGAAAGGGGAATATTTAAAAATAAAGCTTTTATTTGATGTTTTAATGATGTCTAATTATTTCCTTAATAATATTTTATTGATAAAAATATATCACCTTTGAGCAATTTCTTAAAAGTATCTGAATAATAAGAGAGATATTTAAGGACTGATAAAGCAGTACAACATAGAGAAAGAAACAAAGATTCCCTTGCAGCTTTACTTTCTGTCAAAGCCTGTCAGGGCTCTCCAAGAGCAGGGACTCAATGTCACATTCTTTGTGACCTATTCACCTGAGACTTTGCTGTCAAGTTCCTGAAAGTGGAGGGCCATTGCTATCAGCCCTTCACATACAGTCTAAATAAAACAGGTGATTCCAGGTAGCAGGCCATATGCAGCAAGCTCTGAGTCTCTGAGGTTAGTTGTACATACGTATATTATTGAGAACATCTAAGATAAAAGTTTTTATTTCAACTAAATATTTTCCACCATTTCTTGTTAGAATTGATTTCTGTAGTGTAATTAGTATCAGAATTGTTGTTATCGTACACACCATTGATACTTCATTGTGACAATGTCACATTTCATTCCCTGTAATGTAATATCATAAATGACCATTTCATCTCTCATAACTAGGTAGAAAAATAACATTTACTAACCATTTTCATTCTTGTATTTCTCAGCAGATTGTGGAAGAAAATCTAAGGCCTTATGAGTTTCCAGACATACAATTCCTTTACTCATGCTGGCACTGAGCTTCTGTGAACAAGACTCCATGAAATGATGGTTTCTTAAGCATTCCAGATGGATAACCTTGCTTACAACTACAACTAATCATACAACTAATCATATTGGTTCCATTGTCCATGTTCCTCTGTCAAGACTATAGTTTCACAACCAATCATCAATTTTCAGTCAACAGTCATGACTTAACACATTCTGTACCACAGCTAAAGCTTCCAAGTCAGCTAAATTGTGCAGGTTGAAATTTACATGACCTCATAATTTGTACATCGATATTGCTGATCAGCTGGTGAATTCCATTATTAATTAATGACAAGGTTCTGACATGATAAAACTCTCCTCACAAAATCACAGCACTACTGAACATACTTCACAGAGATCACAACTTATTCTGCAAAATTCCAGAGAACACAGAAGCGTTATGAACCTAAAAGACAATCACCCCATTCTGAATACTATACATTCTTGTTGCACTACCTCTGAGACAAACTAATCCTTCCAACAGAAAATCTTTAAAATGAAGACCCACTCTCTATTTGCCTTTCTGATTACTTGCTATATTTGTATGTTAATTTTCTGTGTTTCATGGCTGTTGCTCATTAAACCAACAGTGGTTGATAAGCTGGTAGATAGATAAAGCTTATCACCGATAGTTGAGACACTTGGCTAGCTGAAAATGACCCACTTATTCCTAATCTTTATTTTCTGCTTGTTAACCAATTCTCTATTTATCCTAATATATTAAGCTTAATATCATGAGCCATTATTTTCTGCAAAACTTTTCATATGCGCCTTCTCATTGTTCCCTTTTATCCACCCTGCTGTTCCATTCTCAAAGAAATTCAATAGATTTGTTGAATATGTTTTCTCTTTCCAGAAACAATGTTCACCGTGTCTGCCTGTACTTCCTGATGAGATTGAGGCATGGAAGACTCCCTACCCCCAATCTACAGGTTTTTAGAGGAACAACGATGGGACTGTCCTGTCTGGCTGCATCACGTGGTACAGAAGCTGTAAGGCATTGGAGTGCAAGACCCTACAATTCAAAAGTCCAAAATAAAGCTGTCCCTGAGCCTGTTGGTCCTGGCTTTTATGCTGCGGTACTGTTTCCTGAATGGTAGCAGCTGGTATAGTTTGTGGTTGGAGTGTCTCGGGTCCCCAATGATCCTTCAGGCCCTGTTTATGCACTTCTCTCTGTAAATGTCCTGAAGAGTGGGAATTTCACATCTACCGATGCACTGGGTTGTCCACACCAATCTCCGCAGATACCAGCAATTGAGTGAATTATAGTTCCCATACAAAGCAGAGGTGCAACCACTTAGGATGCTCTCAAATGTGCCCCTGTAGAAAGTCCATAGAATTTAGGGATTCATACCAAACTTCTTCAACCATCTGAGGTGAAAGAGGCGCTGTTGTGCTTTTTTCACCACACAGCCGGTATGTACAAACCACATGAAATCCTCGGGAATGGTTATGCCGAGGAATTCAAAGCTGTTCACCCTCTCAACCCCAGATCCATTGATGTCAACAGGGCCTGTGCCTATTCCTCCTGTGATCCTTTGTTTTTGCAACATTGAGGGAGAGGTTGTTTTCTTAACACCACTGTGTCAGGGTTATGACTTGTTCTCTGTATGCTGCCTCATTATTATTTGAGATAAGGCCAATCACTGTAGTATCATCAGCAAATTTAATTAGCAGTTTGGAGCTGTGGGAGGTGACACAGTCATGGGTATACAGAAAATAAAGGAAGGGGCTTAGGACACATCCTGGGGGGATCCTGTGTTGAGGATCAGAGGGGCAGAGGTGAGGGATCCCACTTTTACCACCTGCTGGTGATCTGACAGGAAAGTCCAGGATCCGGCTGCACAAGGCAGGGTTAAGGCCGAGGTGTCTGAGCTTCTTGTCAAGCCTGGATGGAATTATGGTGTTGCATGCTGAACTTTAGTCCAAGAAAAGCATTCTCAGATAAGCATCCTCCTCCAGGTGTGTACGGCCGATGTGTAGAGCTGTGGCTATTATGTTATCTGTCGATCGGTTGTTTCGGTAGGTGAATTTTAAGGGGTCCATTGTGGGTAGTAGCATGTTGCAGATGTAGTCCTTGACCAGCCTCTCAAAACATTTGCTACTATCCTACTTGTAAATTCTTCAAAGAATTCCTATAGATTTGTTTGGCAAGATTTTTCCTTGAAAAAAGCATGCTGACTACAGCACCTCCAAGTACCTTGAGACCTGATCTTTAGTAATTGACTCCAACATCTTCCTAACCACTGAGGTTAGAATAACTGGCCTAAAGTTTCCATTCTCCTGCTTCTCTTCCTTCTTGAAGAATGGAGTGACATTTGCAATTTTCCAGTCTTCCGAAACCATTCCAAATTTAATGATTTGTGAAAGAACATTACCAATACTACCACAATCTCTTCAGTAACCTCTTTCAGAACTCTGGGGTGTACACCATCTGGTTCAGGTGATTTATCTACCTTCAGACCTTTCAGTTTCCCAAGCACCCAAGTCTAGTTATACTAACTTCACACACTTCATGTTCACAGACAGCTGAAACTTCCACCATACTGCTGTTGTATTCCACAGTGAAGATTGAAAGAAAATATATATTCAGTTCTTCTGCCATTTCATCAACCCCATTACTACCTCTCCTGCATCTTTTTTCCGGCATTCTGATATCCGCTCTCACCTCTCCTTTACACTTTATGTATCTAAAGAAACTTTTGGTATCCTCTTTAATATTATTGTCTAACTTACTTTTGTATTCCTTCGTTACCTTCTTAATGACTTTTTTAATTGCCGTCTGTTGGTTTTGAGAAGTTTTCCAATCCTCTAACTTCCCAATTATTTTTGCACTATTATATGCCCTCTCTTTTGGCCTTTATGTTGGCTTTGACTTCTCTTGTTAGCCATGGTTGTGTCAATTTCCCTTTAAGTATCATACTTCCTCTTTAGGATGTAGATATCCTGTGCTTTCTGAATTGCTTCCAGAAAATCCAGCCATTGATGCTCTGCCATCAGTCCTGCCAGTGTTCTTTTCCAATCAATTCTGGGCAGCTCCTCTCTGTAACTCCCTTTACTCCACTGGTGCCTCAAGGAGCAACTTGTGTGGCAGCAGAACTCTGAATGGATATGATTAACTCTTCTCGTTTCAGCCTGATGCAGCCAAAAAACCAATTGCTTCCAAGTCAGTACAGCTAACGAAGATGACTTAATGCGATTAAGTGAACTATCGCTGCTTAAAATTGACAGAAACAATGTTGCAGGCTTCCATGGAGGAAACGTGGCTGCAGGTCAGGGATATAAGTGTGTTTAAGGAAACAGGGTTTTAAACTCCATCACCCATCTTGCTGGCAAATGTCCAAACTCTGGTGAACAAAAGCAATGATCTCAGAGCTAGGGTGCTGAATCAGAGGGACATTAGAACCGCCTGTGTACTTTGTTTCACAGAATCCTGGTTAACCCCTTCCATACTGGATGCAAGGATTCAGATCGATGGGTTTACTATACACTGTCAGGATAGATCTATAGAGTCTCTCAAAAGCAGAGGTGGAGGAGTATGCCTCATGATCAAATCTTCTTGGTGCACAAATATATCAGTGCTGCCCCAATTCTGCACAACAGACCTGGAATATCTAGCAGTTAGGTACCGTCCTTTTTAACTGCTGCGGGAGATTTCCGTGATCATTTTGGTATCAGTGTACATTCCACCTCAGGACAATGTCAATCAGACTTTAGATGATCTGAGCAATGGGATCATTTGATAAGGTACCCCATGCAAGACTTACTGAGAAAGTAAGGAAGCATGGGATCCAAGGGGACATTGCTTTGTGGATCCAGAACTGGCTTGCCCACAGAAGGCAAAGAGTGGTTGTAGATGGGTCATATTCTGCATGGAGGTCGGTCACCAGTGGTGTGCCTCAGGGATCTGTTCTGAGACTCCTACTCTTCGTGATTTTTGTAAATGACCTGGATGAGGAAGTGGAAGGTTGGGTTAGTAAATTTTCTGATGACACAAAGGTTGGGGGTGTTGTGGATAGTGTGCAGAGATGTCAGAGGTTACAGCAGGACATTGATAGGTTGCAAAACTGGGCTAAGAAGTGGCAGATGGAGTTCAACCCAGGTAAGTGTGAGGTGGTTCACTTTGATAGGTCAAATATGATAGAAGAATTTAGTATTAATGGTAAGACTCTTGGCAGTGTGAAGGATCAGAGGGATCTTGAGGTCCGAGTCCATAGGACACTCAAAGCTGCTGCACAGGTTGACTCTGTGGTTAAGAAAGCATTGGCCTTCATCAACCGTGGGATTGAGTTTAAGAGCCGAGAGGTAACATTACAGCTATATAGGACCCTGGTCAGACCCCACTTGGAGTACTGTGCTCAGTTCTGGTCGCCTCACTACAGGAAGGATGTGGAAACCATAGAAAGGGTAAAGAGGAGAGTTACAAGGATATTGCCTGGATTGGGGAGTGTACCTTATGAGAACAGGTTGAGTGAACTCGGCCTTTCCTCCTAGGAGCAACAGAGGATGAGAGCTGTACAAGATGATGAGAGGCATTGATCATGTGGATAGTCAGAGGCTTTCTCCCAGGGCTGGAAGGGCTAGCATGAGAGAGCACAATTTTAAGGTACTTGGAAGTAGGTGTAGAGAGATGTGAGGGGTAAGTTTTTTATGCAGAGAGTGGTGAGTGCATGGAATGGGCTGCTGGCAATGCTGGCAGAGGCTGATACAATAGTGTCTTTTAAGAGACTCCTGGATAGGTACATGGAGCTTTGAAAAATAGAGGTCTATGGGTAACCCTAGGTAATTTCAAAGGTAGGGACATATTTGGCACAGCTTTGTGGGCCGAAGGGCCTGTATTGTGCTGTAGGTTTTCTATGTTTCTAACTTGCACGAAACAGCACACCCTAACACCTTCACCATTGTTTTAAAGGATTTTAACCAGGCCAGTCTGAAAAAAATCACTAAACAATTACTATCAACAGATCACTTGCAATACCAGAGGAAACAATACACTGGACCACTGTTACACCACCAGGAATGTCTACTGTGCTATTCCACGCCCTCACGTTGGGAAGGCTGGTCACCTGGCTGTGCTTCTACTCCCTGAGTAAATGCAGAGACTGAAACCACAGCACCAGTAGTGAGGGCCAAGAAGGGTTGGACAAGGAAATCACAGGAGCACTTACAGGACTGCTTTGAATCAGTGGTCTGGACCGTATTCAGGGATTCATCTTTGAATCTGGATGAGTATGCTGCAGTTGTTACCAATGTCATTAAAACCTGTGTTAATGAGTGTGTGTCTATAAAGACTTACTGTACATTCCCAAACCAAAAGCCATGGATGAACCAGGAGATATATCATCTGCTGAAGGCTAGATCTGTGGCATTCGAGTCTGGCGACCCAGGCCTGTACAAGAAAACCAGGTATGATTTACCATTTCAAGGGCAAAGAGACAATCTTGAACGAGGTTGGAGACAACATCAGATGTCCGACAACTCGGGCAGGGTTTGCAAGACATTACTTCCTACAAAGCGAAACCCAATAACATGAATGACAGTGATGCTTCACGACCAGATGAACTCAACGCCTTCTATGCCCACTTTGAAAGGGAGAACACAATTACAGCTGTGAAGATCCCTGCTGCATCTGATGACTTTGTGAGCTCTGTCTCAGAGGCCGATGTAAGGCTGTCTTTAAAGAAGGCGAACACTCGCAAGGTGGAAGACACCGATGGTGTAGCTGGTAAGGCTCTGAATACTTGTGCCAACCATCTGCCAGGAGTTTTCAAGGACATTTTTAAACTCTCACTGCTATGGGTGGAAGTTCCCACTTGTTTCAAAAAGGCAACAAATACACCAGTGCCTAAGAAGAATAATGTATGCTATCTTAATGTAGCACCCGGCAGCACTCACATCTATAGTGATGAATACTTTGAAAGGTTGGTTATGACTAGACTGAATTCCTGCCTCATCAAGGACCTGGCCCCACTGCAATTTGCCTATTGCATCAACAGGTTAATGGCAGATGCAGTCTCAATGATACTTCATGTGGCCTTAGACTACATGAATATAAACACCTATGTCAGGATGTTGTTCATCAACTATAGCTCAGTACTTAACATCATCATTCCCACAATCCTGATTGATAAACTATAGAACCTGCGCCTCTGTACCTCCCTCTGCAATTGGAACCTCGATTTCCTAACCGGAAGACCACAATCTGTGCGGATTGGTGATAATGTCTCCTCCTCGCTGATGATTAACACTGGTGCACCTCAGAGGTGCGTGCTTGGCCCTCTGCTCTACTCTCTCTATACCCATGACTGTGTAGCGAGGCATAATTCAAATACCATCTGTAAATTTGCTGATGATACAACCATTGTTGGTAGAATCCCAGATGGAGATGAGAGGGCGTACAGGAGTGAGATATGCCAACTAGTGGAGTGGTGTCGCAGCAACAACATAGCACTCAATATCAGTAAGATGAAAGAGCTGATCGTGGACTTCATGAAAGGTAGGATAGAGAAATACACACCAATCCTCTTAGAGGGATCAGAAGTTGAGAGAGTGAGCAGTTCCAAATTCCTGGGTGTCAAGATCTCCGAGGATCTAACCTGGTCCCAACATATTGATGCAGCTATAAAGGAGGTAAGACTGTGACTATACTTCGTTTGGAGTTTGGAATGTTCGCTGTGCCAACAAAAACACTCAAAACTGCTGTAGGTGTAATGTAGAGAGCATTCTGACAGATTGCATCATTATCTGGTATGGAGGGCTACTGCACAGGACTGAAAGAAGCTGAAGAGGGTTGTAAATTTACTCAGCTCTATCAAACTACCCAGGACATCTTCATGATGTCTCAGAAAGGCAGTGTCCATTATTAAGGACCACCAGTACCCAGGGCATGCCCTTTTCTCACTGTTACCATCAGGTAGGAGATACAGAAGCCTGAAGGCACACACTCAGCGATTCAGGAATAGCTTCTTCCCCTCTGCCATCTGATTCCTAAATGGAAATTGAATCCCTGAACACTACCTGACATTTTTAATATGTATTATTTTTGTTTTTGCATAATTTTTAATCTATTCAATACATATACTGCAATTGATTTACTTATTTACTTTTTTAGTTTTCTCTTCTATATTATGTACTGCATTGAACTGCTGCTGCTAAGTTAACAAATTTCACAACACATGCCAGTGATAATAAATCTGATTCTGATTCCAATGTAATACTGATACTTTAGCTTTGATTTCTCAGATTTTGGGGTGAACTCAGATTATGATCATTTTCCCCTAAGGGTTCTTTTACATTAAGTCTGGTTCATTGCAAAACTCCCAATCTAGAATAGTTGATCCTCTAGTGGGCTCAACTATGAGCTGCTCTAAAATGCCATCCCGTAGGCACTCTAGAAATTTCGCCTCCTGTAGTCCCGCACCAACCTGATTTTCTCAATCTACCTGCATATTGAAGTCCCCCATGGCTATTGTAACTTTTAGCATGCATTTTCTGTCTCCCATTGTAAGTTGTAGGCAACATCCTTACTACTGTTTGGAGGTCTGGAAACAGGGTCTTGTTACTTTTACAGTCCCTTAGTTCAATCCAAAATGATTTCACACCTTCTGACCCTATGTCATCTCTTTCTAATGATTTGATTTCATTTTTTAGCAATAGAGCAACACCATCACCTCTGCCTTCCAACCTATTCTTTTGAAACAATGTGTATCTTTGACATTGAGCTCCCAGTTATAATCTTTCAGTCATGATTCAGTGATGTCTTCGACATTATACCTGTCATTTTGCAACGGTGCTGCAAGTTCACCCACTTTATTCTGTACACTACTCACATTCAGATACAACACCTCAGTTCTGTATTCACTCTCTTCGATTTTGTTGTGCCATGCTCAGCCTTTTGATTCCTAACTTTGTCTGTGGTCTTATCAACATCTGCCTCCACAACCTCTCCATTAACTGTTCTGGCAGTCTGGTTCCCATCCTCCTGCAACTCTAGTTTAAACCCCACAGTGCAGTACCTTCCTGCTAGGATATTAGTCCCCTTCCAGTTTATGTGCAAATTGTCCCTTCTGTACAGATTCTGGAGGAGGGCCCCATGAATCAAAAATCCCCAAACCAACTCCTTCGCTCTGTATTAAACACTATAATCTTCTTAGTTCTAGCCTAGCTAGTATGTGGTATGGGTAGCAATCCTGAGATCACAACCCTGGAGGTCCTGCCCTTAACTTGGCAACTAACTCTCTGAACTCCCTATGCAGAACCTAGTCCCTCGTCCTAGCCATATCATTGGTACCTACGTGGACCACAACTTCTGGCTGATCATCCTTCCAATTAAGAATGCCAAGGACCTGATCTGAGATACTGTAGACCATTGTACCCAGGAGGCAACATACCATCTGGGAATCTCGTTCTCACCCACAGAACCTGCTATCCATTCCCCTAAGAAATCTCCTATCACCACAGTTTGCCTCTTCTTCCCCTTCCTCTTCTGAATCACAAGCCAGACTCAATGTCAGAGACCCGACCACTGTGACTTTCCACTGTTAGGTCACACCCCCCGACAGTATCCAAAGTGCTGAGGGGGATGGCGACAGGGGTACTCTGCACTGGCTCTTTGCTCCCTTTTCCTTTCCTGACTGTCACCCAGTTTCCTGTGTCTTGCACCTCTATATGTCCTACTTAATACCCCTTCAGCCTCCCGAATGATCCAGAGTTCATCTAGTTCCAGCTCCAACTCATCTATGCCTTTCGTTAGAAGCTTGAAGTTTTCTTTCCTTTGTTTTCTCTGAGCAAAACTTTTCTTTGCTGAAGAATCAAAGAGCCTTAAGAGCCTTAAGATCACCACTCTATCTCTCTTCAGATGATTACTGCTGTAGTAATGGCTGCTGTACTTGCCCCTGCATTCGTTTAATTTGCTCTTACTAATCAATCCCAAACACTGATTGGCCATTGGTAAAAGCTGTATTATGCTGCCACAAACCACTCCTGCCAGAAGTCCCCTCCTTTCCAAACTTCCGATGTCCTGATTGGCTGTTGGTCAAAGCTCTATACTACCTTGAGATTCTTTTTTTGCTGGCATTCACAGTAAATACAAAGAAACATAATAAAATTAATGAAAAACTTTATACAACAAAAATGGACTAATGGCCAATATGCAAAATACAACAAACTGTGAAAATAGAAGAATAAAAAAAAAACAATAAATAAATAAATAAGCAATAAACATCAAGAATAGATGTTGAAGAGTCCTTGAAGGTAAATCCATAGGTTGTGGAAGTAGTTCAGTGATGGGGTGTCTGAAGTTTGGTTATCCCCTTTGGTTCAAGGGCCTGATAGTTGAGGGCCTGGTTGTGAAATTGATGGTGTAGATCCTGACGCTCCATGATAGCAGCAGTGAGAAGAGAGCAGGCCTGGAAGGTGGGCGTCCTTCATAGTGGATCCTGCTTTCCTTCAACAGTACTCCTTGTAGATAAGCTCCGTGGTAGGCAAGGCTTTACACATAACGGACTTGAGCTATATATATTACTTTCTGCAGGCTTTGTCATTCAGGAGCTTTAGTATTTCAGTATGAAGCTGTGATGCAACTAGTCAATATAATTCCCACCAAGCATCTATAGAAATTTGTCAAAGTTTTAGATAACATGCCAAATTTTTGCAAGAAAGTAGAGGCGCTGCCATGCCTTCTTTGTAATGATGTTACCAAGGGTAAATCATGCTTGACTAATCTGTTGGATTTTTTTGAGGGTGTAACAAGGATGTTAGACGAGGGTAAGCCAGTGGATGTAGTGTACCTAGATTTTCAGAAGGCAGTCGATATGGTGCCACATAGGAGATTGGTGAGTAAAATCAGAGCTCATGGCATTGGGGGCAGAGTTTCTACATGGATAGAAAACTGGTTGGCAGATAGAAAGCAAAGGGTAGCTGTGAATGGGTGTTTCTCGGACTGGCTGGAGGTGACTAGTGGGGTACCATAGGGCTCTGTATTGGGACCACAGCTCTTTACAATTTATGTCAACGATTTAGTTGAGGGCATTGAAAACTATATCAGCAAGTTTGCTGACGATACTAAACTGGGTGGCAGTGTGACATGTGAAGAGGACGTTAGGAGAATACAGGGAGACTTGGATAGGCTGGGTGAGTGGGCAGATACTTGGCAGATGTCATTCAATGTGAATAAATGTGAAGTTATCCACTTTGGAAGCAGGAACAAGAGGGCAGAGTATTGTCTGAACGGTGTAGAGTTAGGTAAGAGAGAAATGCAAAGAGACCTAGGAGTCCTAGTTCATCAGTCAATGAAGGTGAATGGGCAAATGCAACAGGCGGTGAAGAGGGCAAATGGAATGTTGGCCTTTATTACAAGGGGAATTGAGTACAAGAGCAAGGATGTCCTTTTGCATTTGTACAGGGCCCTGGTGAGACCACACCTGGAATATTGTGTACAGTTTTGATCTCCAGGTTTAAGGAAGGACATTCTGGCAATTGAGGAAGTGCAGCGTAGATTCACTGGGTTGATTCCTGGGATGGCAGGGATGTCTTACGCAGAGAGATTGGAGAGATTGGGCTTGTACACGCTGGAATTGAGGAGATTGAGAGGGGATCTGATTGAAACGTTTAAGATAATTAAAGGATTTGATAGGATTGAGGCAGGAAATATGTTCCAGATGTTGGGAGAGTCCAATACCAGAGGGCATGGATTGAGAATAAGAGGTCAGTTATTTAAAACAGAGTTGAAGAAAAACTTCTTCTCCCAGAGAGTTGTGGAGGTGTGGAATGCACTGCCTCGGAAGACGGTGGAGGCCAATTCTCTGGATACTTTCAAGAAGGAGCTAGATAGATATCTGATGGATAGGGGAATCAAGGGATATGGGGACAAGGCAGGGACTGTGTATTGATAGTGAATGATCAGCCATGATCTCAGAATGGCGGTGCAGACTCGAGGGGCCAAATGGTCTACTTCTGCACCTATTGTCTATTGTCTATTGTCAATCTAAACTGTCTGTGATCTGCAAGTGAGGAAATCAATAACATTCAACAATATTCTTGCATTCTTGGATTGGAAGGACTAATGGAAAATGGCAGAGTGTGTCTAATAGCCTAATTTTAATCACAGAACTTCTTTACAAGGACCTTTTATGAATCCACTTGATTTATCCGAATGATTTATAAACATACTTTGAACTTTTAAGGCTGAGAAGCCCCAATGAGCACATCTGTTTATAATGCCTCTCATTAAATGGATGATCAGGAGAATCACTAAGGAAATAAGTGGCTCTGACAACATATTCAAAGGGAGCCTCTATTCTTTTGCCAATATTCTCCTCTTCTAACACCAACTTTACCCTTCATTTCCTGTCCAACTACTTCTCCTTCACCAGGAACACTGATGGTCACAGGACGGACTGGCACCTGTTGAGGCAAAGTTGTACACAAAGCAGTAAATGAAGACAGCAAAGTCAACAGAAGTTGCAGGATAACGCATAATGAGCTATAAAAATCTGAGGAACAGCTCAGAGACCTCAGCAGCAATTCCACCTGCTATTCCATAGCAACGTGTGAAATAAAACTCAGTTGCAATCATGGCAATCGTAAACAGACATCAAAGAAGAAAGAGAGTACCTTGGAGACTGAACCCACTTGGAGAGAAGCAGATAAAACCAACAAATAGAAAAAGTTGTTCAATGATCATACAAGCTCCTTCGATAAAAGTCATTTTTTCATGAAAATTTTTCCTTGAAGTCAATTCCAAATTTTATGTTTTGAGAATCAGATTCTTGTGATTCATGCATACTCTGCTTTTGTAGAGAAAGCAACTGCTGCTTTGAGGACACAGCTAATGTGAAAGGTTAAATACCTGATTTGTGTGGAGTTTGAAATTTTCCAAACTCCACACCAACTGCATACATGTTCCCTGTGGAGTTCCCAGTTACTCCTGTTTACTCCTACAAGATATTTGATAGATATGTTTAACGTAACAAATTAAACAAAACACTATCTGAAATTTTTAAAAAGGCATACTGCTGGAAATCTGAAATAAAAACAAATGCAGGAAATGCTCAACCTGTAGAGTAGCATCAATGGAAAGTGAAATAATTAATACTATAGCTTGAGTGCCCTGTCAGAGCTGTAATGTTAGTGGTGAGGAAGATTCCATGAATTTCCCATTGCTGCTTTTGGGTATTTTGCTTCAGTGAATTCCATGCCATATTTCTGATATTGCAACACTTAAGGTCCTTTATTGGCTCTAAAGTGACTTGTACCACAATGTAACAACAGCATGAAATAAATGTGAGTCTACTTTACAAGTGAGTTTGCATTAGAGTAATCAGAACCTTGATGATAGTCAGTGAAATTCAATTTAAAAGGACATAATTAATTAATGTCTGATATCAATACTAACTACTATAATGACCACCCATTTGGGAAATTTAAACTTTAATGAGTATATCCTCTGTATACATCTAATTGCATCCCTGTCTATGCTAGATGTAGGCTATTTAGAGACTTATGCCATAATGCACATTATATGCACTAGATGGTGTTTCTGAATTTAGATCGTAAGACAATAAGATGTGAAAGCAGAATTAGGCCATCTGGCCCATCAAACCTGCTGCACCATTCAATCATGGATGATTCTTTTTTCCCTCCTCAACCCCAGTTCCCGGTCTTCTTCCCATAATCTTTGATGCCATGTCCAATCAAGAACCTATCAATCTCTGCCTTAAATACACCCAACAACCTGGCCTCCCCAGCTGCATGTGGCAACAAATTCCACAAATTCACCATCCTCTGGCTAAAGGAATTTCTCCACATCACTGTTTCAAAAGAGTGCCCCTCTATCCTGATGGTGCGCCCTCTTCTCCTAGACTCCCCCACTATGGGAAACATCCTTTCCACATCTATTCTGTCTAGGCGCTTTGACATTTGAAAAGTTTCAATGAGATCCCCCCTCATCTTTCTGAGTTCCAGCGAGTACAGACCCAGAGCCATCAAACGTTCCTCATAAGATAACCCTTTCATTCCTGAAATCATCCTTGTGAACGTCTTCTGAACTCTCTCCAATTCTAGCACATCTTTTCTAAGATCAGGCTCCCAGATCTGTTCACAATACTCAAGGTGAGGCCTCACTAGTGCCTTATTAAGCCTCAGCATCACATCCTTGTTCTTCTATTCTAGACCTCTTGAAATTAATGCTAACATGGCATTTGCCTTCCTCACCACCGACTCAACCTGCAAGTTAACCTTTAGGATGTTCTGCACAAGGACTTCCAAGTCCCTTTCATCTCAGATTTATGGATTTTCTCCCATTTAGAAAATAATCCATACATTTACTGCTCTGACCATGCATTTTCCAACATTGTATTTCATTTGCCACTTTTTTGTCCATTCTAATCCATCTGAGTCCTTCTGCATCCTACCTGTTTCCTCAACACTACCTGCCCCTCCACCAATCTTCATATCATTTGCAAACTTGGCAACAAAGCCATCTATTTCATTTAAATCATCTAAATCATTTATCTACAGCATAAAAAGAAGTGGTCCCAACACCAATCCCTGTGGAACACCACTAGTCACAGGCAGCTAACCAGAAAAGGATCCTTCTATTCCCACTCTTACCAACCAGCCAAAGCCCTAGAAATGTTAGTAACTTTCCTGTAATACCTTGGGCTCTTAACTTGGTAAGCAGCCTCATGTGTGGCACCTTGTCAAAGGCCTTCTGAAAGTCCAAATATACAACATCCACTACATCCCCTTTATCTATCCTACTTGCAATCTCCTTAAAGAATTCCAACAGGTTTGTCAGGCAGGATTTTTCTGAAGGAAACCACGCTGACTTCTACTATCTCATCTTATGTCACCAAGTACTCCATCAATTTACCCTTAACAATTGAGTCTAACATCTTCCCAACCACTGAGGTCAGGCTGACTGGTCTACAGTTTCCTTTCTGCTGCCTTCCTGCTTTCTTAAAGAGTGGAGTAACATTTGCAATTTTCCAGTCCTCTGGCACTATGCCGGAGTCCAAAGATTTTTGAAAGATCACTTCTAATGCCACCACAATCTCTAACGCACTTTAGTGTACAGTTCATCCGGTCTGGGTGACTTATGTACCTTTAGGTCTTTCAGCTTTTTGAGCACCTTTTCTCTTGTAATAGCAACTGTACCCACTTCTCTTCCTTCACACACTACAACATCAGGCACACTGCTGGTGTCTTTCATTGTGTAGACTGATGCAAAATACTCATTTAGTTCATCAGCCTTCTACTCGTCCCCTATTATTATTTATCCTGCCTCATTTTCTAACAGTCTTATATGCATTCTGATTTCTCATTTATTTTTTACATACCTGTAAAAGCTTTTACTATCCACTTTGATATTATTTGCGAGCTTGCTTTCATATTTCATCTTTTCCCTTCTAATGATTCTTTTAGTTGCTTTCTGTTTTTAAAAGCTTCCCAGTCCTCTATCTTCCTGATAAATTTTGCTTGTTGTATGCCCTCTCTATTGTTTTTACATTAGCTTTGACTTCTCTTGTCAGCCACGTTGTACTATTTTACCATTTTTGGAATACAGCTAGCTGTCTTGTACTTTCCTCATTTTACCCTGATACTCAAACCATTGATGCTCTGCTGTCATCCCTGACAGCTGCTCCATTCATTTTACTTTGGCCAATTCCACTCTCATACAACTGTATTTTCCTTTAATCCACTGAAATACTGCTACATCAGACTTTACTTTCTCCCTATCAAATCACAAGTTGAATTCAATCATATTGTGATCACTGGGTCCTAAAGGCTTGTTTACCTTAAACTCCCTAATCACCTCCAGTTCATTACAGAACACCCAATCCAGTATAGCTGATCCCCTGGTAGGCTCAATGACAAACTACTCCACAAAGCCATCTCTTAGGCGTTCAACAAACTCACTCTCTTGAAATCCATTACCAACCTAATTTTCCCAGTCAATCTGCATGATATAATCTCTCATGACTAGTGTGGTGAATTATATATACCTGTCTGGACACACCCCCTGCTGACTGCTCCTGTGGCTCCTCCCACAGACCCCTGTATAAAGGCAATTGAGGCCTGAGCCCAGCCTCTCAGTCTCCAGGATGTAGTATGGTGGTCAACTACTGCTTGTTCCTTCTTCCAGTCAATAAAAGCCGATATCTTGCCTTTACGTCTCATTTCGCGTTTGCTGCTACCCTCAATCAGGAAGGCAGGCAGCAGCATTCTTTTCTCGTATCCTTCAAGGCTCTGAAATTCAGCACTCTGTGGTGGAGAAAGAAGCCCAGGCCATAGTGGAAGCTATTAGGCACTGGAGGCACTATCTCGCCAGCAAAAGGTTCACCTTGCTGACCGACCAGCACTCAGTTGCGTTCATGTTCAGTAACCAACAGCGGGGCAAAATCAAACATGATAAAATTTTGCGGTGGAGAATAGAACTCTCCACCTACAACTTTGACATCCTGTACCGGCCTGGGAGACTCAATGAGCCCCCGATGCCCTATCCAGGGGAGCGTGTGCTAGCGCACAGCTCGACCAGCTATATGCCTTTCATGCACATCTTTGCCATCCGGGGATCACCCGATTTTACCATTTCGTGAAAGCTGTACTCCCTGGAGGACATCAGGACGATGACCAGGGACTGCCAAATCTGCGCTGAGTGCAAACCGCACTTCTACCGTCCTGAAACGGCGCAACTTGTCAAAGCCACCCGCCCCTTTGAGCGACTGAGTGTTGACTTTAAGAGCCCCCTTCCCTCCACTGACCACAATGTCTATTTTCTCAATATTATCGACGAATACTCGCGGTTCCCCTTTGCCATTCCCTGCCCCGACACCACTACCACGTCCGTCATAAAAGCCCTGCGCCAGCTCTTCACTCTGTTCGGATATCCCTGCTATATCCAGTGATAGAGGGACCTCCTTTATGAGTGACGAGCTGCACCAGTACCTGCTGGCTAGGGGCATTGCTACTAGTCGGACCATGAGATATAATCCCCGGGGAAATGGACAGGTGGAGAGGGAGAATGCCACAGTGTGGAAGGCCACACTTTTAGCCCTTAAGTCCAAAGGGTTGCCGGTCTCTCGATGGCAGGAGGTCCTCCCTGAGGCACTCCACTCTATCCGCTCCCTGTTATGTACGCCCACCAATGCCACCCCTCACGAGCGCCTATTCTCTTTTCCCAGGAAGTCAGTCACTGGGACCACCCTACCAGCTTGGCTGACGTCCCCAGGGCCAGTGCTGCTCCAGAAACATGTGAGGAGTAATAAATACTCCCCGCTGGTCACTTTCTACATGCGAACCCCCAGTATGCCTACGTGGTCTTATCTGATGGGCAGGAGGACACGGTCTCCGTCCGCGATCTGGCGCCCGCAGGAGCAGCAGACCACTACCCTGAACACTCCCCGGTAACTATGAACCCTGTACCCGAGGTGACACCATGCACACCAAGCCCTACACAAACTCCTCACGACACTCATATACCGGGCGTTTCGTACGTTTATATACCAGGCGCCTCGCACATACGTGAGGGATCACTGACGCCTAGTGGGCTGACACCTCCAGTTAGGCCAGAACCAGCACAACCTCCGTCTTCAGTGCAATCACCACCACCGGCAACTGTGCAATCACCACCACCAGAACCTGTGCAATCACACCTGGTGCTACGTAGATCGCAGCGACAGATTCGACCACCTGATAGACTTAACCTGTAAGAAACTTCACCACATGGGGACTCTTTTTAAAACAAAGAGGGGGGTGAATGTGGTGAACTACATATACCTGTCTGGACACGCCCCCTGCTGACTGCTCCTGTGGTTCCTCCCACAGACCCCTGTATAAAGGCAATCAAGGCCTGAGCCCGGCCTCTCAGTCTCCAGGATGTAGTGTGGTGGTCACTCACTGCTTGTTCCTTCTTCCAGTCAATAAAAGCCGATATCTCGCCTTTACATCTCAGGGTGAGTTATTGATGGTGCATCAACTAGCATAACATTGCCTATTTGACACGCCTTTTCTATTTCCTGTTGTAATCTGTGGTCCACCTCCCAGTCACTGTTGGGAGGCCTGTATTTACCCTTGCAGTTTCTTAACTCAAGCCACAAGGATTCAACATCTTCCGATCCTATGTCATAACTTCCTACAGATTTGATGCCATTCTTTACCAGTAGAGTCACACCACCCCCTCCACGTACCTTCCTATCCCTCAGATAAAACGTGTAACCTTGGACATTCAGCTCCCAACTACAACCATCCTTCACTGATGGCTACAACATCATACCTGACAATCAGTAATAGTGTAGCAAGATCATCCACCTTATTTCTTATACCATGCATATTAAATTTAGACTTCTTGAGAAGAAATATGTTAATCATGATCTAATGGGTGCATAATTTAAATGTATATTCAAGTAAAGCTAAGCATTTTCTAAAATCAAATGAAATACATCTTAATTGAACATTTTGTTTTTCCTTTATTCTGTCACAGACATAATATCAGATGTGGGGCAATCTTATGTCAAAACTATCAGAGAATATGTGATATATGCCATATCACACAATAGAAGGGTAAAACCAATAGCATGATTCATCTGGATATGTATATAAAACAATAAATCATGCTTCAAAAAGTTTTCTAGTTGTACAATGATAAACTTCAGTACTTCGGTCCATGAACTTGAACTTTTTTGTATCAAGGCAACTTTGTTAAACAATGTATCAGATGTAAGTGTTATGAAAATAGCATTAAATAGAACTTATGGGACTTCTCTGGAACTGGAGAATTCAGAATAGAAAGGACAGAAATAGAAAACAGATTTTTTTTTAAGTACATTGTTAGTTCCTCCTAATTGCCAAAATAACTGAATAATTGCAAAATCCTAACACCAGTATGTCGTCAAAGAAGAGGGAATGGGTTACCTAGTGGACTCATGTTTCCAGGAAGAAGTTGCAGCGGCTACCAATTAAGTATAGAAAGGACTGATTTATTCTGTTTGTAGTCACAAAATGTCTTGGGCTTATTCATGGAAACTGCACTGGAATCATACTTCAAACTTTTACAACACCATAAACAGCATACTTCCAATGTGAAATACAAGCACATGTGCCAACAGTGGAACAGAATGTTTACAGTAATAAAACAAGGAAAGTGGCAATGAGTTCCTAGACTATTATGTTACTTAATATTTTCTGTGGTGACAGTTTCATCCCGTCACTACTGTTTCCATTGATACCCAAGATTTTGATATATCATCTTCACTGATAATTGATGTTCTAAAATAAGCAGCCAGAAGTCACGGTAAATATCAGTACTAATGACAAAGGTAGGAAAAGGGAGGAGGTTCTGAAGAGAATATAGGGAGAAGGATGAAAAAGCAGTACCTCCAGGGTATAATCTCTGGATGGCTGCCTGTGACATGTGCCAGTGAAGGTAAGAAGAGGCTGATTTGGCAAACTAATGCCTGGCTGAGGATTTGTGCAAGGGGCACAGTTTCAGATTTCTGGATCATTGTGAACTCTTCTGGGGAAATTTTGACCTGCACTAAATGGACAGGCTACACCTGACCCTGAGGGTGACCCACTATCCTTGCAGGCAGATCTGTTAAAGCTGTTGGAGCGGGTTTAAACTAATTTGGCAGGGGGATGAATACCGACTGGAGTGATAGAGCTGAGGCTGGGGCAGTTGGTGTACAAGTAGACGCAGTTTGCAGTGAGACTGTGAGGAAGGTCGAGCAGATGATAGGGCAAAATTACAGTCAGTAGGATCAGATGAAGTGTAACATGAGAACAATATTGAAAAAAGGGGTGAATGCAGGACTCTAGGTAGATGATCTTGTAGTGCAGTTAGCGATTGGCAGAAATGGGCCATGGCTGAAAGAAAATCATAGCTGGGAGCTCAACATCCAGGGATACACATAGTATTGAAAAGATTGGCTGGTAGGCAGATGGGGTGGGATAGCTCTGTTGGTAAAAAATGAAATCAAAGCCTTAGGAAGAGGTGACACAGGATTGGAAGATGCAGAATCCTTGTGGGTAGAGTTAAGAAACTGTAAGGATAAGAAGATCCTGATGGGAGTTAAATACAAACCTCCAAACAATAGCCAATATGTGGGGTACAGATTACAATGGGAGACGGAAAAGTCATATCAAATGGACAAGGTTACAAGATTTCAAAATGCAGGTAAATTGGGAAAATCAGGTTGGTGTTGGATCCCAATAGAGGGAATTTATAGGATACCTACTAGATGACTTTTTAGAGAAGCTTGGGTTGAGTACTCTTGGCAAAAGTGTTAAATGTTGTGTAATGAACCACATTAGGGAGCTTAAAGTGAAAGTTGATTGGTTCCTGATTAAAGTACAAAAGTTTAAAGTAAATGCTATTATCAAAGTACATATATGTCGCCACATACAACTCTGAGATTCATTTCCCTGCAGACATAGTCAGCATATCTATAGAATAGTAACTTTAACAGAATCAATGAAAGATCAACTAAAGCGCAGAAGACAACAAACTGTGCAAATGCAAATATAAATAAATAGCAATAAATAATGAGAACATGAAATAACAAGATAAAGTGTCCTTAACGTGAGATCATTGGTTGTGGGAACATCTCAATAGATAGGAAAGTGAATGCAGTTATTCCCTTTGTTCAAAGCCTGATGGTTGCGGGATAATAACTGTTCTTGATTCTGGTGGTGCGAGTCTCTTGTACCTTCTACTTGATGGCAGCAGCAAGAAAACAGCGTGGCTTGGGAGGTGGGGATCTGTGATGATGGATGCTTGCTTTCCTCCCTCAGTGTTTAAGGTAATGTGCTTAATGGTTGGGAGGGCTTTACCTGTGATGTACTGGCCCATAACCACTACCTTTTGTAGGATTTTCCATTCAAAGCCACTGGTATTTCCATACCAGGCTGTGATGCAACCAGGCAATATACTCCCCATCACACAGCTATAAAAATTTGTCAGAGTTTTAGAGGTCATGCCAAATCTCTGCAAACTCCTAAGGAAGGAAGTAGAGGTGTTGCCTTCTTCACAATTGCATTTACTTGCTGGGCTTAGGACAGGTCCTCTGAAGTAGTAACACACAGGAATTTAAAGTTGTTGACCCTCTCCACCACTGATCCTCCAATGTGAACTGCCTTGTGGACCTTTAGTTTTTCTCTCCTGAAGTCTATAATCAGTTCCATGGTCTTGCTGACATTGAATGAGAGGCTGTTGTTATAACATCACTCAGCTAGGGTGTCAAAGGTTACAGGGAGAAGGCAGGAGAATAGCGTTGAGAGGGAAAATAAATCAGCCATGATGGAATGGCAGAGCAGACTCAATGGGCTGAATGGCCTAATTCTGCTCCTATGTCTTCTGGTATTATGGTCATATGATTAAACAAATTGAATAAACCATCATTTGCAGTTCCGATTTCATATAAATACTGACAACCAAATGTTGTTATAATGTGTTAAGTGTCTCCCATAATCTTATCCTAATAACTGAACATTATTTCATTTAGCATAAGTATTGATTTATTATTAGGTGTAAAATTACAGCTTCATTATCATCTTCCATTATGTATGATCTTATGAAGTTTAAGAGGATTTGAAATGTATTAAATATAATAGTATTTTGTAAATTATGCCACATTTGTTTTGTAATCTAATTGGTACTAAGCAGCATAAATTTAGAAAATCACAATTTGGGAGAAATTAAACACTTATCTGAGAAATCTAAAAAGTAATATTTTTGGTCAGAACAAAGTTATGAAGAAATAATTTACCAAGCTGCAAATTTTCTTTGTAATCATTTTCATCAGAACCCCTAATACTCAACAACACTGTTATATATCCTTTAACATTCTCTGAGCCAACTAGGAATATTCTAGTTCTTCTAATTATGTCACAGAATTCAAGTCAAGTGAAGTTTATTGTTACTTAACTACATACAGTGCCTATAAAAAGTATTCACTGCCCCATGGAAGTTTTCATGTTTTATTGTTTTACATCATTGATTCATAGTGGATTTAATTTGTTTTTTTTTATATTGATCAACAAAAAAGGATTCTTCTGTGTCAAAGTGAAAATAAATTTCTACAAATCGGTCTAAATTAATTACAATTATTAAAGACAAAATAATTGATTGCATAATTACTCACCCCTTCAAGTCAGTATTTAGTAGATGCACCTTTGGCAGCATAATAGCCTCGAGTCTTTGTGGATAGGTCTTGGCTTTGCACATCTGGACTGTAATTTTCCTCTATTCTTCTTTACAAAACTGCTCAAGCTCTGGCAGATTGCATGGGGATTGTGAGTGAACATCCCTTTTCAAGTCCAGCCACAAATTCTGAATTTGATTGAGGTCTGGACTCTGACATGGCCACTCCAGGAGATCAACTTGGTTTTTAAGCCATTCCTGTGTAGTTTTGGCTTTGTGCTTGAGCTTATTGTCTTGCTGGAAAGCAAATCTTTTCCCAAGTTGCAATTGTCTTGCAAACTGCATTAGGTTTTCCTCCAGGATTTCCCTGTACTTTGCTGCATTTATTTTACCCTCTACCTTCACAAGCCTTCCAAGGCCTGCTGCAGTGAAGCATCCCCACAGCATGATGCAGCATGATGGTAGGGATAATGTGTTTTTGATAATGCACAGTCTTTGGCTTACACCACACATAGCATTTAGTCTGATGTCCAAAAAGCTCAGTTGATCAGACAAGAAAACCTTCTTACAGCTGACTTCAGCATCTCCCACATGCCTTCTGGCAAATTCTAGCAGTGATTTCATGGGAGCTTTTTTCAACAATGGATCACTCTTTGCCACTCTCCCATAAAGTTGCAACTGGTAAAGCACCCAGACAATAGTTGTTGTGCGTGCAATCTCTCCCATCTCAGCCACTGAGGCTTTTAATTCCTCCAGAGCTGTCACAGGTCTCTTGGTAGCCTCCATCACTAGTCTCCTTCTTGCACGGTCACTCAGTTTTTGAGGTTAGCTTGCTCTAGGCTAATTTACAGCTGTGCATAATCTTTCTATTTCTTGATGATTGACTTAGCTGTATTCCAAGGGATATTCAGTGACTAGGAAATTTTCTTGTATCCCTCTCTTGACTTATGCTTTTCAATAACCTTTTCACGGAGTTGCTTGGAGTGTTCTTTTGTCTTCATGGTGTAGTTTTTGCCAGGATACTGACTCACCAGCAGTTGGACCTTCCAGATACAGGTGTATTTTTGCTACAGTCAATTGAAACACTTTGACTGCACACAGGTCTCTGAAAACAAATCTCAATTTAAATCTCAATTTAAGATCCTTTCCCTTCTCCAGCTCTGTTATCCCTTTTGCCAATCACCTTTCTGGCTCTCAGCTTCACCCCACCCACTCTGGTCTTTTCCTATCATTTTGCATTTTCCCCTCCCCCCCCACTTTCAAATCTCTCACTATCTTTCCTTTCTGTTAGTCCTGACAAAGGGTCTCAGCCCAAAATGACAACAGTGCTTCTCCCTATAGATGCTGCCTGGCCCACTGTGTTCCATCAGCATTTTGTGTGAGTTGCTTGAATTTCCAGCATCTGCAGATTTCCTCGTGTTTCTCAGTTTAACTAATTATGTGACTTCTAAAACCAATTGGCTGCACCAGTGATAATTTGATCTGTCATATTAAAGGGGGTGAATACTCATGCAACCAATTATTTTGTGTTATATATTTGTAATTAATTTAAATCACGTAGAGATCTGTTTTCACTTTGATCTCTAGTGAAAAAGTCTTTTTCTGTTGATTAGTAGCAAAAAAAACAAATTAAATCCACTGTGATTCAATGTTGTCAAGCAATAAAACATGAAAACTTACAAAGGGAGTGAAAACCTTTTATGTATGTAATGTATATAGAAATGAGACAATGTTTCTTCAAACCAGAGTGTAAAGCACATAATATATAATAACCTATGAAGGTTAAGAATAAAATCCATAGGTGAATCATACATAAATAGCAAACTAAAATGCATTAATATTAAATATTGTAAGGTATGGAACAGATTAACAGTGACACTTCAAATACATTGTGCTAGGAATTCAGAAGTCTAATGGCCTGTTTCTCGTCCTGACCTTTCCTATTTTTTCTGCATCGTAGTCTCCCGCCTGATGGTAGAAAGTCAAAGAGGATGCTATTTCGATATGGTGGAATCCTTAATAACACTAAGGGCCCTTGTAAGCTTCTGTACTGGTGAATCTTCTCCATGAACTTAACATCCTGGAGCTAAATTAAATTTTCTTAAGTTTAGTGCCAATACTGTCATTGATATATGAGTGTATCCTTTCACAAATCAGCAATGTTTCTGATATCAGGAATATCAGTGTCGTCCAAGTCACGCGCAGTTTTAAAGTGAACAAATAAGAATATTATCTGTTACCTGTCACCACAGTACTTGTTACTTTCAAAGCTATTTTATGCTATGAAGAAAATAAAATATAAAATGACAAAAGGTTTGCAAAGTAATAGTCAAAAACAATATTGAGTTAATTAAAAATGCAAAATATTGGCATTTGTGTTTTGTACTTTTTTAAAACTAAAATCTTCAGACTATTTCATGTGAATAACTCTAGAAGCACTATGAGTATTTGGGAAAAAAGCTTAATTAGAAAAAATCTTTCTGAGTTCAATCTTTATTTTGATAACTGCAATGATTTTTTTTTGAAACTTTTCCTTTGTTTTGCTTTGTGGTTTGCTGTAATCGTTTCCAAATCCCTTTAGCATTTCTCAGATGTCATTTTTATTAAGTAACAGGATAATTTTACCAGTGCCCTTCAGTATAACAACAAGCCAGAACTGCTGGAGTAATGTCTACAAGTAATTTCCAAACAACACTAAATATAGGAATGTAAAGTATCTGTCCTCATTTCAAATTGGAGATCAAAAACTTGCATATCCTGTAACTTTTTCCTACTTCTGATGAAGGAGCTTTGACCTGAAATATTATCTCTGCTTCTCTTTCCACATGTTTACCAGCCCTGTTGCATATTTCCAGAATATTCTGTTTTTAATTCGAATTAGTTACCTCTTATGAATAGTTGATGAACTGGTAAAACTCTGTCTGCAGAAATTGTTTGGCCAGCTGTCATTATTCATGCAGTACACTTTAAGCTAGTAAAACATCAACTGCTAGTATTTATACAGTGCCTTTAGTGACTCAATCATGATAAGAGTGATTGAGGTGGAGAGAATAAATTCAACCCAGTGAAATCTAAGGGTTTGAACTTCACCAGCCCAGATTGCTTTAGGCTCTGACTCATTACACAGGTTCAAAGCTGAAATGTGGTGCAGAAACATAGATTCTGCAGAAAAATGCAGTAAGGGCCAGAAGATGGGGAGGCGCAGTAGAGTAGCAGTTAGCATAAAATTATCACAGTACCAGCGAGCCAGGCTCAATTCCTGCTGCTGTGTGTAAGGAGCTTGTACATTCTCCCTGTGAGCATGTGAGTTTCCTCCGAGTGCTCCAGTTTCCTCCCATATTCCAAAGATGTAATTGCTTATCTGTGTGTAATTGGACCAGAAAGGCCTGTTACTGTGCTATATATCCGTATGAAATAAATCCCTGATGTTCTTCCTGAATCAGATCACCCTGACGTTAATGAATGGCGGAGCACGGTCAGAAGTCTTAAATTGTTGATGGGCTCTTTCTTATGACCTTTAATGTAGTGAGAAGCCTCAAGAAACTTCACAAAAGCAGAAATTGCTGGAAATATCCAGCAGGTCAGGCAGCTATAGAAGGCTAACCGACTCAGTGTTTACAGCATTTTTGCTTCAGATTTCCAGCATCCACAGGACCTTACTTCACTTCAGAGAAGTATTGCCAGACAAGGTTTATTGTGATGGATAATATGAGATGTTAGAGCAGGACACTGGGATGGTACAACAGTGTGGCAATTAGTGCTACACTTTTCAGTGCCAGCGGTTAATCATCGGGATTCAATTCCCACCACCGTCTGTAAGAAGTTTGTACCTTCTCCCTATGACTAGATGAGTTTCCTCCAGGTGCTACAGTATCCTCCCCCATTCCACTGACATACGGGTTAGGGTTAGTAAGCTGTGGGCATGCTCTGTTAGCTCCAGATCATGGTGAGACTTGCGAGCCGCCTCCAGTACATCTTTGGACTGTGTTGGTCATTGACCCAAATGATGCATTTAACTCTATGTTGTGGTGTACATGTGACAAGGTTAATCTAATCTTATCTAATCTAATCAAAATCTTGGTCAAAGTTATACTTTATGAAACATCTCAAATGAGACATGAAGGCAAATGGAGGAAATTCTACAACGTAGAGACTTAATAGCTGAAAACAGAGCAAAATTAAAATCAGCTGCATTTGAAGCTGGTACTGGAGTAACACAAAGATTTTAAAAGCTTGTAGGGCTTGATAAAATTAGAGTTAGTTAGGCATGGGGCTATGGAACAGTTTGGAAATCAGGATCACTATTTTAAATTTCAACGAAGTTTCTGGATTGAACAGAAACAACAGAGTTTTGATTGAAAATTAAATGTTGATTCTACGCATTGTATTTTGCACTTTCTTGTCATTTTTGGCTGATAATATTCCTGTCCTTCATTTGCACTGTTTTAAGAAATACCATTTTAGTTGATCTGATCCAGAATATATATATATATTGAGCAAAATATAGCATATGTATTGAGTAGTAACTTTAACGGGATCAATGAAAGATCAACTAGAGTGCAGAAGACAACAAACTGTGCAAATGCAAATATAATTAAATAGCAATAAATAACAATAACATGAAATAACAAAATAAAGGGTCTTTAAGAGTTGTTAGTGGGAAGTTAGAGGATTGGGAAGCTTTTAAAATCCAACAGAAAGCAACTAGAAAAGTCTTTAAGAAGGTGAAGATGGAATACAAATGTAAGCTAGACAATAATATTAAAGAGGATACCAAAAGTTTCTTCAGATACAAAGTGTAAAAGCTAGGCAAGAGTGGATATCAGGCCACTGGAAAATGATGCTGAACAGGTAGTAATGGGGGACAATGAAATGGTGGTGAATGGAATAAGTGTTTTGCATCAGCGTTCACTGTGGAAGACACTAACAGTATGGTGGAAGTTCCAGGTGTCCGCGGGCAAGAGGTGTCAGAAGTTACCATAACTAGAGAGAAGGTTCTTGTAAAATGAAAGGTTTGAGGGTAGATAAGTCACTTGGACCAGATGTTGTACACCTTCAAGTTCTGAAAGAAGTGACTGAAAAGATTGTGGTGGCATTAGTAATGTTCTTTGACGAATCACTAAATTTTGAATGATTTTGGAGGGCTGGAAAATTGCAAATGTCACTCTTGAAGAAGGGAGAGAAGCAAGAGAATGGAAACTATAGGCCAATTATTCTGACCTCAGTGGTTGGGAAGATGTTGGGGTCAATTACTAAGGATAAGGACTCAGGGTACTTGGAGGCACATGAAAAAAAATGCCGTAGTTAGCATGATTTCCTCAAAGGAAAATCTTGCCTGACAAACTTGTTGGAGTTCTTTGAAGAAATAACAAGCAGAATAGACAAAGGTGAATCAGTTAATGTTATGCACTTGGATTTTCTGAAGATGTTTGACAAGGTGCCACACACGAGGCTGCTCAACAAGCTAAGAGCCCAAGGAATTACAGGAAAGATTCTAGCATGGATAACACGTGGATTGGCAGCAGGCAAAAAGAGGGAATAAAGAAAGAATTTTCTGACTGACTGCCAGTGAATAGTGGTGTTCCACAGGGGTCTGTATTGGGACCAACTTGTTCTTATGTTATATGTCAATGATTTGGATGATGGAATTGATGGCTTTGTTGCAAAGTTTGCAGAAGATATTAAGATAGGTGGAGGGGCAGGTAGTTTTGAGGAAGTAGAGAGCCTACAAAAGGACTTAGACAGATTTGGAGGATGGGGAAAGAAATGGCAGATGGAATAGAGTGCAGGGAAGTGTATGGTCATGCAGTTTGGTAGAAGAAATGAAGGGGTTGAATATTTTCTAAATGGAGAGAAAATATATAAAAACTGAGGTTCAAAGGGACTGCTTGTGCAGGATTCTCTAAAGATTAATTTGCAGGTTTTGTCTGTGATGAGGAGGGTAATGTGATGTTAGCATTCATAGCAAGAGGACCGGAATATAAAAGTCAGATGTAATGTTGGAATTTTAGAAAGCCCTGGTGAGTTCTCACTTGGGGTATTGTGAGCAGCTTTGGGCCCCTTTTCTTTGAAAAGATGTGCTGAAACTGGACAGAGTTCAAAGGAGGTCCATGAAAATGATTCCAGGATTGAATACTCTCTCCACTACACATCAATAAAAAGTGATAAAGAAGAAGGAATTTGATAGGACAGGAGAGAAGGCCATAGAAAAAGAGGAGAAGAGATACCAGAAGGAGCTGATGGGACAGTGTGGAGAAGAGAAGAGGTGAGAGGGGAATCAGAATGGGGAATGCAGGAAGTGATGCGGGAGAAGAAAATAGTTGTTCTGCAATTAGGTTGGAGGCTACCCAGATGGAATATGGGTGTTGCTACTCCAACCTGAGTGTGGTGTCATTGTGGCAGTAGACCATCATCTCGGAATGGGAATGCAAAGTCAATGTGAAATGAGCAGCCCCCGGAAAATCTCACCATCTCTGGCAGATGGAGACAAGGTGCTCGACGAAGCAGTCCCCCAATATAGAGGAAGCCAAGAATACCAAATTCAGTAGACAACACTGACAGACTCACAAGTGAATTGTTACCTCACCTGGGAGGATTGTTTGGGACCTAAATGCAAGTAAGAGAAAATCTGAAGATGCTTGAAATCCAAGCAACACATACAAAATGCTGGAGGAACTCAGCAGACTAGGCAGCATCTATGGAAAAAAGTTCAGTCGATGTGTCGGGCCAAGACCGTTCAGCAGGATTGGAGAAGAAAGATGAGGAGTAGAGTTAAATGATGGGGGGTAGGGGAGAGAGAAACACAAGGTGATAGGTGAAATCAGGAGAGGGAGGGATGAAGTCAAGAGCTGGGAAGCTGATTGATGAAAGAGATACAGAGCTGGAGAATGGGGAATCTAATAGGAGAGGACAGAGGCCATGGAAGAAAGAAAATGGGGGAGGAGCACCAGAAGAGGGCGATGAGCAGGCAAAGAGGTAAGGTCAGCGAGGGAAAAGGGAATGGGGAATGGTAAAGGAGGGTGAGGGTATTACCGGAAGTTTGAGAAATCGATGTTCATGCTGTTAGGTTGCAGGCTACTCAGACAGAATATAAGGTGTTCTTCCTCCAACTTGAGTGTGGCCTCATCTCAACAGTAGAGGAGACCATGGATTGACATATCCGAATGGGAATGGGAAGTGGAATTAAAATGTGTGGCCACTGGGAGATTCCTCTTCTTCTAGCAACAGAGCGTAAGTGCTCAGCGAAGCTGTCTCTCAGTCTATGTCAGGTCTCACTGAAATACAGGAGGCCACACCAGGAGCACGGAACACAGTATATGACCCCAACAGACTCTCAAGTGAAGTGTCACCTCACCTGGAAAGATTGTTTGGGGCCCTGAGTGGTAGTGAGGGAGGAGGTGTATAGGCACTTGTTCCACTTGCAAGGGTAAGTGCCAGGAGGGAGATCAGTGGGGAGGGACAAATGGACAAGGGCATTGCCTGGGGAGCGACCCCTACAGGAAGCAGGAAGTGGGGGCGGGGGAGATGTACTTGGTGGTGGGATTCCGTTGGAGATGGCAGAAGTTTCAGAAAAATATGTGCTGGAAGCGGAGGCTGTTGGGGGTGGTAGGTGAGGACAAGAGGAACCCTATCCCTGGTAGGATGGCGAGAGGACAGGGTAAGAGCAGATGTGTGTGAAATGGAAGAGATATGGTTGAAGGTAGCATTAATGGTGGAGGAAGGGAAGCCCCTTTCTTAAATTGTTGTGAGGAAGCAGATGTAGCCACAGTTCTGCTTGTTGGGATAAGTGCCAGGAGGGAGGTCAGTGAGGAAAGATGAGTGGACAAGGGAGTCAAGTAGAAATTGATCCATATAGAAAGCAATGATTTGGGGGAAGGGAATGATGTGCTTAGTGGTAGGATCCAGTTGTAAATTGCAGAGAATGGTGTGCTGGAAATGGAGGCTAAAGGGATGGTAGACAAGGAGAAGGGAAACCCAATCACTTTTCTGGCGGTGGGTGGAGAGGGTAAACACAGCTGTGCAGGAAATGCGTAAGGTAGCATCAATGGCAGTGGAAGGAAAACACCATTCTTTGAAAAAGGAGGACACTTCAGATGTTCCAGAGTGGGAAACCTCTTCCTGAGAACAGATGTAGTGGAGACTGAGGAACTAAGAAATGGAAATAACATTTTTACAAGTGACAGAGTGGGAAGAAGTATAGTCAAGTTAGCTGTGAGAGTCAGATGCTTTATAAAAGTTATCAATAGCTATTTTATCTCCAGAAATGGAAACCGAGAAATGAAGAAAGGGGAAATTGGTGTCAGAGATGGACCCAGTAAATCTGAGAGCAGAGTAGAAGTTGGAGACAAAAGGTCATTAAAGCTGCTTTTGGCATTAAAACAGGAATTATTAACATATCTTGCAAACAGTGTAGCCCAATAAAAAATTATGAATGCGACCAAAAATGTGTTGAAAAAAAGTAATCATGGTGAGTAGAGAAATAGATAAATTATCTTTAGGTAACAGGGTTGATCTCTACTTTTGGACTGTGAAGGGGATTGATAATGAAGCTTTGAGTCGAATGATGCTGGCTGTGGTACAGGCATCTGACAGCCCTTGTATGCCCATGATGAGCTGTGTGACAAGTGTCAGTATGTCTGTCACTCGGCTCTGTGGTTGGGCTCTGAACAAACTGGGATTCCCTTGATCATGGCAATGGTTTTACAGAGAATACATGCAATGTGAGGAGGACATGAGGTGTACGTTCATCAGATTCTAAAGTTCTATTAAATTCTTGTAATTCAATGATGTGGCCATTTCAAAACTTCATTGCCATTAGCCGGCAGTGCAAAATACAATCTGAGACAGTGGTTGGATCATTATAATACTTATCTATATGAACTAATCTGTCACATTAATAATTTATATCAGACTTCTCAATGTGCTGATAATAGCCCAACTTTCATTAACTATTTATGATACATTGAGTATTCCTGTGCTCTTATACTTTGATCATGGCTCTTTTTTAAAGTATCTGCATAAGAGACAAGGATTCACTATTGCTACCAAACTAAGGGGAGGTGGAGGGATGGTTTAGTATAGAGGAATGCTTAGTTTTTGATGTAGATCACTAGAAGAAATAGTTGAGTCTTAATTGCAGGGAAAAAAATATCAGTAAACTGCTCGGGTGAACTAATTTCTACATTTCCCACCAGTGCATTATGACTGACAAGCATTAGTCATTGAATTATAGTCAGAGTTATTGCAGCAAATTTATAGATGGTGCATAACTTCGAAAGGAAAAGTTGGTGAAAATACAAAACATTTCTGAGAACAGCTTTGATGAAGCACGTTTTAGTTTAACTACACAACCAAATTTTAGTTACTTTTTGAAAGCATTAACACTAGAATTTATTGGTTACCAAGTTTCTTTTCAGATATCAGGGGAGCAAACCTATCCACTAACGTTCCCTTATTTAAACTGTTTGGAATTGTGAATTTGGAATTGTGTTTGGAATTGGAATTGTGAATGTTTGTTTCCAGTTATTTGTAGCCTTCATCAGTGATAGAGAGTTGATAATGACTTACTAGCTTTGAGATTTATTTAAGTAATACAACATTTCTATCATCGCATCCTCTAATTCTGCACAACTTCAATTTGTTTTGTTGAACATTGAACTCTGCTAAAAAAGTACATTCCAAATCAAGCTGCTGATATGCTGTATACGTAAGTTGCTGATATGCTGTATACGTAAGTTACCTCTCTGCTCATACCCAAGTCTTGAAGTTATCATCTTACACAATGTGATGATCACCCTGCCTACAGTATTCCCTGAAACCTTTAACCTCTGAATTACCCACCTGCTTCAAGCAGACTTCAATAAAACTGGTGTTCAAGAAGAGCCTGGTGACCTGCCTCAATGACTATTATCCAGTAGCACCTCAATCGACAGTGATGAAATGTTTTGAGAGGTTGATAATGAAACATATCAACTCCTGCCTGGGAAGCGAGTGACATAGATCACTCCAATTTACCTACTGGAGCACCAGGTTCACAGCAGATTTCCACTGTTAATCTATTTCAGGGGTTCCCTTCCTTTTTTATGCCATGGACAAAAACCAATCTCTTATCCTCCTTCACTCCAAAGAGAAAAGTTCTAGCTTGCTCAATCTCTCTAGTCCAGGCAGCATCCTGGTAAACCTCTCTGAACCTCCAACATCATTCCAAATCTGAACAAGATATCCAAAGAATTTTTCTACCATTCTGTTTAGAATTGCACTCAGAATTTGAAATATAGTCATACAAAGCTTCTATGAAAATATAATATTAAACTCATGTTTTTTTACATCCGAATTCGTTATTCCTATGTGGTGAAGTTATTTCACAGAAAAGTTACCAAATAAAATTTGAGACTTACATGATAAATGACCAACGTTTTATGAGGCACAGTAATAACGGAAAGAGTAATTGTGAGGTGGAGAATTTAGGGAAAGCATTCTATAACCTATAGTAGTGATAGGACTCTTTTACATATAAAATAGCTTTATTATAATAACATTTTCAGTCACTTTACAGAAGCATTGCCAAACAAAACAGCAATAATCCACATAAGAAGATATAGAAGCAGGTGGAAGAAGTTGTAAAGAAGTAGAAAAGTTTAGAAAGGGGATTCTGGAGTTTGGAGTTTTGATGATTAAAAATATGTCTACAAATAAAATCAGATTTGTGTAAAAAGGTACATAGATGGAGCATAGTGGTTAAAATGATGTCTCATTATACTACTCTGAGATTCATTTTCTTTCAGGGATTCACTGTAGAACAAGCAAATACTATAGAATTAATGAAAAACTACACACAAAGACAGAGAAATGTGTGAAGGAAGACAATCTATGTGAATTCAAAATAAATAAGTAATATTGAGAACATAAGTTGTGGAGTCCTTGAAAGTGAGACCATAGGTCGTGGAATCAGTTCAGAGTTGAGGTGAGTGAGATTATCCAAGCTCTTTCAGGAGCCTTATGGTTAAAGGTAGAAATTGTTCCTGAAGTGGATGATATACATACTAAGGCTGGTATCTCCTGTATCTCCTTCCTGATGGCAGTGACAAGAAAAGAGCATGGCTTGGCTGGTGGGGTTGGGGGAGTACTTGATGATGGATCCTCCTTTTTTCAAGGCAGCTTTGCCAGTAAATGTGCTGAAGGGTGGGTAGCGTTTTGCCTGTGCTGGACTGGGCTGTATCCACCACTTCAAGCAGGCTTTTTGTTCCTGGGCATTAGAGTTTCCTTACAAGATGCAATGTAGCCGATCAGGTTACTCTCCACTGTGCATCTATAGAAGTTTGCAAGGTTATAGATTACATGCTGAATCTGCACAAACTTCTAAGAAAGTAGGGCCCTGTTGTGCCTCCTTTCCTTCAAGTCTGCAGGGATTTTATTTTGCTGTATTCTGGTGTGTGTGTGTTTTCATGTCCTTAGCTTCATCCGCATTATGGTAGTCAATTATAACCATATAGCTCCATCACCACAGCCCAAGCTCACTTAAAAACAGAAATGAGTCATAGAACAGGGAACTTTGTCTTTTGAAATCTAGGGTATGATCATTTCATTTTATCCTTCATTCTCTTCTTTTACGTGTATTTCTTTTGGTGTGAATATCTTATAGGACACAAAACTTTCTATAGACCTTAACCACTTATATTGTCATTGTTTAAACAGACATTTTGAGCCAGACAATGATGTAGCATTGAAGGATATTATATAGCCGTGTAACTGTCTGTTCAAAGTATAAGCTATTTAATTCCCGTACCCTGCATTTTCCTTGCAACAGTCTGAGCTTCCACTGAGAAGTGGGAAGTTTGCTGATAAGGCTGCAGTTGAAACTGAGATGTTTCCACTACTTTTATTCTGGAAAGACTGAGTAATTCCCATGAAAAGGCATATGTATGTCTCCAGCTGGAGCACCCACACCTCACTGACTCTTGGTGCAGGCCAGACAATGCAGAAGGCATTTTGTTAAAAATGTACATCAGTCTCTATGTTACCTCATCAAACACCTCATAGAAATCAAAACTTGTATTCAGCTTCAACTTACATTGAGCTATTATCTGTGCTATTTCCTGCAGCCCCGCCCCCACTGCCTAGATCCCCATGACCACTGATAATATCCCCAGTGCTCCACAGTAAATAAAGTGGGTATCTGCATGTAATGCACCTTAGAATTATGCCCTAAGTAAAATTGCTTCTTATTTCCATATTGGTGGGATTTCTGATTGGTTCCTCAAATGTTGTCCACTATAGTAAATAGTTTTGCCTACCCGAATTATCTCATCAGCCAGCCTGCACATCAAGTGATCTCACAATTCCTGATCTATAACGATCTGGAAACTAACCCTTTCTACCATTGTCTTTAGAAGGACCTCAAAAGCATTCATCACACAGGATTAAAATAGTTTTCATTCTGCCTTAATAAGAACTTTGGTTGTGATTTGTGGCACTATCAGATGCAATAATTACCATGGTACTAACACCAGCAAACACATCACCTTCCTTTTCTTCTGCATGATCATTCTTGTGCTCTGTTCTATGTCCTCCCTGGGCTTTGAGAACATAGTTTGCATTCAGAAATGTTTCCATAGATGAATGAGTCAGCTTGTACTTCTTGAGCTTGCTGGTAGATCTACTGTATCCACTTACTGCTGTCCTTACAGTTCTTATAAATAATGCTGTTCCCTCCATTTTCCTTGTTCTAGTTCACTGTCATTGACTATTGGAATATAAGTTGCAAGATCTACTGCATAACTTCAAAGTCCTGACTATATTCACTTGACAAAAGCTATTCATCTCCAATTACCTTCAGTATCACAAATATAGTTTAAAGTTCAAATTAAATTTTATAATTAGAGTACATATATGTCACCTTATACAACCCTGAGATTCTTTTTCCCGCAGGCATACTCAGCAAAACTATAGAATAGTAGCTATAACAGGATTCAATGAAAGAGCACGAGCATAGAAGACAACAAACTGCAAATGCAAATATAAATAAGTAGTAATAAATAATGAGAGCATGAAATAACAAGACAAAGAGTCCTTAAAGTGATATCATTTGTTGTAGGAAGATCTCAATAGACAAGTGTTATCTTCTTTTGTTCAAGAGCCTGATGGTTGAGGAATAGTAACTGTTCTTGAACCTGGTGGTGTGAGTTCTGAGGCACTTGGACCTTCTACCTGATGGCAGCAGCGAGAAAAGAGCATGGCGTGGGTGTTAAGGATCTCTGACGCTGGTGCTGCTTTCATGTAGATGACAAGGTTTCATGTATTTCATATATGTTTCCTTCTTACCAATGTTTGTTAACCAGAGCTATACTAGGCAAGGTAAATATATACATATATATTTATAAGAATGCCACAATAGAATAGGAGTTAGTGTGACACTATCACTGCTCAGGATGTCAAGGTTCAAAGTTCAACTCCAGTGCAATCGGTAAGGAATTTGTATGTTCTCTCAGTGACCACACGGGTTTTCACTGAATGCTCCATTTTCATTACACAGTCCAATTTTATTGTTGGCAGTGATGTCTGTGGCGTGGACTTCCACCTTAGTGACTTCAGTTATGTCCAGCCAGCAGCTTTGATGAATTTCTGGCATTCTTATAAAAATCGAGTTATGTGCAAAAACATGCATTGACTTCATTACGCCCAATGAAATTCATAACTATCAGAACTACTCTGCAATGTACCAAGTTGTGAAGATTATGTAGGAGAGATTTACAAAATGTGGCAATTTGTAAGAGTGGGTCATCACTGACTCCACTGCTCTACCAGATATCCACATATAACTGTGTATGTCAGAATAATGCTGGTGAACACCAGCAATTTCACTGCCATTAAAATGAAAAAATCTGGGTGATTGTCTTTGAGTCAAAACCCAAAATATAGCATTTGGAGTTTGGAATTGCAGTTGCTTTATCCTACAAAAAAGCATTTTTTTCATGTTATTGCTCTAATATCATAAAAGTAATATACGCCAACATCAATGTTAATATTAAAAAGTATTTAAAAATGCATGTTTCTGATATTTGTTTCCTATCACATCACAACAACACTGTTGAATCTCAAAAAAATCCAGAATTCTATCTACCTTTTGTATTTATCAACAGAAGTAGTTTTTATTACATGACATTTTAATCACAAAACTGTTTGCTTCAGATTTTGAAACTTCATATACGGCATTTTGCTGCAAAATTGTATCTGAGAAAAGTTTATTAATTTCATATATCAAGTTCAGAGTAGCCATCTGTTCATTCTGTGCTAGCTTCTGCCTCCATCTGTCCTGTTTCCTTTCCTTCTCTCATGGCAAGGGCTCAGATGATGGGGAAGTTTAGCTCTGACTTTTTATTTGTCACTCATCATAAGCCAGATGCACATATTTAATAAACAGCCTGCTGCAACTGGTGTTGTTGAATTTCAATCTCTATGGCTCTTTATCCTGTAAATAGACCAGGATTCCAGATTGTATGTTGCATAGAGTGAGCTCTACTTTACCAGCTCTAATTTGACTGCCACTGCAATCTCATAAATATGGATTAGTCAGTACATGCCCTGGATATTATTAGAAGCTGAACTGTACAGACGGACCTTGAATTCCAGGTGGCAATCATAATACAAATTAGAAATGCTATGCGCAATATGCTCAGCTTGTGTATAAGAAAGAACAGTAAGACATGTATAGTTTTAAAAAGAATTTGCAACCAAAGTGTATAATATATCATAGCCAGAAGTAACAATCTAATTAGAATTTTCACATTTCTGACTTCTCTGTGGTTAGCATCAAGACCTGTCTATTTTCTTATCTTACTGCCAAATATTTTATTTGTGTTACATGTTTAAAACGTACATTTAGACACAAATTTATAGTTGATGTCATCCAGACTGCCTGTAATCTACTCCAGTTAACTGAGGGGAAGATAATCCCGTTAGCCCAGTCCACATCCCAATGCAACGACTGGGTTTAGCCATGATCCTCCTTTGGTTAAATATTCCGTCCACACATTGTTTGTACACGAAGAATCCCAGTTGGGCAGGCTATGGAGAGCAGCCAGAACCTGCAAAATTATACACCAGCTTTGAAGATAAGAAGGAATTTGTTTAAAGAACATGAATACATTAAGGTTTACTTCATTTCAGAAGAGGCAATTAGATTGGAGCAATAAAATGCTGGCTTCCAAAACAACACGCACTGTTCTTAAATGAATATATTTTTAAAATGTCACCTTACAAAAATTGAAGCAAGGAAAACACATTTATCTTTCTTTGAGTCAAGAGCTACAGAATGCAGCATCCTTCCTTTTGAAGATACTTCCCAGAAAACTGACTTATTTTTGATTTCAATTCCGAATCATGTCTGCAAATTGTTTTTGCATGATTGGCATTATTGAGCAAACTGAATGGTGAAGCATACCTCATGACAGGAGTGTGTAAGATAGTTTCCAATGGCAATGCCTGCCATAACAAACAGGAGTGTTATGGATCCCAAATATGAGGAATCCTTAGATCCAGTGCCATGAAGAACCCAGCCAGGTTCTGTTTTATTTAAGTGGATTTTTGGTGACCATCAGGCTTGTTAGTAATTGATTTGGAGGGAAGTTAGTCGGATGAAAATATGTTGAAGATATTTTTGTAGCAGGTGCAATATATCTGTGATTTATGACAGTACTTAGTGCTTTGGAGATCTCCATTCCTCAGAGGAGTAGGTGCTTTGGTAGCCAAAAGCTTCAAAGGTTCATTTTATTATCAAAGTATGTATGCAGAATACATCCCTGAGATTTGTCTTTCCCAGATAGCCATAGAATAGAGAAAACCATAGAGTAGTTGAAAGAAAATCAGCAATTCCCAACCCACACATAAAAGGAGAAGAAACAAAATCTTGTAAACCCCAAACCTCCTACCCTCGCTCACACAAAAACCAACGGATCTCCTACATGGAGAAACAACACAAAGCTCCAGCCCACCAATTAGCAACAAGAAATAATGGGCAAGAGCATGAAAAAGTAGAACAGAAAGAGGTCAATATGTATTCCAGTTACTTTGGACTACAGTCCAGTACATAAAACTCATAATTTTGATAATATCGTTGAGAGCATTAGATCCAGCAGCACCTCAAAGGGCAGCAGCTCAATCCAGTGGTCTCTCCGAGGGCAGTCATTCGAACCCAGTGGCCTCTCCGAGGGCAGTCATTCGAACCCAGTGGCCCCTGTGAGGGCAGTCATTCGAACCCAGTGGCCCCTGTGAGGGCAGTCATTCGAACCCAGTGGCCCCTGTGAGGGCAGTCATTCAAACCCAGCGGCCACTCCGAGGGCAGTCATTCGAACCCAGTGGCCCCTGTGAGGGCAGTCATTCGAACCCAGCGGCCACTCCGAGGGCAGTCATTCGAACCCAGTGGCCCCTGTGAGGGCAGTCATTCGAACCCAGTGGCCTCTCCGAGGGCAGTCATTCGAACCCAGTGGCCCCTGTGAGGGCAGTCATTCGAACCCAGTGGCCTCTCCGAGGGCAGTCATTCGAACCCAGTGGCCCCTGTGAGGGCAGTCATTCGAACCCAGTGGCCCCTGTGAGGGCAGTCATTCGAACCCAGTGGCCCCTGTGAGGGCAGTCATTCGAACCCAGCGGCCACTCCGAGGGCAGTCATTCGAACCCAGTGGCCTCTCCGAGGGCAGTCATTCGAACCCAGTGGTCTCTGTGAGGGCAGTCATTCGAACCCAGTGGCCCCTGTGAGGGCAGTCATTCGAACCCAGTGGCCTCTCCGAGGGCAGTCATTCGAACCCAGTGGCCTCTCCGAGGGCAGTCATTCGAACCCAGTGGTCTCTGTGAGGGCAGCCATTCGAACCCAGTGGCCCCTGTGAGGGCAGTCATTCGAACCCAGTGGCCCCTGTGAGGGCAGTCATTCGAACCCAGTGGCCCCTGTGAGGGCAGTCATTCGAACCCAGTGGCCCCTGTGAGGGCAGTCATTCGAACCCAGTGGTCTCTCCGAGGGCAGTCATTCGAACCCAGTGGCCCCTGTGAGGGCAGTCATTCGAACCCAGTGGCCCCTGTGAGGGCAGTCACTCTCCTTCACATCTGACTTGACGTTTCAATCTTCCTCGATGCTTTTATCAGTGAGAAATGTAGTTGATCATGGCCCCTCATCTCACCTCTGAGCTTGTCTTCTTGGTAGCTCGTTCTAATCAATCACCAGAATGCCTGGAGATAGAGAGATCAAGGATCAGACTATGCTGGCAAAAGATACAGAGAAGAAGGGGAGATGGGTCTTTATAGCAGTTTAACTTACCGGAGAGATCAGAAAGAAATAGCTATATGTCTGCCTTATTGGGAATTAATAGCTAGAAATATTGAGGATGGGGAGGTAAGCACGTTTTACATGCTTGAAAATCTGTGCGATCTGCATGGTGATGGGGGATCATTGGAAGACGGAAGGCCAGAGATTTGTTCTAATTTCCTTGAACCTTGGAATGATACAGCCATAGCTATTGATCCTTCTGGAGCAATATGACACTGAGCAACATCTGCTTGCACAGCAATGGACGCCCAAAGATCTCGGTGCATGCTAGTTGTAACTGCAAATGCTGAAATGGAACTGTTCATGATTTGCCTACTGGGAAAGATACAATAAAAGCAGAACCCTCTCAGTTCTTCGGTTCTTTCAGCCGTGTGCTCTATCAAAATGATATCTTTAGACATACTGTACTCCCCAAATGCCTTGTTTGTTTATACAGATTTTCAGGCAGAGCTGTCAATGCACCAACCATCGTATTGTGCCTACTCACCAGCCTCTGTCAGCAGTTTTCCTCTTCAAAGTTCATTTTGGATTCCTTAATCTTCAGGATGTTGGTGCTTGGCTTACTCTCATTCTGACTTGGTTGCAAGTCTTTACTTAGCTATTATAATGCTTAAGAAATAATTATAATAATGCTTAATTATAATGGGTCCAGCTGATGTCTAACAAAGCACACTCACTTGTCCCACTACCCCATCTCCTTAATTTTCTTTGACACTGCAGCTGCTGAGTTTGAGATTCAGGGAGTTATGAGTAATGCCAGATTTAAAATGCAAGCAGGGTCTGTTGGGACTTCCTGCTGAGTCTAAGTTACTAGGCATTGGCGAGGCCAAAAAAAAAAGAAGTTAGGCTTAAGCAGAGTGGCCTTTGTTGAAGTGGACACAGTTAGAGTGAAGAACTGAGACTTTAGCTCAAGAGGCTTCAGTGAGAAGAGTCAGAGGCTAAGGACCTGGAGGCCATTTTGGATCACCTGTGCCGTGAGTGTTGAGAAGGAAAATAAATCAACCACGATTGAATGGATGAAGCGGGATCGATGGGCCAATTGCCTTAATTCTGCTCTTGTGTCTTATGTTCTAAAAATTAAAGAAAAACAGGAAAGATTGAAGCTCTACATTAGTTAATATCCATGGAGGATGTTCAATATATGTCCATTCATATTTTCCTTTGACTGCTCTGTAGAGACAAATTACAGCAATCTAACACTCTGGAGACATTGTTTCAAAAATGAAGTAAAATTTTAAAGAAATTTCACCAGTTAAGATGTGATTTTAATATTTTTCATGGCTCAATCAATGTACATGGTAATTTATAGAAACAATTACTTTTTCGACAATGAGTATCTCTCAGAAAAAAAACTTAACCACTTCATTTGACATTTAACAATTCTCCAGAACTGGCATCCTGGTATTTGTAATTTTTGTAATTTGTAAATTGTAATTTGTACCCAATTTCCCTTGGGATCAATAAAGTAGGTCTGTCTGTCTAATGGACTGGCAATTTAGCTTAACATGCTTTAGAAGTGCTAGGTATATAAATGTAGAGCCTGAATTTTCTTCAATAAGTGACTTACCTTTTGATTCCCCAAATCTTTTCTGGGTTAGGTTTAATATGTTGTGCGAGAAGCAGGGCAACACTTACAAGCTGCTTCCAGCACATCCTCAAATTGATTAGGGGCATTGACACAAACAACACTTTTCACTGTATGTTTTGATGCTTCAATGTACACGTGACAAATAAAGTTAATCTTATAAAATTTACCTGCAGCTGTTTGATCCGGTGTAGGTCACATGCAAAACTCATGCTCCCATTTCCTGACGGTGGCACCAGGAGACCGAATTGCTTTGGGACTGGAGTTCAGCTTCCATCCTTTACCATCTGCTTTACTGGTGCACCAGTTCAATTGTGTGTTTGCAACGAGAAGACAAGCTGCAACAGTTTATCAAGACACATTTGACAAGACTTGGCCATTTTGCAAGTTCTACCACCTACAAAAATAAAGGCAGAAAATGCAAGTGAGCTCCCTGAGCTTCCATGCATAGGCAAACAGATTGTTGACTAATTTTAGCAAGCACTTGCTAATACTCTACTTTCCTGATGGTGTTTAGCAAAGGGTAGTTTGAAAATAACATCCATTGCATAATATGCAAATATTATACTGTAAAGTAACATATCTAAACTGCCATGCATTCTGCTGAAGTAAATGATGATCACCATGTCTTAGCAACCTACCCTACTTGAGCCAAGATCTTCAAGTTGTGGGTGTTTGTTATCCAGACAAGTCAGGAAATATTTTTTCTTCTGCCATTGTTTTTGAGCTGTAATTTTTGACAGTCAAATCTAGAGGAGAGCTCTTAAAGAAAAATCTTATTTGAAGAACTTAATTTAAGGATATTAAATATTAAATATCACAACAGTAGCAAGAATGAGTAAATTTCAATACAATCAAAATCTTGGATTGTAAATGTATAAAGTATCCAAGAGTTTCAGTTTTACTTGGCTTTTGCCTATGTCAAAATGTAAATAAATTATGACTTCCTAGTTCCAGATATTGTCATACTATTTTACTTGAGTCAGTTTGGAGACTATATTGGATTTTTATCACTACTAAAATTACAAAACTATAATATAATTATAAGCAGATCATTAAAAATGTCTTGAGTCAAATGTACTAATATCAGGGGCAGCAAGATAAAACATGAGGAATGGGCATCACCAAGCACACTCACTTCTCAATTGCTAGGAACTTCCAGACTATTCTAGTGGTGTTTAGCATTGTGGATTTACGGAGATTTACTTAAATAATTCAGTTGGTAAGTATATAAAGACCAAGCATTCGAAGGACACGCCACAATGAACAACGCACTGATGAGGTCTCCTTGCATGGTTATGTAAAGTTTGCAAGTAAATTGCCAAGATCAGAGAACAACTCAATTCAGCAATCAACTACCCGAGTTTCACATCTTCCAAATTATTCCCACTGTGTCCTCTGGTCCAAGACTCTCCCTCTAATGGAAACATCCTTTCCCTGTCCACTCTATCTAGACCTTTCAATATTGAATAGGTTTCTATGAGATCCCCCTTCATTTTTCTAAACTCCAACAAGTACAGGCCCAAGGCCATCAAATGCTACTCATCTGTTAACCGTTTCATTCCTGGGATTATTTTTGTATACCTTCTCTGGATCCATTCCAGTGCCAGTACATAGATATGAGGCCCAAAACTGCTCCAAATAATACTCACAATACTCCATATGTGGTCTGACCAATGCCTTATAAAGCCTTAGTATTTATTCTTTCTTTGATATTCTAGTGCTATCAAATTAAATGCTAATATTGGCCTGTCTTACTACCAACTCAACCTGCAAGTTAAGCTTTAGAAACCCTGCACTAGAACTTCCAAGTCCCTTTGCATCTTCATTCTTGGAATTCAGTCTTGTTTAGAAATAGTCCACACCTTTATTCCTTCTGCCAAAGTACATGACCATACATTTCTCTACATTGTATTCCCTTTCTCTGTCCACTCTCCTAATCTTCCAAACCCTTCTGCAGATGCCCTGCTTGCTCAGTGCTGCCTGCTCTTCCACCTAACTTTATATCATCCACAACATTGGCAATAACACCATCTATTCCATCATATAGATCATTAAGATTCAAGATTGGTTAACGTCATTTCCGGTAGACAAGTGCAAAGAAAAACAAAATAATTGTTATTCTGGATCCAATGCAGCACCAAAATAAACATAATAGGAGAAAGAACACAATAATAATAAAAAAAACAATAAATATAAAAATTCACGGCAAATAAATAGTATTACAGCACAGTACATCTGATTGCAACATATAAGATTATTAAGGGATTGGACAAGATAGAGGCAGGAAATATGTTCCAGATGCTGGGAGAGTCCAGTACCAGAGAGCATGGTTTGAGAATAAGGGGTAGGTCATTTAAGACAGAGTTAAGGAAAAACTTCTTCTCCCAGAGAGTTGTGGGGGTCTGGAATGCACTGCCTCGGAAGGTAGTGGAGGTCAATTCTCTGGATGTTTTCAAGAAGGAGCTAGATAGGTATCTTATGGATAGGGGAATCAAGGGATATGGGGACAAGGCAGGAACCGGGTATTGATAGTAGATGATCAGCCATGATCTCAGAATGGTGGTGCAGGCTCGAAGGGCTGAATGGTTTACTTCTGCACCTATTGTCTATTGTCTATTGTCTACATGCCTTTGGGCACGTAATACATAATAATAATAATTCTGTAATATTTCTAACCTCTTTCAAGATTGTTTAATGTCATTCCCTGTACACAAGTTTAAAGAAAAACAAAATAATTTTTGTTTTCGATTGGTTGCTTTGACCAGTGACAAATTGGGAGATCAGAGGCTTGAGAGGAGGGAATTTCACTCTGGTTTGCTGACTAAGTATAAAAGGCAGCTGTGGTCAATAAACAGCATCCTGACATAGGTATTTGTATTGTCCAGGTGACCCAAGGCTGTGTGAAGACCAATGACATTGCACCACCGTAGACCTATTGTGGCAATAGGTAAATTGCAGTAGGTCCATAGCCAACCTCTCAATGCACTTCTTCGCTGTAGATGTAAGTGCTACTGGAAGGTAGTCATTAAGGCAGCTCACCAAGTTCTTCTTTGGTACTGGTATAACTGTTGCTCTTTTGAAGCATGTGGGAACACTGACTGTAGCAAGGAGAGATTGAAAGTATCTTTGAGCACCCTCGCCAGTTGGTTGGCACAGGTTTTCGGAGCCCTAAGAGATACTCCATCGGGGATGCTCACAGGCTGACACCAGCCTCTGAGACGGGGAGCTGCAGGGATCCACACAGCTGAAGTTCTATTCTCTCTTTCAAAGTGCACATAAAAGGCATTGAGCTTGTCTCGGAGTGAAACATCACTGCCATTTATGCTGTTAGGTTTCACTCTGTAGGAATTAATGGCCTGAAAACCCTGCCAGAGTTGACATGCATCCGACGTTCGCAAGCCATACCTGGTTCTCTTGTACAGACCTGGAACACTAGAGATCTAGCCCTGAGCAGACTCTGACCCTCCTGGTTCATCCACGGCTATTGTTTCAGTATGTTCTCATAGACACACACTCATCCACACAGGTTTTAATGAAGTCAGTGGCAACTGTGGCGTACTCATTCAGACTCGAAGATGAATTCCTGAATAAGGTCCAGTCCACCAATTCAAAGCAATCCTGTAAGTGCTCCTGCACCTCAGCTGTCCATTCCTTCTTAACTCCATCACTGCTTTATTATTTCCCATCACTCACCTCTGTACAGCCTAGCGTCACTGTATAGACATACAATCATTCTCTGCATATAAGCTATCATATGTATTTATATTTATTGTGTGTTATTTATTATTATTATTGTGTTCTCTATCATTTGTGTTTATTTCTGTGCTGCATCAGATCCAGAGTAACAACTATTTCATCCTCCTTACACTTGTGTACAGGAATGACATTAAACAATCTTGAAGCTTGAATCTTAATTTTAGATTTTGCCGGGACCACGCAGCTCCAGAATGCAAAGCAGTTTCTGGCTAGTTGAGTTTGCTACTATTACCACATCTACTCAGGCCTATGGGGGCCAGTATCGGGCAAGGCAAGTTGAGAGTGACTGCACTTAAAATCAAGGCATCTCTTAGAACACCACAGCACAGAAAACAGGCCATTTGGCCCTTCTAGTCTGTGCCGAAACTTTATTCCGCTAGTCCCATTGACCTGCACCCAGTCCATAACCCTCCAGACCTTTCCCATCCATGTATCTATCCAATTTATTCTTAAAACATAAGAGTGAGCCCGCATTTACCACGTCAGATGGCAGCTTATTCCACACTATTGACAAGCTATGCATTCAAGGAGCTCTGGAGTAAATGAGTATCAAATGGATGACACAAAGAAAGAAGACTGTGGTTGTTAGAAGTTAATTATCCCAGCTCCAAAGTATCACAGTAGGAGTTCTTCACCGCGGTGTCCCAGTGCTGATCATCTTCAGCTTCCTCTGCCCATTCAGATGTTCATTGATGATTATACAGTGTTCCATGCCATTTGAAACTCCTCATCTTATCATTAAATGGTATGATCTTAGCAAAATACTCTACCAATAATACGTACAAAATACAGTAGTAAACTTGTCATGCATACCATTCATATAAATCAGATCGATATGCAGCACACTGAGGTGGAACAAGATAAAACAATAACAGTGCAGAATAAAGTGTAAAGAAAATGCAGTGCAATGCAAGATCATGAGGTAGATTGATGGGTTAAGAGTCCAGCACTTCATACAAGGGGACTGATACTCACATACTAGGGGGAAGTCTTACAAAACTGTATGTGCTTTCAGGCTTTTGTATTGTTTGCCCAATGTAAGAGGGGAGAAGAGCGAACACCCAGGGTGGGTGGGGTCTTTGATTCTGCAGGCTGCTTTACTGAGGCAGTAAGAAGTCCATAGAGAGGAGGCAGGTTTCTGTGATGTGCTGAGCTGTAGTTTCTTGTGCTCACGTGCAGAGCTCTTGCATACCATGCCGTGTTGCATCCAGATAGGATGCTTTCCATCTGCAGTCAGCACCATTTAAAAATGCATGCAATTACTTATCAAGAATACTCCAAAAACTCATGCTCTAATTTAGATAATTTAAAAAATGAACCATCATTCTTACTTAGTTGAATAATTTTCTTTAACTAGCGTATATTTTAAATGCACTATTTAAAAAATCTCTACAATGCATTGCAAACACTAATGCCTTCTGTGCGCTATAAATTGTGCCAAAGGTTATACCACTGGAAACTGAAATTCCAATTTGTACTACAGACCAATGAATTTATAGTTTCATTTGGGAGCAGTAGGAGGTGCCAAGTGAAAGCTATATATTGCACTTTTGGGAGAATAATTCTCTGCCTTAAATAGCTTGCAGATCCTAATCTTGATATGGGGCTTATGGAAAGTTCAGATCCCAGCAACTACCCCCTTAGTTTGGTTGTTAATATTACACTTTGTAGGAAACATGGTGGAGATTACAAAAACTACTGCAATTATTTCCAGATTTGACATAGAGTAACCATTTTCAGATTCCAGCATTCTTAAAATAGTTGCACTTTTTTATCTGACAGCTACAAAAAGACATTTTAAATATACTCTAAAGGCTTTTATTGTGAAGTGTTACTTATAATTGTTTGTGAAGTTTAGAAATGTTTAGGTATATTATCTATTTCAGTTTTAATGGTATTTGAGCCTGTAAATCTTCCCAGTTAATCAGCTGGATCAAAACTATACATGATAGTGGATTACTGTCCCCTGAGGCCCACAGTGAGCTGTCTGTTTCCTTTGTGTTGGACTTTACTGCTTTGTGAAGTTGGATTATTTGCTTGTATTTTGTTGCCTGGAGGACTTTTGTAGCAGGATAGAGACTCTGCAGAGCCCTCCCTGCTTGTTTTGGATACCAGATGATTATAGTCCAACAGGTGCACTCAGATCACTCCCTAAACTTTACATCTGTTGAGCACAGAAACAACATGTTAACTGCTCCAGCAGGCCAGCTGCAACTTTTACTGTTACCACTTCTGCAATGGATCAGGTGGCAGGAGAAAAGACCGATAACCTTTGACTATGTACTGATGCATGAAAAGGCTAGACTTTCAAAGTATGCTTTGATCATTAAATTTTGTGGTGAAAATAGAGTCAGAGCTAAAGGTGACCATCTCTGACAGGAAGTGATAGACAGTTTTCTTTACGAAACTGGAGTTTAAGCTGGTGACAGATGACATTTTGATTGGGTGTTGTATAAATCATGATAGTGCATGAAGATCAACCAACGAAACTTGAAGCCATAATAAAACAAATTGAAAGTTGCATTTTGATACTTTATAAATAATCAATTCAATTTTCATCTTTAAATGCTTATTCAAAGTATGGCTAAATATATGTTCAGTATTTTTTTGCATGATCAAATTTACAGGACAAATTATTGTTGAAAGATCCTGATTGTTCTTATTTTCTTGTAGAAAACACAAAAAGACCATTATTATCTTTAGTTCAGCATCAAACACAGTCTTAATGCTGTCATACATTATTGTCAAATGGTACATTGCCATTTTAAATTCCTATTTTTTGCTAAGTGGTTATTTGTATTTGCACAACTTTGCCCATTTGATAATTTCTGTGGTAATGTTGTATGAACTAAATATTATATGAATAAAAAAGGGTAATTACTTGTTTTACTCAAATAGCAGAAAGGAATAGCACAAGAATGATTCTAAAGCTTCATTATAATAAACAATTGAACTAAAGATATCAATTGAATGAGAGCAAACAGTAGGGTCAGTGCTGAGTATTCTTGGGCCTACTAGATGGTAAGTTTTAAAAATAGCAGACTGTAGCGGTGTGCTACACGCAGCGCTAAAATTACGACACGGAGTCGGTAACTGCAGTCGAAGGAAAAAACTTTATTCGAAAACTTCAGCCTCACTTTTAAGCCTCTGTCAACCGGCCCCCCATGGCACAGAGGCTCCAAAGCTCTGTGCTCGCAAACCCCCGTAGGCTATCTAATTGTGAGTCGGTTCGGATACGCTAGGAAATGGGTCGCCACAAGACCATGTTCTTTACTGACCACCAGTGTGTCCTTTAAGGCTGACTAACTTGACAGTGAGAGTCCAGAGAGTGGAGGGAACATAATCCAAATCTGTTATCAAATCAGGTGTAAACATTTTGCTCAACTAAATTTGGTTTCTTGTACCTATTCTGCATTCATCATACAACTTCCAAATTTCTAATTTTAGATCACTAGTGTATTGCAGCACTGTGTATTTGTTCCACATTCTTACTTACTTTGCCTTAGGACATGGTTAATCTGGTCAATAAAACCTACTGGATACAGTAAAAATTTGTGCCAACAGTCTGGATAGAACAATGGCAAGCAATTTAAAGAATGATTTAAAATCTGACTAGTTTAAGGATATCCACCCATGATTGTATTAATTTAAAAATATGATTTTTACTTTTAGAAATGAATATTTATTCAGTTATAGAAGTTGAAAATCTAGATTTCAAGCTGTTTTATTTAATTCTGCTGATTCCGTGTAGTTAGTCTCTCAAGTTTTCAAAAGATAAAATTTTAGTAAGTAATATTACCTTGGTAAAGTGTTGATTGTGTTGCACTATAATATAAACATTTCAATAACATGGCTGAGATGATTAATTTGTGGCATTCAGTCATAATGTAATAGAAGTTACTCTCAATTAACAAACCAGTGAAGAATAGAAATGGGAATTTAGAAAATAATAAATTATTACTTATTTTGTAGTGAATTGATTTCATATTTTGGAAACTGTAAGTAAATGTAACTTAAATATGCATATTCTTATAACATAGAAACAAAGCTATCTATAATGTGTAGGTCTAAAAACTGATGTTCCTGAAGTAACATTGCCTGGAAATTCATCCCCAGCCAGCAACAATAAACATATATAATTTTAACAACACATATTCTGAAATTCATTCTACAAGGGGTGATTGATATGTTCGTGGCCAAAGGTCCATTTTCTCAGACAGTGCTTACTTGCAATTTTTCAATTATCTGAAACAGAATTACCACGAAAGTTATTAATTTCAAACTTACTGCATAATCACTCAAAGAGTTGAACTGCATGTGCCTGTAACGAGAGCTGTATAACTCACCTCCTTCTACCTTAGGCCATGAACTTATCAATTACCCTTTGTATTTACTTCAGTGGTCATTATATAGTAACTTTATTTTTTTCACCCATACTGACCAAGGATGATTAGGTAGCTTTCACCTCCCTGTGTGTTAAGCTCATTAATGTAATAAATTAATTAATCACAACAAGTGAGCCTCGTAATGACAAGTGACAAAATTTCAACACCAGGTTTTGGAATTCCGCATAAAGTCAAAAGCAAATGTGCTCATTTACATGCAGAAGTTCTGGATCTGCAGTTTGTGAATTGGACTGTAATTTATATTACGATATGCTTTTGGTCACTCCTTTATCTGTTGTTATTTTTGGCGGCTTTGAATCGGGGCAACCTGCAGATAATGAACCCTGAGCTGAACTATGCATGGACTCTTCAATTTTTTGTTTTATATTCTGTATTTTTTTCTTGTTCTTTCTTGCTGCCATTTGCTCAATTTGTTCTTTTTTTCTGGTGTGTGGCGTCATCGTCATCTGAACCCTTAGTGCCTAGATGGCACATGGGGCCTCCACTAGGGTCTTCCATTTCTGCAGGTCTTTCGCTCTGCTGCTCACCGTTACCCAGTTCATGCCTACTTCCTTCAGTTCTGCTTCCACAGATCTTCACTACGTCATTCAGGGCCTGCCCCTCCTTCGCTTTCCCTGTGGGGTCCACCCGAGTGCTACTTTTCTTAGTTGATCATTTGGCATTCTCCATCGTCTTCTTTTCACACAAACTGAGATTGACTCAATATTGCAAGATGTAAGCAAGTTTTGGTTTCTGTTTTTCTCAGGCCAGAAGATCTTCTTGATACATCGTAGACATTTTGTCTGGAATGTGTCAAGTTTCTTGCAGATGTCTTTCGTCATCTTCCAACATTCACTTCCATAAAGTAGCATGCTTAGGACGTTGCTTTTAAAAATTCTGATTTTGGGGTTAAGTTTGAGTTCTGTGGATTTCCAAACTGCATTGAGGCTGCCAAAAGCTTGTTTTACTTTAGATAGTCTTGCTAATATGTCCTTACCACTATCTCCATCACTGTGACTTTATTCCCAAGTATGTGAATTCATTTACCTCTTCCACTTGCTGATTACTGATGATTATTTGATGGATTTGGAAGCATTCATCTTCATGATCTTTGTTTTTCTCACTTGAATGTTCATCCCAACTTGCGATTCATATGATGTAAGTCTGTCTGATTTGTCCTGAATGTCACAATGACGACTCGCTAGCAGACTGATATCGTCAGCAAAAACTATGTCTTCAAGTGTTGAGGTAAGTGTCCATTGAATACCCCATTTCTTTTCTGTGATTGTTTCCCTCATAAGCCAATCTGTTGCTAAAATGAAGAGCAAAGCTAATGGGATACATCTCTGTTTAAGTCCTATGCATACCCTGAAGCTTTCTGTCAGCTGCTTTCCACAAATCACCTTGCACTGAAAGTCGCTGTACATCATTTGGATAATGTTTACAAGTTTTGAGCGAAATCCATATCTTCTTAAAATTTTCCAGAGTGTTTCTTGGTGAATACTGTCAAATGCTTTTTTGAAGTCCACAAATAGTACATAAAGATTGCTGTTCTGCTCTGCAGATTGTTCGAGAATTTGTCTTAGTATAAATACATTGCCTATGCAAGATCGATCTTTTCTAAAGCCAGCTTGTTCTTTCCAGGTGATATCTTCCACAACCTCTGAGAGCCAATTGTAATTGAGAGGAGTGTAACATCTCTCCAGTTGTTGCATATACTTAAATCTCCTTTCTTTGGCAGTTTTTCAGTAAGTCCAGTTTTCCACTGCTCGGGTAGTTCTTCACTTTTCCAGATGGTATTAAAGATTTGACACAGCACACAGCATATTTCTCTGCCACCTCCCTTAAGTATTTCTGCACGTATCTCATCTTCTCCGGGTGCCTTTCCTGATTTCATTTTCCTAATGGCTTGCTGGATTTCTTCAACTGTGGGTGGTTCCGTGGAGATATCAAGGTCTTCACTACTCTCACAAATCTCAGGGGTTTCTCGAGGGGTTGGTCTATTCAAAACTGCTTCAAAATGTTCTTTCCTCTATTCTTTTCTTTCTAAATCTTTTTATTAATATTAATAATATGGACAGAATACAGATGATATATTGATAAAGAAATTACCAACATACACATTCCATTACATATGAAAAAAAAACATACATAATAGTTACAATATAAATGAGTTTACCAAGACATAAGCCATAAGATATATGTATGGACATAGTAAATCTAAATATTTCATAATGTATAATATAAAAAAAACAGAAAAAAATTTATATAATGCAAAACTAACTAATCTAATCTAATAACTATAGCTAATAAGTAATAAAAAAGAAAAAAAAAACAAACAAAAGAGAAGGAAAAAAAAAAGTGGGCTGTTTATAATATCTCACAAAAATAAGTATTCATCAATGCCATCACTTCCGGTCCTCTCAAAATACATAAGCTAAAAGCTGGGAAATCAAATGTACTTGGCACAGGGTCATATTACATCATATGAAAATGTTGAATAAATGGTCTCCATAACTTTTCAAATTTAATAGAAGTCTCAAAAGTACCACTTCTAATTTTTCCTAAATTTAAACATAACATAGTTTGAGAGAACCAATTAAATACAGTGGGAGGATCAATTTCTTTCCAATTCAACAATATAGATCTTCTAGCCATCAGAGTTAGAAATGCAATCATTCGACGGGCTGAAGAAGATAAATGCTGTGAATCTAACATTGGTAAACCAAAAATTGCGGTAATAGGATGAGGTTGTAAATCAATATTCAAAACCGCAGATATAATATCAAAAATATCTTTCCAATATTTCTCCAAAAATGAACACGACCAAAACATGTGAGTTAAAGACGCAATTTCAGAATGACATCTATCACAAATAGGACTTATATGAGAGTAAAAATGAGCTAATTTATCCTTGGACATATGGGCCCTATGTACAACCTTAAATTGTATTAGTGAATGTTTGGCACATAACGATGATGTATTAACTAATTGAAGAATTCTATCCCAATTCTCACTAGAAATACTAAAACTAAGCTCTCTTTCCCAATCCTGTTTAGTCATATAAAGGGGCTCTGAACGTATCTTCATAATTATATTATAAAGTTTTGAAATAAGCCCTTTTTGAAAAGGGTCTAATTCAAATAAACTCTCCAAAGTATCTGAAGGCACAAAATTTGGAAACGTAGAGAGTACAGAACTTAAAAAATGTCTAATCTGTAAATATCTAAAAAAATGAAATCTCGGCAAGTTATATCTGTTGGATAATTGTTCAAAAGACATGAAACAATTATCTAAAAATAAATCAGAAAATCTTAGTAATCCCTTAGTTTTCCAAGCTGAATAAGCTTGATCTATAATGGAAGGGTGAAAAAAACAATTAGATACAATAGGACTATTTAAAACGAATTGTGTCAACCCAAAAAATCTCCGAAATTGAAACCATATACGCAATGTATGTTTAACTATCGGGTTGTCAATTCGTTTCGGCAATTTAGAAAGAGCAAAAGGGAGAGAAGTCCCTAAAATAGAACCCAAAGCATAAGCTGATACCGATTTAGTTTCTAAACTCACCCAACAAGGGCCAAAAGATCCACCCCCATCTTTCAACCAGCATAACAAATATGTTCTTTCCATCTGGTAGTTATTCCTTTCTCGTTTTTGATAATAATTGCCATCCTTGCTTTTGTTTCGACATCATGCTTGTTTCCATAGTTCCCCTTCATACACTTGGTTATTTTGTATAATGTTCTCATATCCATATTTTGTGCAGCTTCTTCAGCTTTTGAGGCAAGTGTCCCAAAATACTGTTGCTTGTCCTTTCTGCAGTTTTGTTTAACATCTCGGCACATTCAGCAGCAAGTCTCTCCCTCAGGCGACGGTAAGTTGTACTCAGCATTCTTGGTTTCTTTCCTTTTTGTTATTTTCATCCAGGTTGTCTCACTAATCCATTCTTCTTTCTGTTTCTTTTGGTATCCCAGGATCTCTTTACTAGTCTCCTTCATCACATTATTAAAGTCATGGATTGTCATGTCAGTATCTTTGCCAAGTATGCTAAATCTGTCTGTAAGATTGAGTGTAAATTTTCTCTGTATCTCGAAGTTTTGAGTTTGCTGGAATTGAAGCATCGGCCTCTGCCTAAGCCCATTCTCACTTTCTTTAATTTTAGTTTCACTTTTTCTACAAGGAGATGGTGATCACTGCCAACATCCGCTAGCCTTTTTACCTGAACATCGTTGAGTGATCTCCTCCATTTGTTGTTGATAATGATATGGTCAATCTGACTCTCTGTTTTCCCATCTGGGGATTTCCACGTGAGCTTATCAAGTCTATGCTGGAAAATGGTGCCTCCTACTGTAAGATGGTTCATTTCACAAAAGTCACAAAGTCTTTCACCATTGTCATTCATATCTCCAACACCATGCCTTCCAATAGTACTTTCGCGATTGCTGTTTTCACTCCCAGCTCTTGCATTAAGGTCCCCCATTATAATGAGCACATCAAGTTTCGGGATCTTTTCCACGGCAGCTTGAAGGCTGTTATAAAACTCATCTTTAGTTTCTTCTTCCATATCCTCAGTATGGAATTATGGACAGTTTAGTGAACTTAGAGTTTAAACGAACATACAGGAGACTTCCATAGATGGGGTTCCATTCTAATAAGGCCCTTGAGGCATCCTTGTCCATGATGAGTGCCACACCTTGTAAACGGCAGTTGTCCTTGTGGCCTGACCATATGATTGTATCGTCAGATGGTGAGGTCGCTTTCCAGAATCTATCCGATGTGTTTCCTGTATTCCAAGCAGCTGCGGTCGGTAATTTTGCATTTCTTTGATAGTCTGTGCAAGCTTTCCAGTTTGATATAAAGTTTGAACATTCCAGCATCCAATATGGATAGTTTCTTTGGGTGAAAGAAGATTAGCTCTCAGTCCGGAGATGTCCTGGTGGCTTTGAACTCCGTCCACGTAATTTCTGTTCCCAGTTCTGCATCACTCCTCTCACTGGCATCAATAAATTTCCTTGTTTCAGTTTCTGTTGTGGTAAAAATTTTATAGGGTAGGGTTGCTGGCCCTACGCCCAATTCCAACATGGAGGACCAGGTGCTGTATTCATCTGGCCCTTCACCTGGAATCTGCCCAGCAAGGTTGGACCTACCAGGGACTGAAGTCCCAGCTGGTAAAGCTCCCAGGTTCATTAAGGCACACAAACCTCCCCACCACGATAGGGAACAGCACATGGCGACGTTTTGGCATATGGGGTGGAGGTTAATGTTCTTGTTCTGTTTGTGCGATTTGTTTTCCTGCACATGGGGTGGAGGCTGAAGGACGTTTGGCCCATTGAGTCCATGCCAATCAAGGTGTCCACCCATCCCATTCCAATATCCCTATCCAAGTGCCTCTAAGATGATACTATTGCATGTGCCTCAACAACTTCTTCAGCAGCTCGTTTCATATACTCTCCACCCACTGCACCAAAAGTTTTCCTTCAAATCCCATTTTAATTGTTTCCCCTCTCACCTGCATCTTTTCTATAATAGGGTACAAAACTATGCACAGCACGCCAACTGGGGTCTGTCCAATGAATTATACAACTGCACCAAAATGTCCCACCTTCTATTCTCAATGTCCTGACTGATGAAGGTCTGTGTACTAAATGCGCTGTTCATTATCTTATCTACCTGTTGCTTTCAACATGCTTTGACCTTGTACTCCCGAGTCCCTCTGTTTCTCTACACCCTACCATTCATAGTAAAAGTCTATGCTTACACTTATCCATATTGAAATCCACTTGTCACTCCTCAGCCTCCTCCCCAACTGATCAAGATCCCTCTGTAATCTGAAATAATTTTCTTCACAATCAGCAACACCTAATTTTGTGCCTTGTGCATTTGAATCCAAGGATCGCACCACCAACCCCCGCAGCACGGAATAGTCATTGCCTCAGTTCTGAGAAAGAACCATCAACCACCACCCTCTGCTTCCCACCTCTGAGCCAATTTTGAGTTCACTGAGCTAACTCATGGGGCCTAAACTAACAGACCAGGTGACCACGTGAAGCCTTGCGGGAATACAAATAAACAATATCCACTGCCCTCGCTAAATTAAACAATATAATTCATGCTTCAGGGTTAAAATAGTAACAGATCTATTTGATTTAAGTATAATTTCTAATTTTTTTGTTAAAAAATTTAAAAATTGCAGTATGTTCTGCTGTGTTCTTTTTATTAATTCCAAAAAATGCACATTAAAGCATTTATGGACATGTTGGAACTGATAGAGTCATTGAACATGACAGCTCATAAACAGACCATAGAGCCCACCTAGTCTGTGGCAAACTATTCATCTGCCTAATTCCATCTGTTACCAGGTTCAGATATGGCCCAAGTGCAGATTGAGAGATACTGAAGCAGGTCGATAGTTCACAGACTTTAATATGAGCAGTGTTAAAGGGAAAATAAAACAATAAACACTGGGCCAAACAGGGCCGTCAACTAAAAACTCTCAAAAGGAAAACAAGACCTACACTGCAGCTGAAAAGAACATCTAACCATTAAACAAATACCACTAGTCTTCAGAGTCAGTTGACTTGAAAGTCCAATATCTCAGGGAAGGCCAAATGCAAAACAGCAGCAAAGTGTTGCTGTGTTCTGCCCAGCTCGAGAAGCACTATGATGACAAGTATGGAGTTAAATACTATCATGATTAAATAATAAATAGCTGACACATGCAAATTCACAAGCTCAATTGGCATATCTACTGTGCCGCCAAATCCATGTAGCCAACCAACTTTCTCTTAAATGTTGAAATCAATTAGGCGTTCACCACATTCACTAGCAGCATGTTCCGCACTCTCACTACCATCTGAATGAAGAAATTAACCCTCAGTTTTCCCTTAAACATTTTACCTTTCACTCTTAACCCATGATCACTAGTTGTAGTTTCAGCCAACCTCCATGGAAAAAGCTTGTTTACTATTATTCTATCTATACTCCTCATAATTCCATATACTTCTATGAAATCTCCCCTTATTCTTCTATGCTGTAAGGAATAAAGTCCTAAATTATTCAAACTTTCCCTACAGCTCAGGTCATCAAGTCCTTGCAACATTCTTGTAAATTTTCTTTGCACTCTTACAATCTTTTTTACATCTTTCCTGTAGGCAGGTGACCGAAACTGCACACAAAACTCCAGATCAGTCCTCACCAACATCTTATACAACTTCAACTTAATATCCCAACCCCTGTATTCAGTATATATATAATAACAATGGAACCAGCAACAATCCCTGTGGCACATCACTAGTCACAAGCCTCCATTCAGAGAAGCAACCTCCTACTACCACACCTGACTTCTCTTTCAAAGCCAATGTCTTATCCAATTTACTACCTCCTCTTGAATATGAAGTGATTGAACCTTCTTGACAAACTTCCCATGCACAACCTTGTCAAACACCTTGCTAAAGTCCATGTAGACAGCTTAGTAATAGATATTCACTGTCCTAGATCGGAGGTATCATTTGTGCGAAGCTTGCTTTCTAAACAAGAGCAGCTGCCATTTCAAAGATCAAAAACAGAAGTAAACTTTTAACTAACAGTTTGTTCACTTCTGGTCGTAAATTGAGTTCGGCTTTCAGCTCTTAAAGTGTAAATGGAATGCAATAATCAGCTTAAAGCTAAGAAAGCATTATCTGTAGGAACAACTTTGAAAACAGCTCTATTTTTAGAAGATGGTCTGGCTGTTCACTATTACTGCCTTTGCATCATTACTGTTCAAGAGGTCCATATAAGACAATGTGTTGTTTATTTTTTCAAAGAGACAAGCTGGCTCTTAAGTTAATTTGCTCAAGGAAGCTTTCAGAAGTGATGGATAATATCATTTGGCATATCTATAACTGATGCATTTATAGTTGGAAGGATTTATGTACTCAGAAATTAGCTTTACAGTATTAATTGTGAACTGTGTCTATGTCTCCAAAGATGCTTTTAGACCAATTGTGTTAAAAGGATATATGAGGAAATATCATATGCATGTGAAGTCACTCAGGTGGAAGAAAAAATATATAAATGTAGAGAGCAGTTCCAGATTATTTTAAGAATGTGTGGATTTAAATGTATATCACTGAAAATAGGTTAAATGCTTTAAACTATTTTGTTAGCTGGAAGTACCTTCTTAATATTGAGAGGGGATCCAATATTTAAATAGTAGATACTGGCAACTAAACTCAACATGTAGAATTAACAAGGAAGTGAAGACTTGGTAGTTACTGTATAATTTCCTTTAATAAGGGTACTTGTGACTATTTATATCCGAAAGGGTTTAGGTCTTCATATAAGTTTAGAGTTTTGTGATCAGCAAACTGAATACCATCACAACATTCGAGGACATGCATCAACTTTCCTTAAACAACTCTATATGATTGGTTAGATATGACCTACCACATACAAAGCCACTTTGGCTATTGCTAATCAGTTCCTGTCTATCCAAATACGTAGATACCTGGACCCTTAGATTACCTTCCAAAAACTTACCCACTATTGAATTCAGGCTTACCGGCCTATAATTTCCTAGCTTATTCATGCAGCATTTCTGAAATAACAGAACAACAGTGGCTGTCCTCCAGTCCTCCGGCACCTCACTCATAGCTAAGGATGTTTTAAATATCTCTGCAAAAGTCACTGCAATTTCTGCACTAGCCTCACACAGTGCCTAAAGGAACACCTTGTTAAGACCCTGTGAATTTATCCCACCTAGGTGACCACTTTGATCTTCCCAAGGAGCAATTTTGTCCCAACCTCAAGCCCTCTTTAATACCTCCTGATTTCATTCTTAAGTGTCCTGTTGCATTTTTTATACTCCTCACATACCTTATTTGCTCCTTCTTGCCTATACCAGTTGTGCACCTCCCTCTTTTTCTTAGATCCATGTGACAAATTAGCCTATGAGCTCATTCATCTTTGGAATGTGGGAGGAAACCTACATGGTCATGGTGCGATGGTATTGGGTTTGCTGACTGGAAAGTTCTATACTCACACGAAGGCCTTAAGTTCTATCCAATACAGATAGCTATGGTACCCTCTCTAAAGGGTGGCTATACTGTAACTCCAAATCTTCAAAGAATAGTTCACATCCCTGTTTATCCTTCATGGTGAGTGTAACTGCCAATACTACTTGAACAGTGGGTCATCCCTTCAACCAAGGAGCAGGTACTTCCAGCTAACAAAGTAGTTCATTTATTTTCAGTGATACACATTTAAATCCAAATAACATTCTTAAAACACATTTAAAGCTTGGAGAGAATTTCTATCTTCTTAATGACATCTAAATTACAAACAATTTCTAACCACAAAGGATTTCGAAAACACAGGCCGTGACTTTGGGGCAGGGTCAAGAAGTGGCAGATAGAATATAACGTAGGGCAGTGCATTGCTATTCACTTTGACAAAAGGAATAAAAGCATGGACTAGTTTGTAACTGGAAAGAAAATTCAACAATCAGAGGTGCAGAGTGAGTTAGGAATACCTGTGCAGGTTTTCTTAAAGGTTAATTTGCAAGTTGAGTCTGTAGTAAGGAAGGCAAATGCAATGTTAGAATTCATTTGGAGAGGACTAGAACACAAAGGCAGGGATGTAATGCTAAAGCTTTATAAGGCATTGGTCAGACTGTATTGGAATATTGTGAGCAGTTTCAGGTCCTTATCTAAGAAAGGGTGTGCTGGCCTTGGAGAATGTCCAGAGGAAGTCCTTGAGGATGATCCCAGGAATGAAAGGGTTAACTTATAAGGGCTCGCTGGAGTTTAGAAGAATGAGAAGGGATCTCATTGAAACCTATCAAATATTCAAAATCCAGATAGAGTGGATGTAGTGTTACGTACTTGTGACACATGACAGTGGTACCCTTGTCACGTGACTGGGGTTGAAGTTATACTGGACTTGAGGTAATGGTCTTGTGATGGCGGAGTGACGTCATTTTCCCACCAGTAGAGATCATGTGACAGGTTTTTTTTACAGGTTATAAAAGGAAGACCCCACCCTGTGAGGAGGGGCAGTTCGTGGCTGTATTTGCCAAGTTGACTTCGTGCCACTGCATGATTTAAGTGATGACGCAGTTTACTTGAAGGATGAAGTTTTTATCTAATGCCTAAAGTTTAAAAGGTCATTGCCAGCAGGTTCTTTATGATTCTGCTAGTTCGAGAAATTAGTGGAGAGTGAAGATCGAAGTTCGGGAGTTAAAGATCGAGGAGAATCGCTTTCTACGGTGAAACGGGTTTCAACCTTTGTTTGATCCTTATTTAGAAGGATTTCATTGACTATCTTCGCGTTAATCCCTGGGTTTAACCAGAAAGGATTGAAGATAGTGAGGAAGGAAAGGTCAGTGCCTTTAAGCCGTTTTGTTTCTTTGACACAGAAGGCAAGTCATTTGGTATATTTAAGATGGAGATTGATAGGCTCCTGATTAATCAGAGCATCAAAGGACAGAGGGAGGAAGCAGGAGAATGGGGTTCAGAGGGGTAATAAACCAGCCTTCATGGAATGGCAGAGCAGACTCGTTGGGCCAAATGGCCTAATTCTGCTCCTGGGTCTTACATTTTACAGTAAATCCTCTCTGTAACTATTACACTTCATTCTGCATCCTGATTTTCTTTTACCTTGTACGCCAATGCCGTAATTATTGAGCTGTATGAACAGTCTGCAAGACAGGGTTTTCCTGGTACCTTGATGTATGTGACAATAATAAACCAATTCCATTTCCACATATCATAAAATGGGAGAACAAAAAAAAATCAAGAACTCAAGTCTTACACCAGAGAAATGGGCCAACCTTCTGATACTAATCCTATTTGCTCACTTTAGGTGCACAGCTTTCTCCTCCTTAGCCTTTCAAATATCTGTCCATCTGCCTCGTAAATGTTTTGTGTATCTGCCTAAACCAACTCCTCTGGCAGTGTTCTCCAGATATCATCCACACTGCATGAAAAACTTACTGCTGTGATCTCCTTTAAATCTCTTTCCACTCAGCTTGAACCTATGCCCTTCTGTAATTCCCCATCATGGGGAAAAATACTTCGAGCCCATCTATCCCACTTTAAACTCTGTCATGTCATATCTTTATCTCTTTATATAGTTACTTTTCTATCTACCCTAAATAAAAACACTAGACTTCACATTAACCAGACATCCAAAAGACAGTGACATTTTTGGTGGTAGCCGAGACATACAATTTATTTATTTGTTTGGTTGCTTATTTACTTATTGACATACAGCATGGAGTTAGCCCTTCCAGCCCTTCGAGCCATGCCACCCAGCAATCCTCCAATAGTAAGTCATGGTACACTTTTCAATAATGAAATAACCTGTCAACTGGTGCGTCTTTGGACTGTGGGAGGAAACTGGAGCACCTGGAGGAAACCCATGTGGTCACAGCGAGGGCACACACATTCCTTACAGGCAGTGGCAGGAAAGGTACTATCGAGCCATGTGTTAACCACTATGCTACCATGCCACCTTATTAGAATTAGTAATAGAATGTGCTTAATGCAGTACATTGAGTTATGAAAGGTGCTGGCTTTGCTTGCCTTTTGTTGTTTTACTGCAGAGTGAGACAGAAGGTGAGAAAATCAAAAAGGCTTAGCCCAGAGGGACGCTCTCTCTCTCTCTCTCTCTCTCTCTCTCTCTCTCTCATTACAGAGGTTAATACAATGAAGTAAAGGTAAAATTGACCTCAGCTGAATAATGTAAATATCCTGTACATTATGTTGGAATGCATAACCAACTAGCAATAGTCTGTTATGATGATTAAAGCTCCAAAGCTGAAGAAAACAGCTGAGTAATAAAACACTTGGACAGGCACATTAAGTTGATGGATCAAAAGACTTTGATTTTATTTGGAGTGTTTTGAACAGTGCTCAGCAGAAAATGAAATTGCAACTCTGGAAGTGGCAAATATATTCATCATATTTTGGACCTGACAGCTTTCACATATAAAACACAGGAAAGAGTTTGCATTGCTGTTACCAGAAGGAAGGAAAAACTCTTCCTGACAATATTGTTGCATTGAAGCATCTGGAAAGCTCACTGTAATTTTGGTGTGATCCTAGATAATGCCTTCTGAGATCAGTTTGCCTGGGGTCTCCATGGGGAAGCTTATCACAAGCAGCTGTTGTCACAAGAGGATTTGACTCTTAAGTCGGCCTGTGATATTACACTACCTTTGGAATTTTGCTGAAAGGACATGAAGGAATTAGTGTACACTCTGACCCAACCTGAGGTGCTGTTGGAAGAGACTATTCTGTCCCAGGGGCAACACAGTTGCCAAAATAAGATGTGATCTTTCTCCATTTCATCAGCAAACATAGGGCCCTCAGAAGCATATTCCAAAAACATACAATACAAACAAGCATGTAACTATTGCAGTGGAAATCTCCAACTAATTCCCTGTGGGATTTTTTAATTCAGAAAAGTTGACAAAATGAGGGAAAAATAAATTACCTACAAGAGAACCAACTGCAAAACATACTGCTCATGTAAGGTACTTGACTAATACCAAAATGAACACTGAAACAGAGAAAGAACAATTTATGTTATTGACTGCCCAGATGATTCAAGGGAATGGTGATGGAATATACCTGCAGATGAACTTGGCAGGAAAATCAATAAGTATGCAGCTGGATACCAGAGCACCAATATTATCTGTGCCAATGCAACAGAAAGGGATAAGAATTTAACATCAGACAACATGGAATGAATTGAAAAGATGGGTAGGGATGCAGGAGGGAAGATATCATATTTGAATGAAAACACTATTTGAAATAAGGTAACTATTGTATAGTTAGAAATTGGGAAGTATGACATTGTGGGCATCACAGAGAGATGGCTGAAAGAAGAACTGGATGATTGACATTCAAGGATAAACATCGTATTGATAGGACAGGCAGGTGGCCAGAAGCAACGGCATTCTTTGTGAGTATAAAATAAGATCAAATTCTTAGAAAGGAATGACGTAGTATCAGAAAATGTAGAACTCGTATGAGTAGAGTTGAGAAAATTCAAGGCTAAAAAAGACCCCAATGGGGATTATATATAGGCCTCTGAACGGTGACCGTGATGAGGAGTACAAATTACAACAGGAGATGGTAAAAGACATGTGAAAAAGGGCAATGTTATGGTAGTCATAGGGGATTTCAATATGTAAGTAGTTTGAGAAAATCAGGGCAGAGCTGAGACTGGAGCAAGAAAAGGAATTTGTAGAATGCCTGTGAGATGGTCTTATAGAATAATTTGTGGTTGAGCCTACTAGGTAAAAGGCATTTCTGGATTGGGTGTTGTGTAAAGAACCAGATCTGGTTAGGGAGCTAATGGGAGACAGTGATCAAAATATGATAGAAATCACCCTGCAGTTTGAGAGGAAGAAGCTAAAATTGGATGTATCAATATTACAGCTGTGTGCCAGTAGTTTTATTTTCTTAGGATGTTAAGGATGTTCAGTTGGTCACAAGCTTCTGAAGATGTCCTGTTGAAAGTGTTCTGACTGGCTGCATCATAACCTGGTATGCTAATTCAAATATGCAAGAATAAGCTGCAGAGGATAGTGAATTGTGTCCAATGCAACAGCATCCCTCCCCACTATGTGCAGGAAGCAAATTCTATCATCAAAGATCCTCACCATCTGGCCATGCAATCTTTTTATAGCTACCATTCGGAACATCATCCTACCATTAGCAGCATCATAATCACTTTGACCACCTTGCACCAAAAAGGAATTTGTTTTTTATGTTCTCTTGTTTTCTTGTCAAAACTTTGTATATTCTATGCCTAATTTATGTTTTTCATGTGAATGCTGGTTACATGTATTGCAATGTGTCTGTGCTGCTGCAACGATTAAGTTTTTAATTGCTAGTGTGCATATGAGAATAAACTCAACTTTGACTTTGAGAAACAGAATTGCCATTGAAATGAATATTAAGAAGTTGATAACGTTTCATCTGAACTGTAATCTGGTTCTTCTGCAGTGGGTCAATCATCATTTTCATCATGTGTTTCATTGGGCCTGAGGTCCAAATCACCAAGTTCTACTTGCTTACCTTATCCACAAAAGGCCTTTATTATACCAGTACAGAGTGTGCAACGGGGCTCAGTTAGGCTGTGAGCTAGTGTGAGGCCAAGTGCAGAGATGCCCAGCGGTTGGGAGCGATAGGATCCGGGACTGGAAAATAATATGAATGCCAGTTGGCAGGACTAATGGGGGTTGGGCTGTGTGCTGGTATGTCTGGGTCCTGCATCTGACAGAAGGTAGCGTGCAAGGGACTGCTGAAATTGGCGACCCAGGATCTGTGCTCTGAGATCGCTTCGCCAGAGGACAGAAGGGTGGGGGTTTGAAAATAACTAGACATTGATGGGTGGTGAGGGTTGTGAGCTGGATCGGTGCACGGGCAGGAGTAACTGATAAGAAGTAGGCAAAGGGCCTGTTTGAGTCAGGTCTTAGTGCTGGAGAGCTACTCAATGAAACACCTTGAAAGAATAGAGAAAGGAAGTGGAAAGGACCGACATGCACTAGAATAATAACTAAATTCATTCAGCAGCACTGATTGCAAAATTACCAGTTCCTCACTGGCTACATAAAATGGATCATCCATTGAAATAAAACCTGCATTCAAAGAGTAGTTCATTACATTTCTGTTCTAGTGCATAATTTAACTCTTAAAAACAAAAGAAGTGAATGCTCGGAAACATCTAGGTACGGCTAACATTTATTGCTCTTGAACTGAGGATGTTTAAGAGTCAATCACGCTGGTGGGTCCAGAGTCACATGTATGTCTGATTGGGTCAGGATCACCGATTGTCTTCCCTCAGGGACAAGAGCGAATCGGATCGTTTTTTAACCACAATCCAGCTCTTTGATGAGCATCAATACTAATGACTCAGTTCCTACCCCACCCAATTCTAAATAATTAACTGAATTTAAATTCCCCAGCTGCCATTAGAGGATTGGAATTTGGTCTCTGGGTTGTAAATCTTGGCCCCTGGATTACTTGTTCAGTAATTAAGTTGCTGCAGCTGCGTGTAAAACTTCCTCCAGTAAGAGTTTTACTTGCTTGTTTTATATTTGGCAATAATGTCACACATGTGATACTTCCCATTACATTAGTCATTTTTTTTAAATCCTCAGCTCACAGTTTGTATATTTTTTGGTGGTCACTTTCTTTTAAATATATTTTCACTATAAGACTAGTTTTATAGAAAGGAGTGTTATATGATTTACTCTCCAGACAGTGTTGGCAATATAGTACTCCTTCAGAATAATCTTAATTATTTGCCTAAGAATAGCAGTGGAACTTGAATAATTGACAACTATCTTCTTCTCCCCCCCTTTTTCCTACTGCCCCTCCCTCTTCCACTCTCCCCCTCCCCCTCCACCTCTCTCTCTCTCTCTCTCTCACACACACACACACACACACACACACACACACACACACACACACACACACACACACACACACACACACACACACACACACACACACACACCCCCAGAGCTATCAGTGATCTAAACTATCACCTATTAATTGGATCTCTTTTGCTTAAACATAAAAGAATATCAAAATCTGCTCCTAATAATCTGCTACCTCAAATGAATCTGCTTAACGTGTCAGAGAAATGTGTTTTTATTTTGCAAGCCGGGCTCTCAGAAAATATAACAATTACCCCAGTGTTCTACGATCGCATCTGGCAGATGCCGAGCCTTGTGGAGTGCAGTCAGAGTGAAGCAGTATGGAAGCAGGTCTTTTGTCCTTCTTTGTCTGCACTGAGCATAAAGCACCCATTAACAATATTCCTATTTTGATTTTTATTTTATTCTCTCCACATTCCTATCAACTCCCCGTCCTCAAGCTTTCCGTGGAGTTACAGACTAGGAGCAATTTACAGGTGCCATGATCTGCAGTCATATTTTGGGATATGGGAGGAAACTGAAGGAAACACATGCAGTCATAGGGAGAAAGTGCAAACCCCAACTCAACATTGGAAGTCAAGGTTATACTCAGTTTGCTCTAACAGCAGCACCACAGTGTCACTCTTAAATCTATCAGGCTGTCTAGCCAGTTAAGAGGGACAGGAATATATAGGTCTGATGCAGATGCAGAGGTGCATTGGACAAGGTAGTCTGAGGTACTTATGCTGGAGTGCATCAAGACTGCAGTAGGACCTAATGGGAATATAAAAGCATAACACTCAATGTAGTATTAACCTACCATAACAATCAGGATCGTGCTCGGTGGCCAGTCAGTTTTGATTCCATTTCCCATTTGCACATTGATATGTCTGTCCATAGTCTCCTTGAGTGCCAAACTGGGACTAGACACAGATTGGAGGAACAAATCCTCATATCCTGTCTCATATTTTTCCACAGTATGATGCTATCAAGCAACACTTTCTCTAACTTCTGACAATTGCACCCCTCTTTTCAACCCTTCATTTATTTTCCTTTATCCCTCTGGCCCCATTACTCTTTCTTTTCCCTCTCACAACCTGCCAATGGACTTCACATTCCTCCTTCTGATTCCCCACTCCTTCTCTTTATTCCATGGCCTACTGTCCTCTCCTATCAGATTCCATCCCTTTAAACGCCTTGTCTCATCCACTTATCACCTTCCAGTTTCTCACACCATTCTGACATCCCATCCCCCCACCTACCCATCTTCCCCCCCCCTCTCATCACTCTTTTATTCTAGCTTCTGCCCTCTTCCATCCAGTCTTGATGAAAGGTCTTGGCCTGACTCTTCATTTCCCTCCACAGATGCTGCCTGTTGAGTTTTTCCAGCATTTCACGTGTTCTCCACATGTCCAGCATCTACAGTCTTGTATCACCAGTGTAACTCAAGTTATTTATTGGCAACTCTCATACTACTTTGCTGTTTGTGGACTTTATTATAATATGAAGCTCAGCATAAGTAAGCAAACCCTTGCAAAATTCTGTTCTCTGGATTTGAGAATTTTCCAGGGACATCCTGTAAATTCTTTCAATTTACAGAAGCAGAATCTGCCTTTACAAAGTTAATGGTGTATCCACAGCTAATTTCTTCAAGATGAAAGTTTAATTAAAACACCACATTTTATTATATGTAAAGCATCCTTCAGAAAGAGGATCCTCGTTGGCCCCTCTTACCTTTGTCAATGAAATCACACATTCCACTACAACAGTCAATATTTCTTGGTCATTTTGCTTGTTTTTTTAATTTTATGATTATTAGTTCATTTAAATGATTTTGATCAGAATAAATACAAAATTGAAATTGAATACAGATTACAGCATATTCTTAATTTTATACAGAATTTTAAAAAGTTAAATTAAGGGAAAGGAATGCCATGTGTTAATAACCCAAACCTGTAGCATAGTTTCAAACTCTGATTACATTAATTCATTGCCTAACTACCTTTGTTCCCTCGGGGCCTCCTCGGTACTGAATACCTGACCTCGTTCTGACACTTACTGACCTATCTGCTCACGAATACACCCTTGTGTGTGAAAAGCCAGTTTAGCTCTTCATGGGATCAATGAATACAGTGAAAAGGACTGAACTGCTCTAAAGTTACTTCCCCATCAAACTTATCGAGTAACATGCTGAAGAAAAGACTGCTAACAAATAACAATGTGTAAAAGGCTTCAATTTTATTTAGAATGTGCCAAAAGCTGTAAAAAAAAACTCTATTAAATTTTCTTTGGAATTCAAAGGATATAGCTATAGAATATATTTGTAGAATACATATACTACATATCTACAAATTTCGCAGTCTATTACAAAATAGAATTATCAAGATCTTCAAATAATGAAAATATTGATAATGTTTTCATTTATGGATCATCCTTTAACCATTTGATCCTTCAACCATTTCTGGAATATATGATGAACTTAAATGTGAAATGGCACATTTATAAGATCTTTACATTTTCAAATCTGCTTTAAATTTGCTCTGCAAACAAGAAGAAAATTGTTGGTAATTTTACAGAGATATGATTAACATTATACACTAATAATTAGACAGCTAGGAACAGCAAGATTAGATTAGTTTATTTGTCACTGTACAACTCTGCCATGGATGTTCTCATGCTTGGCTGTGAAAAGAGCAGTGTTGGGCCCTATCTTGTTAAAACCCAGAGCGACTGAAACATCAACAGAAGTTCCAAGGTCCTTATTCCTGGGAAAGGAAGGATCTTCGCCGAGAAGTCGTATGAAGTCCTGTGGAGAAAACAGAAGCCACAGGGCCGATCAACCTTGGGCTCAGGACTGAGGGCTCTGGTGAGCTGCTGTCTGCGGTCGGGGCTTAAGAAGTTTTGTCACTGTACACTAGGACATCAAAGCATACAGTGAAATGCATCATTTGCATCAAATCAAATCAGCAAGGGTTGTGCTTGGGGACAGCCTGCAAGTGTTGCCACGTTTTCAGCTCACAATGTACCAACCCTAACCCATACATCTTTTAAATGTGGGAGAAAACTGGAGCGCCTGGAGGAAACCTACACAATCACGGAGTGAACATACCTACTCCTTACAGGCAGTGGTGGGAATTGAACCTGAATCAGTGATTGCTGGTACTGTGACATGATGTGTTAACTGCTACATGACCATGGTGCCCACAAGTAACTTGGCAAATCATCTAAATGTGTTAGAATAAATTTTGGGGCTCTTCTAAGATATTCTTCTGCCTCTAAACTCCTTCCTAAATGTTATATCCAGATATTTTGACAATTATCCTGCCGATAACAAAACATTAAAGTAGTTCAATATCTTCCTATTATGATTGTATCTAGATTAGATTTCAATGTTCTGTAAATTCAGTATGTCATAGAATATATTTATTGTCAGGAGTTGCCGACTATTGCAGGAAAGATAATCTGCAGAAAAATGCCAACGTGTGCAAACAAATTATATACTGTATACGTTAGTTTGTTGTTAATAATAAACATCATTAAAATATGTTAATAATGATAGAAAGCTAATGTAACAACCAAAATGAAGTTATTTATGTTGTCAAAATGCAAATATGAAGAATCAATTTTTTAGTTTTATATACATATTGTGTACATTTGCAAATGCATGCTAAAGTGTTTTCTATTGAGTTATTGAGCTTCTGAAGCTATCTAGGTAACATTGTGTTGTTCAGTATTAATTAACATTTGTAGTACTTGAATATTCTGGCAAGACGAAACCAAGAAAGATTAATTGAACAATTAAGATATTGATCTTCCAGATTTTTCAGGGAGATTGGCACTGTTCGCTTTCAACTAGTGATAACTAGATTTATTCTCCAGAGAGGATCCTTGTGATTCTTGTGTTAACTCTGTGTGTACCTTTGGCTGAAACTGATTATATTAGACTCTTGGGAAAATGTCTCATATGTTTCCATGTGTACTTTTAATTAGGAATAATTAAACAGGACAAGTAAGGGCTAATTTTCTGATTGTGGTTAAAAGGTAATTATATCTTGTAATAACTTTGGTCGGAGGTAGGTGTGGGAAGATCGGATCATCTGATTGATTTCTATCTACATGGTAAATTATATAGAAGCCAAAATTCAAAGCTATTATTTTCAATCTAAGGAAAGACTACCTCTAGATTATTATGCTATTGTAAAGAATAAGGAGCCTAATAGTGTGGCTGAATTTGTTGTTTTATTAGTTCAGTAACTGTATCTCTTCATATTAGGATGAAGGCAAATCAGTTAATGTGCTGCAATTAGTGAAATGACAGGTGTACAGTCAGTTGACACATTGACAGATATTGTTGAGGTTTAGATCTGTGGCTGCCCACCAGTTTGAAGAGGTCAGAGTAACGATAGGGAGGTCAGGTTAATGTTAAATATTTTGAGAATTAAGTTAGCTTTTGCAAAGATCTGGAATATGATAGTCCACAAGATCAATAAAAAGGCCTTTATTTTACCAGATAATTGTGGATTGTGTGGCATCTTTTGGGAATCACTGTAATGAAATTTTACACTGATGTTGTATGCTCTCAGAACAGAAATAGTAGTTGGAGTTCTTTAGAGAGTTACTGCAGCTGTGTTTCAATCAACACATGCAACATTGCTTGTTGGTGGTCAGAATGATTGGCTTAATGTTGGGTTCTTCCTCCTTTCTTTAAAAAATATAATAGTGTTTCTATTGACACATTTGGTCTTTACCACAAATGAGTAGACGGATGAATTCCGTCAAGCCTCACTGAATGAGTAATTCTGAGGCTGGTTGTGAATTTAAATTTGATTAATGGTTTGTGGATATTTCTTCTGGGTGTTCCATATTAGTGCTTAAATGACTAGTTCTTACTAATATCAAATTACTTGACTTGCTTTTAATGAATGCTGATGCCCTTTTCCATTGGAATGCTTTAGAACAGCATCGGGATCACAGCTTCGAAACGAAACCTGTAGCTGGGCTAAAGATAGGATGTGGATTCCTTTGCTTATTTTGTAAAACATTTTAAGAGATGACATAGTTTGGATATCCTGTTATAAACAGACATTTCATCAGTTTCTTAACGATAAGGGAGCATGATGAACAACATCACTGACCAAGAATGTTAATATTCATCTTTGGTTGCATGTGTTATATGTACAATATAGCAACTGAAGTGTGTTGTGTTTGGAGCATGCAATTAAAAATGAATTTCTAACCTTGTAGACTTTAATTTCCTCTGTGATGTCTTTTGTATAATTGCCATGAATTAGTATCCATTTCAAGTTTTTCCCATGAATATCTTGCAGCACAGATGTTACCCAGCAGGCAGATCTTTAAAAATTCTCGAATCCTGTCAAATATACTTGATATAAGATTAATGCATAAACCTGGCATATACCTATAAGAGTTTGGTGGTTCCTATTTATAGCAGTTTTGATGCAGGTTGAAAGTGAGGAATCACAAATCTCAGTTGTGCTATTAAAGTGAATTGCACATGGAATCAGGAAATGAAGGCTGAAAATAGCACAATGTCATCAAATGATAGAGACACATTTGCACAATAGTGAGGCACATGGTCAGTTAAGATGTGAACAAATACATTTTGCGAGTTGTTCTGAGAATGTTACAATCACATGTTGAGATTACCTGTAGATGCGAACGAGCCAGTCGAATTTTTATACCAATCCAGATGTGCTCATGATTTCTCTTTTTTGCTGTGTGCCAATCTAAATATGATCAACTTTATTAAGGCAGCACACACAAAATGCTGGTAGAACACAGCAGGCCAGGCAGCGTCTATAGGAAGAAGTACAGTCGACGTTTCAGCCTGAAATGTCAACAATGCTTCTTCCTACAGACGCTGCCTGGCCTGCTGCGTTCTACCAGCATTTTGTGTGTGTTGCTTGAATTTCCAGTATCTGCAGTTCTCCTCGTGTTTCCAACTTTATTAAACAAGGTTTGATAAACAAGAGCCAATGGGATTACAGGAAAGATATTAGCATGGATAAAGATTGGCTGACTGGCAGGAAGCAAGAATGGGAATAAAATGGGCCTTTTCTAGTTGTTGCTGGTGACTAGTGATATGTTGCAGGGGTTGTTGTTGGGACAGCTTCTTTTCATTATATATGTCAATGATTTGGATGATGGTATTGATGACCTTGTGACCCAGATTGCAGACGATATGAAGGCAGGTGGAAGAGCAGGTAGTGTTGAGGAAGCAGGGAGTCTCCAGAGGGATTTAGACAAACGAGGAGAATGGGCAAAGAAGTGGCAGATGGAATACCCTGTCAGGAAGTTTATGGTTATGCACTTTGGTAGAAAGACTAAAGGCATAGACTATATTCGAAGCGGAGAACATTCAAAAATCTGAGGTTCAAAGGGACTTGGGAGTCCTCATGCAGGATTCCCTAAACATTAATTTGCAGGTTGAGACACGGGTAATGAAGAAAAATGCTATGTCAGCATTCATTTCGAGAGGACTAGAATATAAAAGCAAAGATGTAATGCTGAGTCTTTATAAGGCATTGGTCAGACTACACTTGGAGTATTGTGAGTAATTTTGGTCCCCTTATCTAAATAAAGATGTTCTGACATTGTTGAGGGTTCAGAAGAAGTTCATAAGAATGATTCTGGGATTGAAAGGGTCAAAGTATGAGGAGCATTCGATGGCTCTGGGTCTGTACTCAATGGATTTTAGAAGAATGAGGGGGATTTGATTAACACCTATTGAATATTGAAAGGCCTAGATAGAGCAGATGTGGAGAGAATGTTTCCTACAGTGGATGAGTTTAAGACCAGAAGGGCATAGCCTCGAAATAGAGAGATGTCTCTTAAGAACAGATATGAGGAGGAATTTCTTTAGCCAGACAGTGGTGAAACTGGAATACATTGTCACAAATAGTTGTGGAGACCAAGTGGAGATTGATATGCTCTTGATTAGTAATCAAAGGTTGCGGGGAGAAGGCAGGATGATGGAATTGAGAGGGATAATAAATCAGCCATGATAGAATGGCTGAGCAAACTTGATGGACTGAATGGCCTAAATCTGCTCCTATGCCTTATGGTCTTATTTGTTCCTGAATAGTAACTTCTGGACTTCTAATCCGGTGTCATAGAGTGCAGGTACATTAGATAACTCCAGAGAGAAAGAGTAGCAGAAGTTGTTCAGCTTTCATAAAGATGGACATACATCATAAGAGGAAGTAACTCAAATTTGTGTAATGTGTAGATTGGATAGGAGGAATTGTCATTTTGACATTTCATTTTGCTAAGAACAAAAATGCCATAAAATGTGGAGTGAGATTGATACTGGAACAGATTTTCTATTTTCACAGAAAAAAAAGGTTTAAAAGGAAATGAAATATTTGGTAGCTTGAACATTTCCACCAAGTCACATGTGAAACTACTCTGTAGCTCATAAACCTAAGTTGTTTGAATGTTATTACTCACTTCTCATGCAGTAGCTGTAGTGATAGTAATGATAGTGCTTGTTGTAGTAGCCACATTTAAATGTGGCTCTCTGTGGCAGTGCAACATTCACACAGGGTATGTCTACAAAGCCGAAGGTCAAAGTCTAGAGCTTGTTGAGTTTGGAGGTAGAAAGCCCGGGAGATTATAGACCAAGTTGATAAATCTGGAGGAAGAGGCCTGAAGGTTGAATCTGCAAATCTAGGCCAGGCCTGATGTCATGAATCTGAGGCCAAGGACTGGAGGCCCAAAAGTGCCCTGTCCTGGGGTGGGAGGACTGTCTGTTTGTGTGAGGGGTGGGTGGTTGGGAAAGGGCTCATTTATCTGTTGACACAAGAAAGTCTGCAGTTGCAGGAAGTCTAAAGCAACACACACGAAATGCTGAAGGAATACAGCAGGTCAGGCAGCCTCTATGGAAATAAATAAACAGTCAAAGGTTTCAGGCTGAGACCCTTCTTCAGGACTGTTGCCCTGAACTGACTAGGATTGTTAGGATTGTTTTTCTGTTGTCTTGTTTTGTTCTGTTGTTTCTGTTGCTGTTGCTACTTGTGTTGTTCTACTGAACATTGTAGGCTTGCTATATTGGGGCAGGTTTGTGTACCAACACTTGAAGGATGCCTTCAGATCTTTCATTATTTCTATTATGGTTATTGGATTTATTGAGTATGCCTGCAAAATAATTGATCTCAGGATTGTGAATGACATATGCATATTTTGATAATATATTATCCTTGAGCTTTCAACTTTTAACTTTACACCACAGCAATCCGTAAGAGGCCATGGCTTACACAAGTTGGTAATATCTGATCCACACCTAAGATTTCATTATCATCATCGTTCCTTTGTTTTACAAACTCGATAAAGGCTTTTGAATACTGCCAGTATTGGCCAAAGTGGAGATATTTGATTCGCAAAGATTCCAAGATTCAAAGTACATTTATTATTGAAGTATGTATGCAGTATACAACCCTGAGATTTGTCTTCCTGCAGACAGACAGCCACAAAACAAAGAAAACCATGGGAGCTGTTCATAGAATAAATATCAATACCCCCCACACCTCCTCCATGAGCAAAGGACTGAAATTTTATGTAAAATAAATCATGGGATATTGTGCTCTGATGGGACGGTTTCAGTTGAATTCAAGGTCTGTGGAGAGTCAAACACAGTCTTCAGTGGAGGTTGATGACATTTCATCAAATCTATTCCATGAAGTGTGAATTAACTGAAACATTAACTCTGTTTCAGTCCACAGTTGCTGCCTGACCTCCGAGAATTCTCAGCACTCGATAAAACATAGAACAGAACAGCACAGGAACAGGACCTTCAGCCCACAATGTCTGTGCTGAGCACGGTGCCAAATTAGATTCATTATTTCTGCCTGCATGTGATCTGTATCCCTCCATCCCCTGCACATTTATGTGTTCATCTAAAATTCTCTTGAATAACATTTTCTGATTTGCTTCCTGACTTCCAGCATATTCAATGGTACTTTCTCTTTATTAAATCATGAAACATGTAACTGGTATCTTCCTCCCAGAGTCGAAATCTCAAATACTAGAGGACATGTGTTTAAGGTGAGGTGGTGACAGTGCAAAGGAGATATGTGTGAGGCAGGTTGTTATAAACAATGAGTGGTGGGTGCATGGAATGTGATGGTAGGACTGGTGGTGGAAGAAGATATGATAGAGATACTTTGGATTAACGTAATTCAGAGAGGCATGTGAATATGTAAAGAATGAGGAGATATGGATCATGTGCAGGCAGATGGGATTAGTTTAATTAGGCATCATTAGCTTAATTCCAGCTTCGGAAGCTAGAATCAAACAGAACCCTCGAGGATTATGAAGAAGCCAGTAAAGAACTCAAGAAGGGAATTAGGAAAGGCAGGAGGGACTATGAAAAATCCTTGGCAAGCAGGATTAAAGAGAATCCCAAGGTATTCTATATATACATCAGGAGCAAGAGCATAACAAGGGAATGTGTAACAAGAGAGCTATGAATGGCAGGGAACCGAAGGGCAGAGAAAGATTTAGAATACACTCAGACTCAAAATAAACAAGACAACATTCCAGTGATCCAATCAGGTGCAGGAGCAGGTTGGCCAAACTCGTTTTAAAGGAGAGCTCCGCGGACATTCGGGCTCATTCTGGCAGCCCAGATCAGTGGCGAGAGCAGAGCACAGCAAAGCTTTGCCCAGGCCGCTGACGCTTGTTTAAAAGTACAGAAGGGACAAGCAGGGCAGCCATTGTTGGGAGTAGGCCAGTGGTGAGAGTAGGAGTGTCAGGCTTTGGGTCAAAGGAGGCCTCGGCTCGAAAGAGGTGCTCTGAGTAAATTTCTGTTCCCTTTTCTTCTCTTACTGTACCTAGTGTAGTAAATGGCCACTCTGTGCTCTTCATGCTGGATGTTGGAGTCCTGGGGAACCCAGAGCCTCCCAAGGAACTACATCTGTGTGAAGTGCAACCAGCTGCAGCTTCTTGAAGACCGTGTTAGGGATCTGGAGCAGCAGCTGGATGACCTTCAGCTTGTACGGGAGAGTGAGGAGATAGTTGATCAAAGTTAGAGGGAAATAGTCACCCCTAAGTTGCAGGAGGCAAGTAGCTGGGTTACTGTCAGGAGAAATGGAAATGTGAATAGACAGTTAGCACAGAGCTCTCCTGTGGCCATTCCCCTCAATAATAAGTATGCCATTTTTGATACTGTTATGGGGGACGACCTCCCAGGGGAATGGCACAGAGATCAGGTCATTGACACTGACCATGGGTCTGTGGTGTAGAAGGGAAAGGGAGAAAGGAGGGGAATGGTAGTGATAGGGGACTCAGTAGTCAGAGGAACAGGTAGGAAATTCTGTGCACATGAATGAGACACCTGAATTGCCTCCCAGTTGCCAAGGTCAGGGAGGTCTCGGATTGCATCCACAACATTTTGAGAAGAGAGAGCAGCCAGATATCTCAGTACATATTGGTATCAATGACATAGGAAGGAAAAGCAACGAGGTCCTGAAAAGAGAATTTAGAGAGCTAGGCAGAAAGCTGAGAAGTGGGACTTCCAGGGTAGTAATTTCTGGACTGCTGCCTGTGCCACGCACCAGGGAGGGTAGAAACAGAATGATCTGGCAGATTAATACGCGGCTTGGAAGCTGGTGCAGGGGGCAAAGCTTCAGGTTCTTTGTCATTGAGATCTCTTCTGTGGGAGATATGATCTGTACAAAAGGGACGGGTTGCACCTGAATCTGAGGGGAACAAACATTCTCATGGGCAGGTTTGTTAGAGCTGTTGGGGAGGGTTTAAACTAACTTGACAGGAGGGTGGGAACCGAAGTGAAGGGACTCAGGATAGGACATGGTAAAAAAGCAAAGATAATAACATGCTGTCAGATTGTCAGGAAGGGCAGGCAGATTATAGGGCAAAATTGTAGCCAGCAGGGTGAGTATCAGTGCATTAGGGATATAGAATCAAAAAGAGTAGCAAATACGGCACTCAAAATGTTACATCTGAATGCAGAGTATAAGAAATGAGGTGGTAGATCTTGTTGCACTATTGTCAGGAAGAATGTTGTGGCCATCACTGAATTATGGCTGAAGGATAGTTGTAGATCACAACTGAATGTCCAAAATTACAGAGGGATAGGAAGGTAGGCAGAGGGAGTAGTGTGGCTCTGTTGGTATAGCATCAAATCAGTAGAAGGCTGTGACATAAGATCTGAAGATGTTGAATCTTTGTGGGTTTGGTTAAGAAACTACAAGAGTAAAAGGACACTGATGGCAGTATGTACAGGACTGCAAACTGTAGCTGTGATGTGGACTACGGGTTACAACAGGAAATAAAAAAGGCATGTCAAAAAGGCCATGTTATGATAGTGACTGGAGATTTCAACATGCAGGTTAATTGGTAAATGGATTTCAAGAGAGTGGGTTTGTTGAATGCCTATGGGATGGCTTTTCAGAGCAGCTTGTGCTTGAGCCTACTAGGGGATCGGCTGTGCTGGACTGAGTGTTACCTAATGAACCGGAGGCAATGAGGAAACTAACGTAATGGAACCCTTGGGATCCAGTGATCAAAATATGGCTGAGGTCAACTTGATAGAGAGAAAGTAAAGTCTGATGTAGCAGTTTTTCAGTGGAGTAAAGGAAATTACAGTGGTATGAGAGAGGAGTCGGCCAAAGTAAATTGGAAGGAACTGCTGGCAGGGATGACATTGGAGCAGCAATGGCTTGAGTTTCTGGGGAAAATGAGGAACGTGCAGGATAGATTTATTCGAGAAACAAAAAAAATACTCAAATGGCAAAATAGTACAACTGTAGCTGACGTGGGAAGCCAAAGCTAATGTAATAACAAAAGAGAGGGCATACAACAAAGCAAAAATTAGCGGAATGATAGAGGACTGAGAAGCTTTTAAAAAACTACAGAGAACAAGTAAAAGAATCATTAGGAAGGAAAAGATGAAATATGAAAGCAAGCTAGCAAATAATATCAAAGTGGATAGTAAAAGCATTTTCAAGTACATAAAAAATAAATAAGAGATGAGAGTGGATATAGGACCACTAGAGAATGAGGCTGGAGAAATACTAATGGGGGACAAGGAGATGACAGATGAACTAAATGAGTATTTTACATCTGTCATCACTGTGAAAGACACTAGCAGTGTGCCAGATGTTGAAGGATGTGAGGGAAGAGAGCTGTGTAGTTACTATTAGAAGGGAGAAGATGCCCAAAAAGTTGAAAGACCTAAGGGTACATAAGTCACCCAGACCAGATGAACTGGACCCTAGGGTTCTGAAAGAAATAACATTAGAAATTGTAAAGGCATTAATAATGATCCTTCAAAAGTCATTGGACTCTGGTAAGGTGCCAGAGGACTGGAAAATTGTAAATGTCATTCCACTCTTTAAAAGTAGGAGGAAGGCATCAGAAATTAAATTATAGACCCATTTGTTCAGTGGTTGGGAAGATGTTGGAGTCAATTGTTAAGGATGAGGTTATGGAGTACTTGGTGATACACGACAGTATATGACAAAGTCAGCATGGTTTCCTTAAGGGCAAATTTTGCCAGATGAACGTGTTGGAGTTCTTTGAGGAGATTTCAAGTAGGATAGATAAAGGGGATGTAGCTGATGTTATGTAGTTGGGCTTTCAGAAGGCCTTTGACAAGGTGCCACACATGAAGTTGCTTACCAAGTTAAGATCACATTGTATTACAGGAAAGTTACTGGCATGGTTAGAGCATTGGTTGATTGGTAGGAGGAAGTGAGTGGGAATAGAAGGATCTTTTCTGGTTGGCTGCCAATGACTAATGGTTTTTCACAGGCATCAGTCTTGGGACCACTTCTTTTTATGATTTAAGTGATGGATAGATGGCTTTGTTGCTAAATTTGCAGATGATAAGAATACTGGTGGAAAGGTCTGGTAGCGTTGAGAAAGCAGGTAGGCTACAGAAGCACTTAGACAGATTAGGAGAATGGGCAAGAAAGTGGTAAATGAAATACAAAGTTGGGAAATTCATAGTCATGTACTTTGGAAGTAGAAATAAACATGCAGACTATTTTCTAAACGAGGAGAAAATCCAGAAATCTGAGATGCAAATGGACCTGGGAGTCCTTGTGCAGAACACCCTAAATGTTAACTTGCAGGCTGAGTCAGTGGTGAGGAAGGAAAATGCAATGTTAGCATTCATTTCAAGAGGTCTAGCATATAAGAGCATGGATGTGATGCTGAGGCTGTATAAGGCATTGTTCACAATACTCAACAGTTTTGGGCTCCTCTCTTCAGAAGAGATGTGTTGGCATTGGAGAGGGTTCAGAGGAGGTTCACAAGGATGATTCTGGGAATGAAAGGGTTACTTAACAATGAACCTTTGTTGGTTCTGGGTCTGTACTCACTGGAATTCGGAAGGATGAGAAAGGATCTCATTGAAACCTTTTGAATATTGAAAGACCTAGGCAGAGTAGAGGTGGAAAGAATGCTTTACATGGTGGGGAGTCTTGGACAAGAGAGCACAGCCTCTGGATAGAGGGGCATCCATTTAAAACAGAGATGTGGAGAATTTCCTTTTGCCAGAGGTTGGTGAACTTGTGGAAGGTGTTGCTACAAGCAGCTGTGGAAGCCAGGTCATTGGGTGTATTTAAGGCAGAGCTTGATAGGCTCTTGATTGGACATGGAGTCAAAGGTTATTGGGAGAAGTCTGGGGAGTAGGGCTGAGGAGGGGGAAAAATGATCAGCCATGATTGAATGGCAGAGCAGGCTTGAAGGGCCAGATGGCCTAATTCTGCACTTACATTTATGGTCTAACACAAACAAAGCCCAAAAAATAGTATAAAGGAGGAAACATTTGTTTCGATGCAATGGATGTGGGTGAGGTCTTTAATGAGTACTTTACATCAGTGTTTTCCAAGAAGGACATGGAGGAGAGAGACATCAGAGCTGAGAGTACCACATGTGAGGGCATCTCCAAGTAAAGGAGAAGGTAGTGTTGCATCTCCTGAAGAACATTAACGTGGATAAGTCCCCAGGGCCAGATGGGACATATCCCAAGTAACTGTGAGAGGCAAGTAAAAAAAGACTGCTGGGGCTTAGACCAATATCTTCATGTCCTCCCTAATCACAGGTAGGTACCAAATTTTATTCCACTGTTCAACCAAGCAACCTGGGATAATCTTGGAAACCAGAGACCAGTGAGCAGTGAGTCTCATGTCATTGATAGCTAAATTACTGGGAAGAATTCTAAGGAATAGGACTTATGAGCATCTGGACAACCATGGGCTAATTATAGGGAACCAGTATGGCTTTTTGAGGGGCAAGTCTGGAGATCTGTGATCTGTGGGGTGTTTCACAAGAATGTCTACTGGGACATCTGTTGTTTGTGATGTATTTCAATGACCAGGATGAAAGTGATGGGTGGGTTAGTAAATTTATAGATGATACAAAAATTGGTGGTGTTGTGGCTAGCATGGATGACTAGCAAAGAATACAGTGGAATATAGATCACTTGCAGATATGGGCCGAGAAATGGCAGATGGAGTTCAACCTGGCCAAATATGCAGTGTTACACCTTGGTAGATCAGCTGTAAAGAAACAGTACACTGTTGATGAACGGAGGAATCTTGGGGTCCAAGTTCATAGCTCCCTGAAAGTGGCTACATAGGTTGATAGGATGGTTAAGATAGCATATGGTATGCTTGTTTTTATTAGTCGAGGCACTGAGTTCAAAAGTCAAGAAGTTACAGTATTTTGCAGCTTTTTAAAACTTGGCCACATCTGAAGTATTGCATACAGTTCCGGTCACTCCATTATAGGAGGGACATCGAGGCTTTGGAGAGGGTGCAGAAGAGGTTTCGAATATATGTGCTATAACGAAGTTTGGACAAACTTGGGTTGTTTACTCTGAAGCAATGGAGGCAGGGGAGATCTGAGAGAGGTTTACAAGACTGAGTGGCTTCAATAGAGTAGGCAGAGAGTATTTTTTTCCTGGAGTTGAGAAGTCAAGTGGCATGCATTTGTGGTGAAAAGGGGTAATTTCAAAGGAGATATGAGGAGCAATATTTTTACACAGAATGCTGGGTGCTTAGAATGGGCTGTCTGGTGTGTGGTAGGGCAGATATAATAGCGGTATTTAGATGTTTAGAAAGGCATATGAATTTGAGGGAAATGTACATTGTGTAGACAGAAGAGATTAGTTTAGTTAGCCATTTGATTACTAATTTAATTGATTTTGTAAACCATTGTGGGCCTAATGGCCTGTTCCTGTGCTGTGTTCTGTGTAATCAGTTTGCACACCATTGTAGATTGAAGGACTTGCACCTGTGCAACACTGTTCTCTATGTACTGGTACATATATGAAGATTGAAGGATAGCAAAACAAACTGCCGGCGAAATTGCAGTCATACTTTCTAGTAGATAGGAATATTCATGAATACAAAATCCAATCTTGCACATAGCTTTTCAAGTAGCCTCAAGACAGTTCTTACAATGTGGAGAATATGGAAAAATTCTATTTAAAAGTCATGTAATCAACTTCAAACCTATCTCTAGTGGTCTTATTTTTGGTTTCCACTGCAAATCAAGTGGATGACTCGACATCTGACTGCCAAAGTGGAAGCAAATTCGGACAATTGCCAGCATGCCATTGGATATAATTATTCAAGTAGTTTTGAGGATGCATCAACATTTCAGAATCCCATCCTCTTGTAGAATATTGAGACTGCTGAAGGGTTACTCCCACAATGTTTGTTCTAGGATATTGAATTTGTGACAAGGGACAGGGCAGTTACGTTTCTAATTCTGGGGAGTGTGTCCTTTGGAGACAACGCTATGGCTGCTCTTGTACTTCAAGGTGTAAAGATCAAATTCTTGGCAAGCTGCAACTACATTGCCACCAAGGTACCTAGACAGCAGGCAAAGACAATGTTCAAGTTCTTGGATAAGATGCCAGGTGCTATATTTTTTAACTCTAGAAACCAATTGAAGAAAATCACAGGAGCCGGGAGACAAGTGTCTACTTACTTTTACCTCAGTGAGCCACACAAATATGTCGTGGTGGCGTGATGACATATACCAATCATGAACTGTACTTCTTACATATAAACTGTAATGAAAACAACAAGAATGCCTAATAAAACAATATATTTACAGTGTTACTCAACTGGCCCATTCAGGTCTAAAAATTTAATTGCTGTGGAGGATTTCTTACTCTTGTGGGAAAGCATCTTTCTTGACCGGTGGGGGGGGGGGGGGGTGCGGTCACTCTGCTTGGCAGGTGAGACTGGCGGCAATGAGAGAATCTCAAGTTCTGGGATGTCCTCCACGCTAGTTGTAGGAGTTGACTCTGTGACTGCAGGAAGTAGGTCTGACAGCTCTGGACACCCTTCTTCTCTAAGAAATTGACTCTGTTCTCCTCAATTGATTACTGTGTTGTCTGTAAATGACATCAGACGTAATCTCCACTGTGTATGAGAATGGTCCAGTTCTGTCCTTAATTTTTCCAAGCACGTACTTTTGATCACCTCTGTAGTCCCTCACCAGGACTATTTGTCCAGGAGTGAAATATCAAACCTCCTTGTTTAAGGAGCCTTCAATTTGTCTCAGCTGTTTGTCCTACATACCCATGAGATTGGGTTTGAAGAGACCCCAAGCATGAACACAAGGGATGACCCAGGAACAGCAACACTCATAAGTTGTTGGTTGTGGAGCGTGCAGCATTATGATGTGCAAGGAGGAAATCAGAGAGCTTGTGATTCTGTTTCACTGTAGTATGTTTTGCTGACTCTGCTCAGTGTGTTCTTCAGACTCTGGACAAAGATTTCCACCAAGCCATTTGTAGCCTGTGGTGCAGATGTAACATGTCTTATTCCATTAATTTCCAGGAATGACTGAATTTTTCTGGTATTTCCTCTTCCAAGGGTAAACAGGACAATTCATCAACATTTCCATGATTAGGCGCCCTCTTAAATTCGATCTTGTAATTGAGATCTCCAGGAAACAGAGCCCATCACTGCGTTTGTGCTGCTGCTGTTAGTGGAACACCCTTCTGTGGATTGAAAATGGACACCAGTGCTTGATGATCAGTAATGAGAGCAAACTCTCTCCTATACAAGTGCTGGTTGAAACGCTTTTTACTCCAAACCAAACGCAAGGCATCTCTGTCAATGTGTGCATAATTTTTCTCTGCAGCAGCAGGGGAACATGATGCAAAGGCTTTGGGGTGTTCTTTTCCATCACTGATAGCATGTGACATGTCTAAGCCTATACGAGCTTCATTGGACGATTTAGATCATAATGTGTGAGTACGGTGTCTGACATCACCATTTCCTTTGTACTTTGGAAAGCCACCTCACTCTGCTTTGTCCATTGCCAATTCTTCCCAGTCTGTAGTAATGAGTTCAAGAGACAGGAACCTGTTATGATAATTGACAAATCCTAAAAAGGACTGCAACTGTGACAAGTGCAGATAGTTGGTCCACTCTCGCAAGACTCTCACTGACCTGAGCTTATCTTGCCTGATCTGCTTTCCTTTCTTGGCCGATTTCCTTCATCATATAGGCTGGAGCCTAGTGGACCATCAATATTTATACCAAATAAATCACTTGAGTGAAGAGAGAATTTGAGACTATAAGTTCAGCCCAAACCACAGCACACACTTTTGACATAAAAGGCTTAACTTCACAGTCAATGAATTACATGGGATTACTGTATACAGGGTAACAGTTTGGAAACAGCTCATTTGACCCAGCCATGGCTTTTATTGCCTCAGAGCGTAGCACCTATCTGCTCTCTTTTATCATCTAAATTTTGTAGTGTAATCATATATTCCAATCCATCTTACATATTTGTCCAGCCTTTCCATACATACATCTATGCCATCAATATCACTATGGCAATGACTCCCTTCTTCTTTGTTATTGGTTGAGTAACAAGGTTTCTTCTGAAAGCTGACTGACATGAAGATTACCACTAGCATTTTTCTGTGTTTTTTATATCTTATTAAAGATCTCTATTACATCAGTCCTCCAGCTTCTTTCCTCAAGGAAAAAGTGACACGGCTTGATCATATTTTCCTTATGTGCATACCCTTTCAATTCTGCCATCAACCTTCCCAATCTCCAGGCTTCTTTATTTCAGTTGCTGTATGATGACTAGACCTGTCTGCACTACTGTCAGTGGAATCCAGTCAAGGGTACTGTAGAATTAATGCACTTCTCCCCACCTTCTCCCCATGGACCAAACTCCCAACACAATCATGAACAAAGCTGCTAATAATTGAAGGCAGAGTTGATGGAAAGCTGGAACCAAATGGCGAGGTGATCCCCACATGCAAGGTTTCCCAAAAATGATTAAGTCATAATTAAGTATAATTTTAGCTTACTTATCAACATCTCAAATTGACAGGGCTGGTGAGAAATCAGTGATGAACATAGATTATCACCAAGCACTTTCACCACAGAGCTTTGGTTTGCATGTGAATGTATGCAATTTCACACCATCCAATTTACAAGTTACTTTAAAAATATCCACTAATAATATGTCATTGAAGCAACTGACATGCAGAGACACTAATAAACCAAGCATGTCATGTCACAATCTTGATGGTTTAATGCAGGCAAGGCATAACAGAGTTATAGTTCAAGGGAAAATACACTTGATTATTTTAGAATATTTAAAATATATCTAATGGGAGAATTTCATGTATTTCATATTTATAACAATTTATTTTGTTGGCTAGGTTTAAAAATTAGATTGCATAGATATTATTTCACTCATCATAAATTCACAAGGAAAAATAATGAATATAAATACTGAAATATATCACAATAGATGGATATTTAACTCATACTTTACATGATGAATGTTTGCAAGAAAGATTTGTGTTTACAATTATTCGTGGTTTTGAGTGAATGGTCCAAGAACAGATCAGCAGCAAATGCACATCTGTTTAATATCAATTGCAAAGTACGCTGATTGCAAGCCAAGAGGAGCCATATTTCTGCTGGCAAGTCCAGTCCATCTGTGAGTGTTAGCAGCTGGCATCCAACTGTTAATAAAAAGGCCCAACACAGTCATCGTCTTCTTTGTAATTGTAAAATCAACCCTGGGTTTAGGTAATTCTGATTCAACTGTATGTAGCTTTCAGCCTGACTCGGGTTAATTAAAGAAAAAACCAGCAGAGCATTAATGGGGAGGTATACCAACAGAGATATTTGCTAAGTTTAATACTCTCCACATAGCAAGTGTAAATAATGATTCAAAATGGAGTTGAAGGATGTTTTTTCCCCACTTTATGCTGACAATTTATACTGAAAGAAGTTGGATCACTTGGGGTGCTGAGCCGATTTGGAGAGGTCAAGAACTGCTCCTTCAGCAGCGAAATCTCAAAGCAATTTGCTGGTGGTGGGGCTGGGACCTAGTGTGAGGTTGGGACACTAACCCAGATTAACTGGGGGCTTCTTTCTTCATGATACTGAGGCTGTGAGATTGCCCCCAGCTGCAGTGTGCCATGCCTGTGAACTTTGGAGTGATTTGCCCCACTAATATGATGAACTGAATACTGAGACTTCGGGCCTACTCTGGACTGCTCGGGGGTTTAGATGTCTGGACTCTATTGGAATGCTGTTGTTGTTGTTGCTTCCTTTTATTCTTTATATGATTTGGTTTTTTTTTCCTTCGTTCTCTGTGGGCACTGGCAGGTTGGTCTTATTTTTTTAATCGGGTTGTTTTGGGTTCCTCGCTTTGTGACTTTCTGTAACCAGACAAATCTCAAGATTGTATACTTTATACAATCTTTGAAAATAAATGCACTTAGAAACACTTTGAAACTTGAAGCAATTCCTGTTGCCATTTTATGTAGGGTAATGTGATAGGAAAATGGACATCAGTCTGTTTCAAATAGAAAGTTATTTGTAGTATGCTTATGATTGCAGACAGGGACATAAAAACACAAAGCATGATACCTGTATTCTCTACTATTTGTAACAGAAGGAGAGGTTAGCTAAGCAGCAGTCCTTAAGTAAATCACAAGTTGGCTAAGGAAATACTAATTTTATTTTGTGTACTGTAGACCAACAGAGATATTCTCTTGACCAATAAATAAATTCAGGGTCATTATTACCCTGTCCTGCATAACCCTTCCTTTGGACTCAAACAATCAGTAAAGTTAGCAGGACAATTGATAGATATTTCTTCTGCTCAGAATTAGTGCACAGTGATACCTGTACAGTTGAATAACGCCAAACATCAGCTTGCCAATGGCCTGTGAGTGGTATGGACTCTCAAAGTCATTTTAAAAAAAAATTAAGCTGTACCTTATGCTTTGTAAGTATCTATTTTGTCTTTGACTGGAGTAGCACCACAATCTCATTGTCTTGAATAATGACAATAAAGTTTTATTCTACTCTATTCTATCTGTTCAGTACAGTATCTGCAGCACATAAATAAATCCTGAGGCACAGCGATTGCTTTGGTTTTAGACAGACAAGGAAGCCACAGGCATAATCTGTTCTGCACCCATAGTTAAAATCACACAGTGTCATAAGCTGACAATATGTTAATTTGACATCCATTCCTCCCGTCCTTTAAAATGTAACCACATACTATTCAAGAAGCAGTTTTTTTTTTCTTAGAATTCTGGCCAACACTTTTCATTTAGCTCTAGAAAACATCTGGTTCTAATCTCATTGTTGATTGTGGGAACTTGTGTCCAGATTAGCTGCAGTTATTTCCCGTAACACACCAGTAATTGCACGTAGGATGTCGAGAATTGCTTTAGGGTGAACTGAGACTGTGGAGAGGACTACATAGTTTATCTTCTTTTATTAAATTTTGATATGTTGTGCAGTGGGTTTGTAAATTTGATCCCTCTTGAATATTTCCATATTTTTAGAGAGGTTCACACCACCCTACTTTTAAAGTACACAATGTTTATTATTACCACCTGTCTGAACAGGATGTTTCATGTTCCCCTGCTATGTTTCTTAATTAAAATTACACTGACTCCAGTTTGTAGATGGATATATGTAAATTATCTCACAACATCATTTATAACAATTTCTGCCATTTCTAACAATTTCACGCTGATTCAATCACCTGTTCCTATCCTATGAAAACAAAAGGTTCAAAGACAATGAGTTTCATCCAGAAATCAGTTTAAAGGTATTAATGTTATGATTTTCACATTGTCAGGCCATTGCAGGAGCCTTCCTCAAATTTATTTTTCTGATTTCTGCCAAGTTTTTCAAAAATCTTTTTGCTAAGATGTATGCGCTGCCTTCTTTCTATTGTTGTGGTTCAATGCCGCAAATGTTTTCCATTATGTATTCCCTTATACCTCTTCATGTAGAAGAAGCAGTAAAACAACAATGTGTGATGGCATTGAGTTTCCTGACCACAAAGTTTTAAATGCAAACACAGACCTTAAGCACTATCAGATATAATTATCACAAGTAATCTCACCAAAGGGAAGTTAGACTGTAACCACCCAATCCTCAAAGACTCGTTTCTTTCTCTTTTTATTCTCCACGGAGAGTCTAGCTGCCTCTATCAAGGAGAAGGTACTTCCAGCTAACAAAGTAATAGAGTAAGGTAGCTCTTTACTTCATCCTGCATTCCACCAGCATTCTGTATGTGTTGCTTTCATCCCTCCCACCCTGGTTTCACCTATCACCTTGTGTTTCCTTCTCTCCTCCCCTACTTTCTAACTCTGACTCCTCACCTTTTTATCTCCGGTCCTGATGAAGGGTCTTGGCCTGATACGTTGACTGTTTACTCTTTTTATAGATGCTGCCTGGCCTTCTGAGTTCCTCCAGCATTTTGTGTGTGTTGCTTGGATCTCCAGCATTCGCAGATTTCCTCTTGTTTGAGTTTAAAACACATTTCATTTACTTACAGAGATACACATCTAAATCCATACATTTAGAACTCTTAGAGGATTTCTATCTTAAACATTTTCAAATTAAAAACCATTTATAAAACAAAAAACATTTTCTAAACATAAAGGATTAAACTCAAAGGATAAAGAATTTCCAAAACACAGGTACAATTCTTATGATCTTAAGACACATACCACGATGCAGACAAACAAGTCACCCATTGCAGAAACTGAAGCTGGAAGAAGAGTTTCTTGTTCACCCCATGTTCCTTACAGGATTCTTCTTGATGTTCTTTACCCCATTCCTATAAATTTGAACTGCTGTCTACATTGGGACCCATTTTCTCACACTTGGATGACTTCACATGCATACGATATTTCCTCAGGCATCTTTTTAACACAAACAGTTTAAAAGCATTTTGGAAACATAGATCTTAGCTAGCTTCCATTAATGCTGTAAAGCTAACTTTTCTGAGTACATAAACCCTTCAAGCTATAAGCACATCAGTTATTGACGTGAACATAGAACATAGAAATTTACAGTACGTTACAGGCCCTTCGGCCCATAATGTTGTGCCGACCATGTAACCTACTCGAGAGACTGCCTAGCATTTCCCTAGTGCACAGCCCTCTATTTTTCTAAGCTCAATGTACCCATCCAGGAGTCTCTTGAAAGACCCTATTGTATCCGCTTCCACCACTGCCGCCAGCACTGCATTCCATGTACTCACCACTCTGTGTGAAAAACTTACCCCTGATATCCCTTCGGTACCTATTTCCAAGCAACTTAAGATTATGCCCCCATGTGTTAGCCAATTTAGCCTTGGGAAAAAGCCTCTGGCTATCCACACAATCAATATCCCTCATCATCTTATACACCTCTATCAGGTCACCTCTTATCCTCTGTCATTCCAAGGAGAACAGGCCAAGTACACTCAACCTACTCTCATAAAGTATGCTCTACAATCCTAAGAACATCTTTGCAAGTCTCCTCTGCACTCCCTCTATACTATCCACATCCTTCCTGCAGTGAGGTGACCAGAACTGAACACAGTCTTCCAAGTGGGGTCTGAACAAGGTCTTATAGAGCCCTAACATTATCTCACGGCTCTTGAACTCAATCCCACTGTTGATGAATGGCAACACACCATACACCTTCATTTCTAATATTATGTGCTAAATGATATTATCCTTCCGTTCTGTATGCTTCCTTAAACCAAGTAACTTAAGAGTCAGCTTGTCTGAAACAACCAAATTAAACAACCCATTGTGTCATACTACATCTTGAGTATCAATAAAGTAGGTGTATTGATAATGAGCTGGCATCTGCTTTTCACGGTGGGAGCATCTGCAAATATACAGAGTTTGTTTACAAAGTTGTTCTATTGACACTTTTTTTGTTCCTCCCAGTACCTTGTGGTGCAATAGGTGGTTATTTTGTGGCTTCTTTTGCATTTGTTTGCTTTTAATGAGGCCAAGTAGCTTGACGCTCAAGACAAATCCATGGATAGCATGCAAGGAGCTGGCCAGATTTGAACCTAAGACCGCACTCCTTGAAGTCTGATGTGGATGCCACTACACCATCGACCAACTTCAATCTACTTACTGCTTTCCATTTACATTTTACAAACTGAAGACTGACTCCCATTGATGACCAAAAGCTAAGCAGCTGTCAGTTAGATGCTCACTTACAACTGTTTTTGGTCTTACAAGTGGCAGCTTGTGTTTATAAAGCAAGCTTGGCAGAAATGAAATCTCCTGCACAGAACACTGCATATCCATCAGACCACACCCCCCTTTGCTAAGTGAAAGTTTCTAACCTAACTTCTTCCTGATGATATCAACTTTGAAATCAATTCCTCTTGGAATCAGACTATTACTCCTCCTCCCATTACAGTGGGTTACCAGTGCTAGTAAAGGCTCTTTTCACTCCAATGCTCAAAGATCTTATTGAATACTTCCTAATGTTGGGGCTTCAGGGCGATTTTCTCTTTAGAATATTCACTTCCTCAAGCATATTTCCCAAACCTCAAAGGACTTTCAGCATTATAGTTTTCCATAAGCATGTGACAATGATGCACCAATGTCCATATTATAAGTCCATATTAGTCCATCTTTGATATCTTCTTCCCCAAAAACAATTTTTGCCATTTCCTTCATGCAAGTTCAAATCACTGTCGCTGTCACCGTGAGCTTATCAGGTCAGCTGACAATGTCTTTCAACAAGCTGACGATAATTCATCTCTTTCACGGAGGTGTTCATATTGTTTTCAATGTGGTGCACGACTTGGATTTCTGGAAGACAAGTCTCATAAACAAGTTACTAATCATGTACAGCTGGTTTCTTTTGCCTAAGGATTAGTAAAATCCACATTTTTATTATCAAAAATTATATCCATAATCTACATGATTTCACTATATATTAATACATTTAAAAACAAAATATTTACAGTACAAAAGTAAGAAAAAATACAATTCTCTTGTTGAGAATTCTGTCTATACCTTTAATGCTAAACTCTCGTTAAAAAAATGTCACATTGTAGGTTTGGTTATTTTCCATTGGTATGCTGTAACAACATTTTAATTCCAACCATAAAATCTGCTTAAATTTCTCCCCATTTTTGTAATTCTGAACTCTGTCTGTGATTGTTCGGGTCTTCCCCCTTTACTCTGTCGAGGATCCCAACTTTTCTGTTTTCCCAGAAAACTTTAACTGAGCAATGCTATTCTGTCTATTCTGACAAACCATGGAATTTTATCAAGCAAATACACTCGTTGTTCTAGTAACATAAATATCACACAAATAACAATATTAATAGGCTTCGTGATCCTACTTGTTACATTGTTGGAGTGCCACTTACACGATATATACTTATTCCCAATAATGAGCAAATTGTAAACGTAGAATGGCTACATGATGAAGGAAATCAATCACACCCTTAAAAGGGCTGACAGAAAAGCCAGGAAACATAGCAATGTCACCATCACTTGTCTTCCCTATACTTCCATGGTTTCTGGAAGGATCGGCAGGATTCTGAAGAAATACCGGATTAACATTACCCACAAACCGATAAAGAAGCTCACAGCTTATGTGAATCAAAGATGACCTGAGACTCAGGTCAGCTGGAGTTTACAGGACTTCCTGTGAATGCGGAGTAGCGAATATCAGACAGACAGGATGCATAGTGGAAACCCACATCAAGGAACACAGGACAAGGGAATCTTGGATCTCTGCAGAAAGTGGAAGGGGTGTTTCTAAAAGCATGTTTGGTGCAGGGTCCCTTTGGAGTTGGCAGAAGTTTGGAAGTTGTGGGGTTCCGGAGAATTTGTTGGATCCAGAGGCTCATGGAGTGGCAGCTAATGAACTTTTCACAACTTTTTGATTAAGGGAAAATAGGCAGTCTGAGCAGATCCAATAGATGATGGGATTTGAATCTCTAAAAGGTTTATTAGATTTGCCGGTTTCAGTTAACCAGGGGGAAAATATTTTTGTTTTACCTTTGTTTCTGCATCAGTTCATCTTTCCATGCCAACTTCCCATGCAAATCCCAAATCAAGGACTTCACTGAGTTATTCAGAACATAATCCATGAATGAAAAAAATTGTCATGTTACCTTGACATTTAACCATGGAGTGGAATAGTGGCCATAGTGGGAGAAATTAAAATGACTAACGTCTTCACGGTAAATTCAATAGGTTCAATAAGTACATTTAATGTCAGAGAAATGTATGCAATATACATCCTGACATTCTTTTTCTTTGCAAACATCCATAAAAATGGAGACTTGCCTCAAAGAATGAATGATAGTTAAACGTTAGAACTCCATAGTTCCCTCCCAGCTCCCCCCTCGCATGCACGAGCAGTAGCAAGGCAATGTGTTCATATAGTTCAAACAAGAGAAAGTCTGCAGATGCTGGAAATCCAGAGCAACGCACACAAACCCAGAAGGCCAGGCAGCATCTATGGAAAAGAGTAAACAGTCAATATTTCTGGCCAAGATCCTTCATCAGGACTGCTGAGCCCTAATGTAGTTGTTCATATAGTTGTTGGTCATAAGGGGAAAATGCAATAAGATATCTGTCTAATGGAGAAGTCTTCATTAAAAAAAAGCATTTTTCACAATATTCCAGTCTAATGGTTTCAATGCCATGTTCCCATAAGCATGACCATTCAATGACAATACAGTGTCTATACTTTTCTTCAAGTATAGAGAGATCCATGTTAAGCGATTCCTCTATTAGTTTACCTTCAATATCTGGGCTGGAATCTTTCAATTTTGTTAAGGTGTTACTAATCAAATAGAAGTGTGCTTCTATTTTCTCAATTGGTACTTTATTTACAAACAGTTGCACTTCAGGGACAAGAGGGGCCTACTTTGCCTCTAAGATAGACCAACTTCACCAGACCTCACATAATCTCTCAGTTCCTTTGCTCCACAACGCTGCTCGATTGCAGCTGGAATGGAGAGCTGTACCTCACTCAGATGCCTGTTAGTTCACACATGGCTTGAATGCCTTTATCACCAAAGCAAGACCCTCAGACAGCATGTAGGCAGGCAGATGCCCCAGCATATGCGAATATGGTGCTGTGGCGGTTGCAGTCTTTCTACAAAAAATCGTGGAGACTAACCCTGTATATCCTGTAAAAAGATCAGTTATCACAAGTATACACTTATTAGTTTTGATAAGGTAGATTGCCTTGGTATATCAGAAATGGGTCTGTATAATTAATTTGCTATTTCTGCATTGGTGTAGTTGATTTTATTGGTCTTATAGGACGTGGTCTTGTGACGGTTTCTTTATAACAGGCCAGACATACTTTACAATTTGCAGCAAATTGCTTACAATCACTCAACATGTAAGGCCAGCAGTATAACATGGCTAATTTCGCATAAGTGGCTCGTCTGCCACCATGATTGTGTCTGAGTCCTTGGTGGGCTTCTCAAATCAGTGTTTCCCCCTTGTGGACAGGAGGTATTTGCTTCTTAGCTTTTTCAGGGTGGCAGACCCAAACTTCACCTTCACCATCAGCTTCATGTTTGTACCTTGTTGGAAACCAATTTGAATTTGGTTTAGTCATATCTAGGAGAATTCTTAAAACATCATTCTGGTTATTTTTTTATCTGTTACTTAGTTACAACCAAAGCTCTGTCACCCTTACTGAAGTAAGATCTATTCTGACAAGTTGCTTTACTTGTTTATTATCTTTGCTATGTAAGAGGCCTGCAGTATGTCCTGGGATGTGTAACACCTGTGCGAATGGTCTAGTCAATAATAACTTATAAGTATTCTTCCACGTGGATAAATGTGGAAGCAGTTTACTTCTGTGTGTTCTCTATCCAGTAGTTGACCAGTTAGGAAGATCACTTTCAATCACATTCCTAACATAATTAGAGTCAGCACTTGTTCTGTTGTATAATATGTAGGGCTTTAGCCTCTGAATATTGAGCTGTATGATTTCCTAAAGGATGCACTTGCAACTCAAATTCAGATTCAAATTCAGTTTCTGATTAAAAAAAATTCCTTTTATAATCAGAAGCAGGTATTATAATTGATTGGATCCCTCTTTCGGGACTTTCATTGCTGATCCATCACAGTACCGTGTTTGAGAATAGTGCTCTAATAGATGATTTGCTGCATTATGTAATGGAGTGATAGTTCTGCATCTTCCATGATAGGTATAGATCGTAAATCTTAGCTCTCAGGAACCTACTCCCACTTTAATGTGCTCTCTTGTAAAAATATTTGCATTTCTCATATCTAGTTATGGTATCTCTCCATTCCTTTGTTGGTAATTTGCTATTAATTTTCAAACACTTGTTATAATGATAAAGTTTGTATAATAATTGTTTTCTCCCCTTGCAGTGGCCTTACTGTAATAAGTGTATGGAACATCATTCTAAGGCAGTAAGTTTCTGTTCTGTTGAGGTGAAATTTTATAATGCCTAGTGTATGGAGCTTATGTTTCTTCTCTCTCATTATAGCAGATAGCTACAGTGGTGTTTGAAGAACCAGGAATTCACAGGACAAGAGACTTTGTCAGATCTCTTGTCTGGAGGTCTATTGCTTGTTGAATAGTACTCATCAATTCTCTAGTGCCTCATAATCTTCTGGGGTAAAAACTAACTACATTTTTCCAGTATTGTATAATGGTTTTAACATTTGAATATAATCAAATATGAAAGCTGTAGCATAATTCAATAGGTCTTGGTTAAGTTAAGTCTTTTACAGTCTTTGGATATTCTACTCAAGCGACTTTATGTCTAAATTCTGTAGTTAAAACCACAGCCCTGATCAGTAACTGTCACACCTAAGAAATTTACTTTTGTATGACAGAGCTGAGATTTTTTTAATGTTAATTAAATAGTCTGTCTGTCACCTTCAAGAAGTGGATGTGACCAGAAGTCTTTGGCTAGATGTATGCAAGATTTATACACTTTTACAAATCAATCCTTGCAACATTTGTTGTTATGTTGGCACTTCATTGCCATTGTGTTGCTGAATCAAAATGGCATTTTGCCAGAAATACAAAATTTGGCCTATGGAAATGTGAGACTAGGAATGTCTGTATCCTACTTGTCAAATGAAGTATTCTTCATAGATTGTTGCTGAAATTCTGTGCAGGTTTTATTACATTAATTTTAATGTTCCCCTTCTTTACATTTGGTTTTCCTGAGCTGCAGGGGAGGGAGTGGATGTTTGGGATGGATCCTGTCCCTTTGTATATTTAGAGGGTGAAGGATGAGGTGGGCCTTGGGGTGTGTGGACAGTTGCACACTCTTCCCCATAATTTCAATTGGGCCTCTGAATATTCCCTCTGTCCCTGAAGGAGTATGTTGATCTAAGAATTTCTCCCATAAAGAAAGGGATAAAGCTCAAGGCCATGACCTATAGCCTGTGTCTAGCCATCTAGGATGTGGGTCAATACCTCTTCCTGAGGCAGATGGTCTCCAGGGAACTTGCTTAGTTGGTTGATGGCATCTTCCTTGCTGAGGGGTGGTGTAGAAGAACACTGTGAATGCAATCAACCAGGGAAATAAGTTCAATTTCATTACTTTATTACTGACCCTGCATGCCCTTTAGAGGGAATGGGGGAGGGCCTTATGCTGGCACTTCATTGCCATTGTGTGGGAACCAGCAGTTCAAATTCAAGTTCAATTGTCACTCAACCATACATGAATACCCAAGAATACAGCCAAATGAAATAGTGTTACTCCAGGCCAAGGTGAAAAACACAGTACCAACAATCATACACAGCGTAAGACACATATAGCAGATATAAGATAGCAAACACATATAAGATACCAGTAAATACAGTCACACAAAAACTATATAGTCCAGGATCCTAAGTTCATGAATGTTACAACAATCTGCAATTGAACACAATATGGCTTGTCTTCTACAGAATGAACACTGGGGGCAGCACTGACCCCAGATTAGGTACCACACCACACTGCCTCCGCTGGAGCACGCTGAGTCCGATGCCTCTCTCCTGGGCAGCTATCAGGCAATACTGTGGCTTGAAGCGTACTCCTCATTTCGACTGAGGCCTCGCTTCTCTCCCCACCATCCACCTCTGCCATTTGGACTTGCAGCAGTCCACATTAACAATGTCCAACAGGGCCTCGGGATCACAGGAAAAGTAACTAAGATGATCACGTTGCACACTGCCTTCACACACTGACTACTTATTTGCAGGAAGCAGCACGATTTACTCCTTTTGTTTCTCTGTTAATGAGCAACTTGGTGATGGGGTAGATTTGCAGTACCTGAAGTTAATCCTGCTACTACCATGTGGGTGCATAGGATTTCTTCAACAACCTGAAATCGTTCATGTATCAGATGTTGATTTCCTCCCTCATGTGCAGATGGTAACAAAGTGATGACAAAAAAATCATTAGTAAGAATCGCTGAATCCCCCAAAGATGCTTCGTCGAGCACCTACGCTCCATCACAATAGACATCACCTCCCAGTTGCTACCCACTTCAACTCTGCTTCTCATTCCCATCTAGATATGTCCATACATGGCCTCCACTACTGCCATGATGAGGCCAAATTCAGTTTGGAGGAGTAACACCTCATCTACCGTCTGGGTAGCCTCCAGCCTGGTGGTATGAACATTGAATTCTCCAATTTCCGGTAATTCCCTCCCCTTTCCCCTTCCCCTATCCCGGTCCCTCTCTGCCTCTCTCACCTTTCAACTTTCTGCTTCTTTATCTCCACAGTTCTTTCATACTTATCCCCTCCCCTCCCCCCTTTATCTTTCCTCTGATTGGTTTTCCACCTGGCGCCTCTAGGCCCTAACCCCTCCCCTGTCTCTATTGCTGGGCTTTGGCCCTCTCTTCCCCCCCCCATTCCTGATGAAGGGTCTCGGCCCGAAACATTGGCTACTCTTTTCTCACGGATGCTGCCTGGCCTGCTGAGTTCTTCCAGCGTTGTGTATGTATTCTGAAGCAAACACTCCTGAATTCCCTCAGCTTCTGCTGGAGGTGTTTCACATGCTGCTTGAAACTTTGAAAAGTCAAAGGTCCAAAACTTCTTGGGAAGATTGTACTGTGGAAGCTGCAGTGGCTCCCTGTACAGGAACCTGTCCTGTCATCTTCCTTTATTGGTGGTAGTCAATTGGTACTAGTTCTATTGCATGTTCCAGGCTTCATTTGTACCTCTAGAGTTTACTGGTGTGGATGACTCAACATTATTTATTTACTCAAATACAGCATGGAGTAGAGCCTCACAGCACAGCAACCTTCAGATTTAACCCTAGCCTCGTCACAGGACAATTTTCAATGATCAATTGGTATGTCTTTGGATTTTGGGAGGGAACTGGAGCACCCAAAGGAAACCCACACCGTGATGGGGAAACCGTACAAACTCCTTACAGGCAGTGTCGGGAGTAGAACCCAGATCACCCAGTGGTGTGCTAACTACTACGCTACCATACCGGACATGCATGTCTGATAGGAATACACGATATCAGCATGCGTCAGAATTAAGATAAGGGTCACCAGATTCTATCAGAGAAGCATGTGGTCCCCACCTGTGTGCTTGGTTTCCATCTAAACAAAGGCCAATTTATTGTCTCCAGGCATGAATTATTGCTCTATTGTTGGGCTCAGGTACAAATTGTGATAGTGAGTCCAGCAGGTCATGCTGTAGGGTTTGGCCAGTTTAATCTGCACCCCTATGTTCTATCCCTTCATCATTCCAGTCTCTGACCTGAAGAATAAAATATTCATTGTGTTCAATTTGAGGAGCAGTCAGGGTATTATCCCATATTTCTGATATATAATTAACACATCCATAATATTGACCAGTATTTGCCTGTGCAACTTCTGGAAACCTGAATGTCAACCATTTTATGGTACTAGGTGGGGTGCTGTAGCACTTGTTGAGAGCTCTCTGAGCTGTACTACTGCTAAATAATAATAATTAATGATAATTCTGTCTAATATGATATTTTTTGGTATAATGTGACCACATCAGGTGCCAACTATGATGGTATTGGATTTTCTGACCAGGAAGTTCTAAACTCAAATGCAGACCTAAGAACTATCAGATATAAATAGCCACAAGTAATCTCACTGTAGGGAACTACCCAATCTTCCAAGATCAGTTTGTTTCCCTGTTTGTCCCCTACGATGAGCTTAGCTGACAATACCCATTATTCAACTGGTAAGAGCCCCTCCCTACCGGGGAGAAGGTACTTCCAGCTAACAAAATAGTTTAAATACAGTTCATTTATTTACAGAGATATACGTTTAAATCCACACATTCTTAAGACACATTTAAGACTCACAGAGAATTTTGATCTTAAACACTTGTCAATTGCAAACCATTTCTAAAACACAAGCCATTTCCTAAAGTATTTCTTAAACATAAGGGATTAAGAATTTCTTAACCTCAGTGGATAAAGATAAAGGATTTCCAAACAACATGTACAATTCCTGTTATCTAAAAAGATACAGACCAGATGTGGATTAATAAGTCATCCGTTGCAGAAATTGAAGCTGGAGGTATGAGTTCTTATTCACCCCATGTTTCTTGCATGTTTCTTCTTGATGTTCCTAAGCCCATTCCTAATAAGCCTGAACTGCTTTCTAAATTTATACCCTTTTTCTCCCACATGGATCATATCACATGTATATGATATATCCTCTGAAATGTTTGTAACACAAATGGTTTAAAGGCTTTTTGGAGACATTCTGTAACTAGTTTCCATTAATGCTGTAATGATAACTTCTCTGAGTACAAAAAACTCGTTCAACTATAAACACATCAGTTATTGAAAAGCTAAATGTTACTATTCATTTGTTCTGCAATCTTCCTTGAATTAAGCAACTTAAGAGTCAGCTTGCTTATTTGAAACAACCAAATTAAACAATCCATACTGCATCTTAAGCATCAATAAAGCAGGTGTATTGAGCTAGCATCTGCTTAAAAACAGACAGCGGGGGTGGGGGGGGGGGCGTGGTGTATGCATATATACAGAGCTTGTTTGCAAAGCTGATCCAAAGACAATAATTATTTTTAACTTCAAACTGATTACAGCTTTCCATTTACATTTTAAGTACTGAAGACTGGCTCCCGTTTATGACCAGAAGTTAAACAGCAGTTAGTTAGAAGTTGACTTTCAACTGTTGTGGATTTTGGAAGTGGTAGCTGCTATGTATTTAGAAAGTAAACTTAGCAAACATGACACAAGAAGATGCAGGACAAGTCATGCCTTGTCAGTAATACCAGTGTAGAATATTCAGATATTGGTCTACAAGTGCTAATTTATTTCAGGAGCAATATATTGGGGAGAAATGCCAAATGATGCAGAAAGACATGCAGATATTTTGACCATAGTTATGATGAACATTTATGATTTTGAGCACTATGAAGTGACATTGATATAAATTAGTTCTGCAAGTATGTTCATTCATTTTCTTATATCAGAAAATGATGGAATTTCACCAAATGTAAATGTACAGGTAATTATACATTTTCCCATATTCCTCTTTATTCTATTCAAAGCCCTTACTTACATAAATCCTCATTTCATTTATAACTATCAGTATTAGGCAATATAAGCAAATACTTAATTCTCAGGCAATTGTCATAATGTGGAATACCTTTGCAGATCAGACAGTATGTTTGGAAACAAGTGATGAAACTCAATTTCCCTCAATAAGTGGGCAATGATTATAACAAAAACAGACCACATGATAAGTGCTTGCTATTTCCTTTCCATGATTGTGACACCCAGCTGGAATTCACCATTTAACTAGACGTACTAATAGGAGGTGGCAAAGTGGCCTGTACCAGTTAAAACTGGTTAAAATGAGCGGTAAATCGTTGAGGAAATCATGATAGATGTCATAAACAGGTGATAACTGGACCAAGCACAGAAGTACTGCAGCAGGAGAGAATCAGAAACTGCTTGTTGTAGTCTGAGAGGTTCACCTGCTGACACTTACATACAGATAATTCAAAAGTGTGAGGTGAAATATATCCGTGATTCCATAACATTGCAAGAGTCTTTAGGGACAGGGAATATATTCTGAACTTGTTAACAGAGCTCACAAATGTGAATGATTTTTTTTAAAAACTGCTTTGACCTAATAGTTGCTAGGTTCTGAGGTGGATGACTTAATACCACGGCACATCCTGTTGCACTAGATGTCTCAACCTGCAAGTCAAATTGCAGCTGCTGGAAATCAGAAATAAATGTAGAAAATACTGCAAACATCCAGCAAGCCCGGCAGCAACTACAGAGTTAGTGTTTCTGGTTAGAAACCCCTCGTCAGTTAAACTTGATTTCTCTTTCTTAATCCGTTGGGTGTTTCCACTGTTCTCTGTTTTTACCTCTTGGTTCTTGAGTTCATCAGTTCAGGGGTTGCTTCTCCCAGAGAAACAGCATTATCAGTCATTATCATTCCTGCCACTTCCTTCATTCTGCCTTCTGTCTTGTCTTGTCTATCATTGCCTACATAAATCAAATACAATCAATGATACAGACCCACAGGCTGAGAGGATTCAGCATCACACTATCCCATATCACTTGCAAATGGAAAAGGTATTTTGAAAGGGCCCGTATTCTATTCTCAAGAAACTAGGGATTCTATGTTGGTGTCTGTGTGTGGAAAGGCTTCCTTTGAAGCTTTAGTCCAGGGGATACTTTGTACTAGTTATGTACTGTATTTGTTCAATGACCTCTTACAAAGTTTCCTACATGAGACTGTAGCTAATGAACTCCACCTGAGCCAACTTTTATAGCACACTGTTCGCACATCTAATAATAAGGAAAGAAAAACTTGCATTTATATAGTGTCTTAAGTATCCTCAGGTCATTCCTAAAATTCCTTATAGCTAATAAAATAATTTTAAGATGCATTCACTCTTGGAGTAGAATCTGAATTCTGGATTAATATTAGTGAGGACAAGGATAACTTTCATGCTCGTTTCGCTGAATTGTTTACTTTCAGTTGCAGACAGGGCTTTGATTTGACATCCTACTCAATAGGCAGTACCACCTGTAATGCAGCTTATCCACAATATAATTCTGAATTTCAGCTTACATAGATTTATGCCCTTGTTTCTGAAGAGTGGCACTTGAACCGACAGCATTTTGATTCAAAGTTCAACTAGAAGAAAACTACAGTTGACACTTGTACTGCAAGATTAGATGCACCGGGGTTTGTCACACTTGCCATCTGATACATCCCAAAGTGACGCAATCATTTTCTGGCGAGATTCCTTTGCATACTTCAGAATCTCCTGAAAGACTATGTTATTGAGCTACATTCTTGCGTTCCTTTGTCAAAATGCTCATGACGCTGGAATCCTGAAATTAAAACAAAAATGTAGAAATACTCCAGAGATTAACAGAGATAAAATTTCGGGTAATAACCTTTCATCATAAGGATCTGGTAAAAAGACATCAATGTGAAATGTTAATTATTTTACACTCAAAAAATGCTTGCTGAGGCCAGGAATATTTCCAGTATTCCTTTTTAATTTTATTATTGACATTTCAGTCAGTTACTGAATAATTCAGGAAGCCAGACCATATTTGATCTTAAATATTAAGTTGATGGCTCTTCTCACTCACTATCCCCATTAATTTCCAATGCCCAAGTATTTTATTTCTCATAATTTTAGTCTAAAGTTTGGAAGTGAATTCTTTGATCTTACCTGACTATTTCAGATTAACTTTCCATTTAAAAAAAAATGCATGAGACGAGAGACTGAAATTAAAATGATATCTAGAGTAGGTGTAATGACTTGTAGACCAGATGAAATGATTACATTTAATGCAGTAAAATTAAGGAACATATAGAGATGAAAGCCAGGGGAGAATGAACTGTGCATGATCTGGGGCATTCATGGCTAGCCCTTGTAAGCAATGTGAGACCATCAAAGCAGAGATCAGTGAATCTTTGCTAGCACTTTTTCAATACACAGAGTGTTCCAGAGTTAACATTCACACTGCATACTGCCCCTTTCCATCATTGTTCTGCTATTATTCTTGGAGCCTCTGGCAATGTTTTGAAGACCAGCATCTCCAATCTGTCACTGCATCCAGGAGAATCTATTGCCTACTATGAAGAGGCCAATTTGTGAAATACTCTGACACAGAACTAGTTTGCTTCCAGTTTGAAAGTTCGAGATATCTGGATCCAAAAGCTACTCAGATATTTTCTCTTCAGCAACATAGTTAAATTTCCATATACTTCAAAGTTTCAAAACACAGTCAGGGGCACCTTTCAGCCCAGAAATTCACTGCTTTGTAATAACTAGGAAGACTTCAACAGGTCAAGTTGTTCAGCTATGACCAATCAGAACATTCTAGCCTCTGCATTTATCATTGCACCTCCACTATCAGTATTAACGCTATCAGTATTTTGCTGAATACCAACACTATTTACATATGAATATTGATAAGGCTGGTACAAACAGAGAGATGTACACTAAAATACAAATAAATAATAGTCTCGACCTCAGCTGGAATATTCCAGAAACTGCACCTTTATCAAGGTGTGATGCATAGAAGATGCAGTAGGGAATTAATAGAATCTTTCCGGCCATAAGTATCAGCTATTTTGATATGTTAAAAAAGCTGGTTAGTTCTTAAAGAAACAGAGATCGAATAGAGCCATCCAAAATCATGTAGGGTTTTTTATACTGTGAAATTTAAAATCAATTTTTAATATTGGCACAGGGATTAGAATCCAAAGGATACTCTATCCATTAATAATATGCAAAAATTCTTCAAACCCAGCTACATAATTAATCCAATTTCCACAATTAATATTCAATGTAAGGTAATGAAAATATAACTTCATATATCCTATGTATGTTATTTAATAATAGTGTACTCACGTCAAAAGCTTATCATCTTTAGAAGCAAAAGATCTAACATCTGGAAACTGCCCTCCAAACTACACACCATCCTGATTTGGAAATATATTGTTTATGATGATCCAAGAAAACAGGTCCTCAAAGAAAATTAGAGATAGGCAATTAAATGTTGGCTTGAAAGATTAAAAACATATACAAGTAATATTAACTGCATGGAGGAATGGAATTGCACTCGAGTTCTGGCAATGTTTCACAAGGAAATGTGTCAATTCTATGCCAAAACATCATGACTGTCAAATTTCCTCAAGCATTTACAATACTTCTTAGTCATACTTGCCAATATCATACTTAGCTCATTAACTTGCTTCCTGCCACCAGATCAGGGAAGGTGAGTTTCCTGCTTTTAAATGCAAATGTAAAACCTGTTCCTGTGTGATTGTAGAGTCAGAAAACACTACAGCATAGAATTAGACCCATCGGCCTATCTGGTCCATGCCAGACCTGCCTTGTCCCATCCAGGTATCCGTCCAAATTTCTCTTAAATTATAGACAATAGACAATAGGTGCAGAAGTAGATCATTCGGCCCCTCGAGTCTGCACCGCCATTCTGAGATCATGGCTGATCATTCACTATCAATACCCAGTCCCTGCCTTGTCCCCATATCCCTTGATTCCCCTATCCATCAGATATCTATCCAGCTCCTTCTTGAAAGCATCCAGAGAATTGGCCTCCACCGTCTTCCGAGGCAGTGCATTCCACACCTCCACAACTCTCTCGGAGAAGAAGCTCTTCCTCAACTCTGTTTTAAATAACTGACCTCTTATTCTCAATCCATGCCCTCTGGTACTGGACTCTCCCAACATCTGGAACATATTTCCTGCCTCAATCCTATCAAATCCTTTAATTATTTTAAACGTTTCAATCAGATCCCCTCTCAATCTCCTCAATTCCAGCGTGTACAAGCCCAATCTCTCCAATCTCTCTGCGTAAGACAGCGCTGCCATCCCAGGAATCAACCTAGTGAATCTACGCTGCACTTCCTCAATTGCCAGAATGTCCTTCCTCAAACCTGGATACCAAAACTGTACACAATATTCCAGGTGTGGTCTCACCAGGGCCCTGTACAAATGCAAAAGAACATCCTTGCTCTTGTATTCAATTCCCCTTGTAACAAAGGCCAACATTCCATTTGCCCTCTTCACTGCCTGTTGCACTTGCTCATTCACCTTCATTGACTGGTGAACTAGGACTCCTAGGTCTCTTTGCATTTCTCCCTTACCTAACTCGACACCGTTCAGACAATACTCTGCCCTCTTGTTCCTGCTTCCAAAGTGGATAACTTCACATTTATTCACATTGAATGACATCTGCCAAGTATCTGCCCACTCACTCAGCCTATCCAAGTCTCCCTGTATTCTCCTAACGTCCTCTTCGCATGTCACACTGCCACCCAGTTTAGTATCATCAGCAAACTTGCTGATATAGTTTTCAATGCCCTCATCTAAATCATTGACATAAATCGTAAAGAGCTGTGGTCCCAATACAGAGCCCTGTGGTACCCCACTAGTCACCTCCAGCCAGTCTGAGAAACACCCATTCACTGCTACCCTTTGCTTTCTATCTGCCAACCAGTTTTCTATCCATGTTGAAACCCTGCCCCCAATGCCATGAGCTCTGATTTTACTCACCAATCTCCTATGTGGCACCTTATCGACTGCCTTCTGAAAATCTAGGTACACAACATCTACTGGCTTACCCTCGTCTAACATCCTTGTTACACCCTCAAAAAACTCCAACAGATTAGTCAAGCATGATTTGCCCTTGGTAAATCCATGCTGGCTCGGCCTAATCCTATTTCTGCCATCTAGATGTGCCACTATTTCGTCCTTAATAATGGACTCAAGCATCTTCCCCACGACTGACGTTAGGCTAACAGGGCGATAGTTCTCCGTTTTCTCCTTCCCTCCCTTCTTGAAAAGTGGGACAACATTAGCCACTCTCCAATCTTCAGGAACTGATCCTGAATCTAAGGAACATTGGAAAATGGTTACCAATGCATCTGCAATTTCCTGAGCCACCTCTTTTAGAACCCTCGGATGCAGACCATCTGGACCCGGGGATTTATTAGCCTTCAGTCCTACCAGTCTACTCATCACAGTTTCTTTCCTAATGTCAATCTGTCTCAATTCCTCTGATATCTTATGACCCTGGCCCATCCATACATCTGGGAGATTGCTTGTGTCCTCCCTGGTGAATGAAATAAAACACACATTCACCACTTCCGCTCGCAACTTATTCCACATTTTCACCACCCTCTGAGTGAAGATGTTCCCTCTCATGTTTCCCTTTAAACATTTCACCTTTCATCTTTAATCCATTACCTGTACTTCTAGTCTCACATAACTTCAGTGGAAAAAGCCTGCTTGAATTTGCCCTATCTATATGCCTCATAATTTTGTATACCTCTATCAAAACATCACTCAATCTTCTACATTTTAGGAAATATGGTCCTAACCTATTCAACCTTTCCCTATAATTCAGGTCCTCCAGTCCTGACATCATAAGAGCAAAAGGACAAAAAGGGAAAGAATAGAACCTATCAAGTGTGACGGAAAGTGGGTATGGAATCGGAGGAAATAGCAGAGGTACTTAATGAATACTTTACTTCAGTATTCACTATGGAAAAGGATCTTGGTGATTGTAGTGATGATTTGCAGCAGACTGAAAAGCTTCAGCATATAGATATTAAGAAAGAGGATGTGCTAGATCTTTTGGAAAACATCAATTTGGATAAGTCACTGGGACCGGATGAGATGTATCTCAGGCTACTGTGGGAGGCAAAGGAGGAGATTGCTGAGCCTCTGGCGATGATCTTTGGATCATCAATGGGGACATTTGATAAAGTACCCCATCGAAGGTTTATTGAGAAAGTAAGGAGGCATGGGATCCAAGGGGACATTGCATTGTGGATTGAGAACTGGCTTGCCCACAGAAGGCAAAGAGTGGTTATAGATGGGTCATGTTCTGCATGGAGGTCAGTGACCAGTGGGGTGCCTCAGGGATCTGTTCTGGGACCCTTACTTTTCGTGATCTTTATCAATGACCTGGATGAGGAAGTGGAGAGATGGGTTAGTAAGTTTGCTGATGACACAAAGGTTGAAGGTGTTGTGGATAGTGTGGAGGGCTGTCAGAGGTTACAGCGGGACATTGATAGGATGTAAAACTGGGCTAAGAAGTGGCAGATGGAGTTCAACCCAGACAAGTTTGAAGTGGTTCATTTTGGCAGGTCAAATATGATGGCAGAAAATTTAATTAATGGTAAGACTCTTGGCAGTATGGAGGATCAGAGAGATCTTGGGGTGCAAGCCCATAGCACACTCAAAGCTGCTGCGTAGGTTGTCTTTGTGGTTACGAAGGTATACGGTGTATTGGCCTTCATTAATTGTGGAATTGAATTTAGGAGCTGAGAGGTAATGTTGCAGCTATATAGAACCCTGGTCAGACCCCACTTGGAGTACTGTGCTCAGTTCTGGTCGCCTCACTACAGGAAGGATGTGGAAGCCATAGAAAGGGTGCAGAGGAGATTTGCAAGGATGTTTCCTGGACAAGGGAGCATGCCTTATGAAAACAGTTTGAGGGAACACAGCCTTTTCTCCTTGGAGCGACAGAGGATGAGAGGTGACTTGATAGAGGTGTATAAGATGATGAGCAGCATTGATTGTATGGATAGTCAGAGGCTTTTTCCCAGGGCTGAAATGGTTGCCACAAGAGGACACAGGTTTAAGGTGCTGGGGAGTAGGAACAGAGGAGATGTCAGGGGTAAGTTTTTTACGCGAGAATGGTGAGTGCGTGGAATGGGCTGCCGGCACCAGTGGGGGACACAGATACGATAGGGTCTTTTAAGAGACTTTTGGATAGGTACATGGACCTTAGAAAAATAAAGGGCTATAGTTAAGCCTAATAATTTCTAAGGTAGGGACAAGTTTGGCACAACTTTGTAGCCTGAAGGGCCTGTATTATGCTGTAGGTTTTCTATATTTCTGTTTCTAACATCCTTGTAGATTTCCCTGCACTCTTTCAATTTTATTCATATCTTCGTGGTATGTAGGTGACCAAAGCAGGACACAGTATTCCAAATTCAGTCTCACCAATGTCTTAGACAATTTCAACATAACATCCCATCTCCTGTACTCAATACTTTTATTTTTGAAGACCAATATGCCAAGAGCTCTCTTTGCTCTTAATATATCTGTAGAAACCCTTGGGATTCTTTTTTGCCTTGTCTGCTAGAGCAACCTCATCCTTCCTTTAGCCTCCGATTTCCTTCTTAAGTGTTCTCTAGCATTATTTGGTCATTATTTCAGATTTTTAATTGTAACACCTTTGGCTACATTGCTTCTCACCAAGGTTTTTGTTGCAATTTTTATATTACTGAATTCTCATTTGCATAAAAGTTCATAGAACATAGAATAGTACAGCACATTACAGACCCTTCGGCCCACAATGTTGTGCCACCCCTTAAACCCTGCCTTCCATATATCCCCTCACCTTAAATTCCTCCATATACCTGTTTAGTAGTCTTTTGAATTTCACTAGTGTATCTGCCTCCACCACTGACTCAGGCAGTGCATTCCACGCACCAACCACTCTCTGAGTAAAAACTGTCCTCTAATATCCCTCTTGAGCTTCCCTCCCCTTACCTTAAAACCATGTCCTCTTGTATTGAGCAGTGGTGCCCTGGGGAAGGGGCGCTGGCTGTCCACTCTATCTATTCCTCTTAATATCTTGTACACCTCTATCATGTCTCCTCTTATCCCCCTTCTCTCCAAAGAGTAAAGCCCTAGCTCCCTTAATCTCTGATCATAATGCATACTCTCTAAACCAGGCAGCATCCTGGTAAATCTCCTCTGTAGCTTTTCCAATGCTTTCACATCCTTCCTATAGTGAGGCGACCAGAACTGGACACAGTACTCCAAGTGTGGCCTAACCAGAGGTTTACAGAGCTGCGTCATTACCTCTCGACTCTTAAACTCTATCCTTGACTCATGAAAGCTAACACCCCATAAGTTTTCTTAACTATCCTATTTACCTGTGAGGTAACTTTCAGGGGCCTGTGGACATGTACCCCCCCCCCCCCCCATATCCCTCTGCTTCTCCACACTAACAAGTATCCTGCCATTTACTTTGTACTCTGCCTTGGAGTTTGTCCTTCCACAGTGTACCACCTCACACTTCTCCAGGTTGAACTCCATCTGCCACTTCTCAGCCCACTTCTGCATCCTATCAATGTTTCTCTGCAATCTTTGACAATCGTCTACACTACCCACAACACCACCAACCTTTGTTTTGCCTGCAAACTTGCCAACCCATCCTTCTACCCCCACATCCAGGTCGTTAGTAAAAATCACGAGAAGTAGGGGTCCCAGAATCGATCCGCGTGGGACACCACTAGTCACAACCCTCCAATCTGAATGTACTCCCTCCACCATGACCATCTACTTTCTGCAGGCAAGCCAATTCTGAATCCACCTGGCTAAACTTCCCTAGATCACATGACTTTCTGAATAAGCCTACTGCATAGAACCTTATCAAATGCCTTACTAAAATCCATGCACATCCACTGCACTACCCTCATCAATATGCCTGATCACCTCTGCAAAGAACTCTATCAGGCTTGTTAGACACAATCTGCCCTTCACAAAGCCATGTTGACTGTCCCTGATCAGACCATGAATCTCTAAATGCCCATAGATTCTATCTCTAAGAATCTTTTCCAACAGCTTTCCCACCACAGACATAAGGCTCACTGGTCTATAATTACCCAGACTATCCCTACTACCTTTTTTGAACAAGGGGACAACATTCGCCTCCCTCCAATCCTCCGGTACCATTCCCATGGACAACGAGGACATAAAGATCCTAGCCAGAGGTTCAGCAATCTCTTTCCTTGCCTCATGGAGCAGCCTGGGGAATATTCCATTAGGCCCCGGGGACTTATCCGTCCTAATGTATTTTAACAACTCCAACACCTCCTCTCCCTTAATATCAACATGCTCCAGAACATCAACCTCACTCGTATTGTCCTCACCATCATCAAGTACCCTCTCATTGGTGAATACTGAAGAGAAGTATTCATTGAGGACCTCGCTCACTTCCACAGTCACCTTTATCTCTAATCGGTCCTACCTTCACTCCTGTCATCCTTTTGTTCGTCACATAATTGAAGAATGCCTTGGGGTTTTCCTTTACCCTACTTGCCAAGGCCTTCTCATGCACCCTTCTTGCTCTTTTCAGCCCCTTCTTAAGCTCCTTTCTTGCTACCCTATATTCCTCAATAGACCCAACTGATCCTTGCTTCCTAAACCTCATGTATGCTGCCTTCTTCCACCTGACTAGATTTTCCACCCCATTTGTCACCCATGGTTCCTTCACCCTACCATTCTTTATCTTCCTCACCAGGACAAATTTATCTCTAACATCCTGCAAGAGATCCCTGAACATCGACCACATGTCCATAGTACATTTCCCTGCAAAAGCATCATCCAAATTCACACCTGCAAGTTCTAGCCTTATAACCTCATAATTTGCCCATCCCCAATTAAAAATTTTCCTGCCCTCTCTAATTCTATCCTTTTCCATGATAATGCTAAAGGCCAGGGAGTGGTGGTCACTGTCCCCCACATGCTCACGCACTGAGAGATCTGTGACCTGACCCGGTTCATTACCTAATACTAGATCTAGTATGGCATTTCCCCTAATTGGTCTGTCAACATACTGTGACAGGAATCTGTCCTGGACACACTTAACAAACTCTGCCCCATCTAAGCCATTGGAGCTAATCAGGTGCCAATCAATATTAGGGAAGTTAAAGTAACCCATGATAACAAACCTGTTATTTTTGCACCTTTCCAAAATTTGCCTCCCAATCTGCTCCTTGGTATCTCTGCTGCTACCAGGGGGTCCTATAGAATACCCCCAGTAGAGTAACTGCTCCCTTCCTGTTCCTGACTTCCACCCATACTGACTCAAAAGAGGATCCTGCTACATTACCCACCCTTTCTGTAGCTGTAATAGTATTCCTGACCAGTAATGCTATCCCTCCTCCCCTCCCCCATCCCTTTTAAAGCACTGAAATCCAGGAATATTGAGAAACCATTCCGGCCCTGGTGCCAGCCAAGTCTCTGTAATGGCCACTACATCATAATTCCATGTATGTATCCAAGCTCTCAGTTCATCACCTTTGCTCCTGATGCCTCTTGCATTGAAGAGCACACACTTTAGCCCTTCTATCTTTACACCCTTTATTCAGCTTCTCTTTCCTCAAAGCCTCTTTATATGGTAGATCTGGCTTTACTCCATGCACTATACTTGCAGTTCTCGCATGACCTTTATCCTCCTCCACCTCACTATCTGCTCTAACACTCTGGTTCCCCTCCCCCTGCAAATCTAGTTTAAACCCCCGGAGCAGCACTAACAAGCCTGCCCACAAGGATATTAGCCCCCTCCAGTTCAGGTCTCGTCAGAAAAGGTCCCACCTTCCCTGGAACAAGGCCCAATTATCCAGAAACATGAAGCCCTCCCTCCTGCACCAACTCCTTAGCCACGCATTTAGCTGCATTATCTTCCTATTTCTAGCCTCACCAGCACGTGACATGGGTAGCAATCCTGAGATTGCACCCCTGGAGGTCCTGTCCTTCAACTTCACACCTAACTCCCTAAACTCTCTTGGCAGGACCTCCTCACTCTTCCTACCCACATCATTGGTCCCTACGTGGACCATGACATCTGGCTGCTCACCCCTCCCTTTGAGAATACTGAGAACTCGATCCAAGTTACCACGGACCCTGGCACCAGGGAGGCAACAGACCATCTGGGATTCTCGATCTCTCCCATGAACCTCTTGTCTATTCCCCTCTATCGAATCCCCTATCACTGCTGCTCTCCTCTTTTCCCTCCTTCCCTTCTGAGCTGAGGGTCCAGTCTCGATGCCAGAGACACAACCACCGCAACTTGTCCCTGGTAGGTCGTCCCCACCAACAGTATCCAAAACGGTATACTTATTGTTGATGGGAACGGCCACAGGGGTGCTCTGCTCTTCCTGTCTATTCCCCTTCCCTCTCCTGACAGTCACCCAGCTACCTGTCTCCTGACTCCTAGGGGTGACTATCACCCTGAAACTCCTGTCTATTTGCCTCCCGAATGATCCGAAGTTCATCCAGCTCCAGCTCTAGTTCCCTAACACGGTTTGTCAGGAGCTGCAGCTAGATGCACCTTTTGCAGGTGTAGTCATCAGGGACAATTGTGCTCACCCTGACTTCCCACAAACTGCAAATGGAGCACCCGACTGCCCTAATTTATGCCTCCATTACCTACTAAGTTAATTGGATTAATTAAAGGAGCACCCGACCTTACCTTACTGGAAGCAAGCTCGTCCTCAGCTTCTGCTCGCTGAAGCCTCTCGAGCCAAAGCCTTCCTACTCTGTCTCCCACTACTCCATCGCCCGCTCCGGTAATCTGCTCACTTTTTAAATTCTCCCGCTGATCTCACAGGCTGACCTTCACGCTCGTGCGTAGTCGTGCCCCGTTCAAACTGCTGAAGAAATTACCTCCCCCCTCTCAATCTGCTCGCTTTTTAAATTCTCCCGCTGATCTCACAGGCTGACCTTCACGCTCGTGCGTAGTCGTGCCCCGTTCAAACTGCTGAAGAAATTACCTCCCCCCTCTCAATCTGCTCACTTTTTAAAGTCTCCCGCAGATCTCACAGGCCGACCTTCATGAAAAGTACATTCAAGATTCATGTGAAAAGCTTACACAGTTGTAGTTTCTTGAATATGCTGTGCATATTTACTTACATGTATAACATGTGAACTGATGTGTGTGTGATGTGGTTTCAACTTATAATTTTCAAAGTAACAGTGAGGAACTGTGGAACTTAAAGAATGGCGATCTTTATATCTTCCCCAAGCTCAGAACATTTCTGCTGATCTACATTAGTTTTAGCCAGGTTTTATGTTCACGTGTATGAACTTAAGAAAATAAGAACACAAGAAATAGGAGCAGGAGTAGGCCATCTGGCCTGTCAAGTCTGCTCTGCCATTCAATAAGATCTTGGCTGATCTGACCATGGACTCATCTCCACCTCCCTGCCTTTTCCCCATAACCCTTAATTCCCCTACTGTGCAAAAATCTATCCAACCTTGCCTTAAATATATTTACTGAGGTAGCCTCCACTGCTTCATTGGGCAGAGAATTCCCGATTCACCGCTCACTGGGAAAAGCAGTTCCTCTTCATCTCCATCCTAAATCTACTCACCCGAATCTTTCTAATGCAATTCTTAGAAAATTTGTAAATAATCATCAGCATGACATGTGTGAAATTGCTATACATGTTGTTCTAAACTTGACCCAAGTTAAATCTAGAATATTCCTTTATGGACAAGTTTTTTGTGATATTTACAATGCACACATTTAAAGGATTGTAATTATAGCACATTACTGTGCATCCAGAATATTTAATGACAGGTCATAACATTCATATTTTAAACAAACGCCAAAACAATTTGCTTAAACAATTTTTAGAAGTAGAGTTGGGAGGATTTGTTAATCCCAAAAAGGAGGGGGTTTCTTAACGGATGGTTTGTAAATGTGGTGAAAACCTGTGAATGAGTATATTTGTCCATAGCATACCAGGCAAAGGGTGGAAAGTCCCTGGGGCTGATTAGGGAGGGGGTGATAATCTAAAAATCCTAATTGCTCATTAAACACAACTTTAACGGCAATTTCTGAATTTAACACCTGGATACTGGGATTCCCAGGTTTGCTGCTAGGACAACATTAAGACTAAGTGATTTTGGTCAGTGGCTGAGGAAGTAAGGAATCAATCCAATGATTAATGCTTTAGCTTTGTAGTTTTTCTTCTGAGTGACTGTATGAGGCATCTTGTTCCCAGGTGTTATGATAGTTCTCTTCTTAGCAAATTTGGAGTAAGTGTGCTGTTTTCCTTGAATTGGACAACAGCAAGAATTGGACAAGGGTGTGTCAAAAGTCAGGTGTTGAGATGAATAGTGGGAGGGACAGCAGGTGCAGGCAGAGTTGAAAGAAAAAGAGGATTTAGTATTGTTTGCCAGAGGAGCAGCAAGTGTTAGAGCTCTGATAGCTGTTAAGATCAGTGAGCCCAAACCTTGGACCATCTTACACCGACACAAGTCACAGTCATCCGTAAAAGGTAGTCTCTTGTTCAACAACTAATCCATTTAAATTTCATAATTGTTGGAAAGTCGAAGTGGTATCAAACAGTCATGTTGGGTGTGGAAACACAAGTTTGTGTAGTTCTGTGAAAAATGCTGATATGGCACCATATTCCTTTACTGCTCCTGTTGATAATTTATAATGTAATCTTTATACTTTCAGGAGAAGTGAAGGCAGGCTGCTGGATTTATTCCCTTATAATAGTGATCAACAGATAAGAAGGTGAAATACTATTATCAGAGCCTGTATGTTCATTGTACCCCTCACCGTCTTCCTTCTTAATACCCACTACATCTTTCCTTTTACCAAAAGAGCTGCTGGTTAGCTGCTGTAGATTGGTGAAATATAGTGTGGAGAATGCAAACTATTTAAGGAGGCATTTGCTGTGTGTAGTTCTTGGCAATGGTGTACAAACTTTCATTTACTTGGAGCATATTTGATACTTCATGGTGGTGACCACTCTTCATGGCTAAAGATGTTACTACAAAGTGTGTTTTACTACAGAGTACTGCATAATCATGTTCTTCATATTTGAGGGAGGGTCCTCAGATCACCCTGCATGTGTAGCTAGAGCACTGTAAGAAAACCTACCATCCATCTTCACTGGTGTAAATATCCCATAGGTAGAGGGAAGAGATGGTCATGTGATGTTCCACTATGAGTATAAGGGAGCACTTCCTCAGAATTCATCATTATCCTTGGCCTGTGGCTCCTCTTGATCAAACCTCTGAGGTAAGAATGTTTTAAGGTTTTGATTATATGGTGCATCAACTGCTGTTTCTATGCAGCTTTGGCAAGTAAATGTTGTTTGTAGGATGTCTGGAGTAGATTCAATTCTGTCACCAGATAGTTTCACACTATGTGTGACTCTTTGTTCTTCTTGTTTCTGGTGGTAGTATCTTCAGCTATCCCTGCTATCTTTAGGCCATCTCTTTTATATGGGATGTCCTGTCTTTTTCTGTTCTGTGCTCACTTTTCCTGTTAGAGTTACAGTTATAGAGCTATGCAGCATGAAAACAGGCCCTTCAATCCCATTCAGGCATTATGACAAGCTGTCTAAATGAGCTAGTCCCATTGTCTGTGTTTGACTCATTTCTCTCTCGACCTTTCCTGCTCATGTGCCAGTACAATTAGCTATTAAATGTCATAAATGAACTAAACTTTATAATTTCCTCTCACAGCCAGTTCTATATACTCTGTGCACCACTTTTTGTGTGAAAACGTTGCTCCTCAGTTCCCTTTTAACTCTCAATTTAATCTTACATTTTCTAGTTTTGGAGTCCCCTACCAGATGGAAAAGACTGGGGCTTTTTCCCAATGGATTTCAAAAGCCTCCATAAAGTTTCCACTCCATCTCCTGTGCTCCAGGGATAAAAGTCCTAACCCATCCATCCTCTCATAATTTAAAGCCTCCAGTCCAGGTAACATCCGCGGGTATCTTTCCTGCACCTTTTCCAGGTTAACAACATCCTTCCTATAAACAGGTGACTAGAAGTATATGCAGTACTGTATGTGTAGCTTTGCCAACATCTTGTACAAGGAGAGAAGAGAAAGAATTGGAGAAGGAAATGATCAGCAAGTTAGACTAATATGGTATGTTGTACAGAAGAATAGAAGTAGAGTATTTGTTGATGTTAACCATGAAGGAGACAGCATTGAATGCAAGGTGTAATTGTACAGATCAGAACGTGGAGAAGTACATAGAACTGTTTGTATACATTGCCTTGGAGGGGTACATTAGTGTGAGGGTTGACAGGAATGTAGTTAAGAAGACCTATTGATGGTGTAGGTCAGGATGTAGATGAATATCCCATTGTATTCAGGTTTCTTGATCGAATGCACATTTACTGCAGCTTCCAGGACCTGGGAAGTACAGTCGTAATGTTGATTCTACCTCTAGCCATGAGGTGTTGGTTCCAGTTGCAGGTTCTGCCCACCCTGCAGCAGGGCAGGAATCTTCCTCTGAATCCTTCCTTCACAGTGAGGCATCATTGATTCTTGGAGAGTGTCTATGTCCTGTTCAAAATAATAGATTTTGAGGACTGATTTCAAGAGCTAAGACTAAAAGTTATGGTGAAAGTGCTTGAGGGAATTGAGAGAATTCTCAAATACCATTACTTTGTGTATGTTCTGTAAATACATTTTTTCACAAGCAGGTTCTCAAATACTTAATTTTTTAAAGTAATTGATTATCAAACACTGAATGAGACATCTCTGCCATGCTCAAATACTTCTACTCTCATGTAAGGATCTGACAGTTATAAATTCATGCCTCAGTACAAAATTGAAAACCGAACATAACAAAACAAAAATAGAATTAATTAGCAGAGCAGGCATTATCTGTTGAGGTGCAAAGAGTTAACATTTCAGGTCCCTGTCAAAAGTTCATTAATCCAAATATTTATTCTTCTTCGCTTTGCACTGATGCTGCCTATCTATTGGAGATTTCTGGCTCTTTCAGTTTTTATTTCAGATTTTCTGTATCTGTCGTTTTTTTTTGTTGTGTTTTAACGTCAAGTATCATTGGGTCAAATGCTTAACCAAAGTCCTAACTACTCTCAATTGACTGTAAAGACACATTTCAAAGGAGAGCCCAGGAGTTATTTCTGGTGACTTGACAGATATTTTACCATCAAAACATAGCAGCAGAAATAGATGATCTGGTCATTGACCTTACTGGGACAATGTTTTTACTTTATATTAGTAACAAAGCCTTAAGTGCACTCAACGGCTGTAAAGTACTTTAGGATGTTGTAATATGCTCTGTATGCAAGACTTTCTGTATTGATTTTGTATTTTTACAGACAGCCTAAGGAATGAGCTCAAATCATGAAAAGTAAAACAAAATGGAAAGAGCAGGAAACAACAGGTTTTGTGGTGACTGTGGAGAGAGGAAAACTACATATTATAGGCTAATGACCTTTCATTCCACTATTTTTACTTTTTATTTTGGGAAGGGAATTAATTTTCAATTGGACAGGGGAGTTTTTGAAGGATCTGGCATCAGATCAGCAAATATGGTTATTGCTGCAATCAAGACATTGCTGCTACAGAAGACGTAATTTGAGTGAAGACATGGGCAGAGGTGGCCTCATAATGAAACTGTATGCCCATTGGAAGACTCAGTCATATAAGTTTGGAGTGGGAGTAGGCCTTTGGGCCCTGCAGTCTTGCCTCATCATTTTACATGATTTGGATGAGTTGGGTATATTTTTGATAAGCTACTGGAAATACAAAGCTGAGGTTACAGTTAGATCAGCCATGACCGTATTAAATATTAATACAATAGACTTTTTCCCTCCATGCTCTGTCATGTCTGTGGGTAATGCACACTTAAGATGCTTCCTAAAACAATATTGTAATATACTGAGTCAGGAAGTTCTTTTCCAGCTTTATAAAACTGGGTAGGCAGCATTTGGAGTATTGTATTCAATTCCTGTCGCTGCATAATAAGAAGGTGTGGAGGCTTTGAAGACAGTACAGGAAAGATTCAAAAGGATGCTACCTAGATTATAAAACATGTACAATAAGGAGAGGTTGAGCTAACTAGAGTTATCTTCTCTGCAGTGCTGGAGACTGTTGGGAGATCTATTAGCAATGTATAAGAGACACAGTTAAACTGCTGGTACCAGTTTTCACAGGAGAAAAATGTCTAATACTGGTGAGGGTAACTTAAGGTGAGAGGAGATCAGTTCAAAGAAGATGTGTGAGTTAAGTTTTTTGTACAGAGAGTGGTGGGAGCTGGGAATGTACTGCCTGGGATGGTAGTGGAGATAAGTACAATAGAGGTGTTTCAGAAACTCTAAGTTAGACATTTGGATGTTCAGAAAACAGAGGGATATGGGCATTGTGCAGGCAGAAGGGGTTAGTTAAACTAAACTAGTAATTAAAACAAATTACTTAATTTTAATCACTTCAGTATAACATTGTAGGCTGAAGGGTCTGTTCTTGTGCAGTACTGTTCCATGTTTTATAATGAAACAAGATACAAACTATTTTTCTATTCAATGCACAGATGGAACATAAATATTTCTTAACTATTCCTGCTATCTCTCTCCTAGCTGTGGTGGGCCTACACTGTAATTACCAATCAGAAAGGTTTTCTGCAAACACTCTGAATGAGGAAGTCCCTTGTCTTGACATAATGTCCCATCACGTTATATTTCAGATGATGAAAGGTTGTTGAATGTGCTTCTCTCTCCCTAAAAGTTGCCTAACTGGTTGAATACCTCCAGCATTTACTGTTTTTAGTCGGGTATAATGGTTCACTGGGATTGCAGGTTGCGATGCTGCAGGTGATCGATCCGGTTAACAGAAGCAGGCAGCCATATTTCTGCCTTGTCGAGGTTCTGGGGACTGTGACATCAGCTGTCAGATCTGTGCAGCATGAGGTGTGAACACTAGTGGTGATCTGATGTACCAAGGGAACAGCTGGCAATAAAATGGCTGAAATTCACTGCTTCTCAATATTTCAGGAACCCTGATGATGCTTCTGGCTGTAATGAGGTAATTCACTGCCCCTCCCCCCCAACCACCCACTGTGGATACAAACTTCCTTCCCCAGATAGCAGGCAAAGTTGAGCCTGCTGATCAATGACATAAGTTCATCAAAGATATCCTGAAACAGCTCTCAGAATGTGGAGAGAGCCAACTCCCAGTAGCCAGGCTACAACCAATTGGGTAGCAATACAATGTAATCCTCAGAAGTTGAAGTCCAGGTGACGAATCACAGGAACCAATAAATAAATACTGCAGCTTAGTAGCAAATTATAAACATGAGATTTTGCAGATGCTAAAAATCTTGAGCAACGCAAAGGGTTTGGATTGAAACATCAACTGTTGATTGTCCTCCATAGATTCTGCCCTTTGTGTGTACTGCTGGTGATTAGCCTTGGATTCATTGCTTTTAGTAAGCTTTTACAACTACTGTAAATATCCCACATCAATGTCATCTCTGATGCTATTGAAGCAGCAGTCTAGTTTAAGGCTAACATCAGCAGAACAGACTTCCAATGCTCAGTGACCAGGGTTCAGCCCTGGTGCGATGAGCAGCCGCAAGAACTGCAGAATCTGACAGTGACAGTCCCTCATGAACCTGCAGCTACCTTCAGTTGAATGAAGTCATTTGACTTAAGTGGTGTAGCTTTTCATCATTGCCTTTATCCCTCAGTTCCTGACTCTTACTTAATTAAAGTCAGTGACTACAATTGGAGAGTTGTGTAGCTGACACTTCAAAGCACAAGGTGAATACCTCTGCATATTCATGCAACTTGTGTCCTTTTGTCCTGTGCTGCAAGATTATAAATCCAAATTTTGTGTCATCCTGGCCCGTTCTGTAGAAAACTTCAAGATCATTAAAAAGGAAGAAGAAAAGAATGGGCTTAGATGTCGAAGCTGCTACATCACATGGTCCCATGATATTACATAGCTAAATTAATGGAGATAGACATTATAGAGCAGTCATAGCTGAAAGCAGCAGCCCAGCTGTTGTCAGATTCCCTCAAAACATTTTATTTTATATTAACAATAATGGCTTATATTGGTGACTTACTACATGGTAGAATTTGTGCACATTCCCTCAGTGATACATAGGGTGTCATCAAAGTAAGTCTGAAAGAATGCACAGAGCCAGTAGCTGTGAACAGAGCTGCCTTTGAGAATGTGGGATGATTTCCATTTTGCACTGATAATGCAATGAAGCAAATATCAGATTGCCAGGCCATCCATCTCCCCTTGCAATTCCCATTCCTGATGCAGAGCTTCAAACCAAAACATCAAAAATTCCTCCTCCCTCCCTCCCTCCACCCCTCCCCCCCCATTTTTGTTCCCTGACCTGCTAAGTTGCTCCTGCAGGTTGGGGCCATCCATTATGCTCTTTGATGGTTGAGTTCTTTCTGTCATTCAGAAGTCAGTGATGGAAGAGTTTCAGAAGGATAGAGATCCTATCTCAATGCAGTTTGCATGTTCTTCCTGTGACTGTACATGTTTCTTCCAGATATTCCTGCTTCCCCTTATATTTCTAAAACTTCAAAGCTGAAAGTAAATCTATTATCTATATAGATATATATATATAAAACCACATACAATTCTGAGATTTGTTTTCTTGTGGGCATACTCAATAAATCCAAGAAACCCAATGGAAACAATGAAAGACCACAACAAACAGGATGGACAAAGAACATGTGCAAAGGACTATAAACTGTGCAAATACAAAAGATTAAAAAAAGATAACAAGTGATAAATATTGAGAACATAAAATGAAGAGTCTTTGAAAGTGAGTCCATAGGTTGTGGGAACAGTTCAGTGATGGAGTGAGTGAAGTTGAATGAAGCTGTTACCTACAGTTCAAGAGCCTGATGGTTGAGGGGTATCAACTGGTCCTGGTCCTGGTAATGAGTCCTGAGGTTCCTGTACCTCCTTTCGGATGGCAGCAGCAAGAAGAGAACATAGCCTTAATAGTGGGAGTCCTTGATAAAGGATGCTACTTTCCTGCAACGGCACTTCATGTGGATATGCTCAATGGCAGGGAGGACTTTACCCATGATGGACAGGGCTGTATCCACTACTTATTGTCAAATTTTCTCTTCAAGGATATTGGTGGTTCATACAAGACTCTGATACAACCAGTCAATAAATTCTACCACATAAATCTATAGATGTTTGTCAAAGTTTTAAGATTCATGCCAAATCTTCACAAACTCCTAATGAAGTAAAGGCTCTGCTGTTGTTGCATGAACAAAGTTACCAGATTGACACAGTTGGTGGCCTTGAACTTGACACACACACAATAAACTGAGAGCCCTTTGGAATTGTGTGTGTGTGTGAGAGAGGGGGGGGGGAAGAAAAAAAGATGAAATACTGTCAATAATCAGCTCCTTGGTCTTGCTGACATTGAGTATAAGGTTGCTGTTATAGCATCACTCAGCCAAATTTTTAATCTTCCCTCCTCTATGCTGATTCGTCACCACATCAGTGTTGTCAGCAAACTTATATATGGCAGTGCTTAACCACACAGTCATAAGTATAAAGTGAATAGAGCAGGAGGATAAGCACACAGTCTTGTGGTACATGGGTGCTGATGGAAATCATGGAGTTGTTGCCAATCCAAACTGACTGAGAAAAGTGTGAGGAAATCGAGGATCCAAATGCACAAGGAGAAGTTGAGAGCAAGTTCTTGAAGCTTATTGATTGTTTCCAGGGAATAATGGTGTTGAATGTGGGCTGGAGTTGATAAAGAGCAACCTGATGTATATATCTTTGTTGTCCAGATGTTCCAGTGTTGAGTGAAGAACTGATGAAATGGAATCTACTGCTGTCCTGTTGTGCCAGTGGGCAAATTAAAGCAGATCCAAGTCACTTCTCAGGCAGAAGTCGATATGTTTCATCACTAACCTCCCAAAGTACTTCATCATAGTGGATTATAGGGGCTACTGGATGATCGCCATTGAGTCAGGTTACTCACAGGTTGATAGGTTATTTAATTGACTGCACAAATTACCCAAAATGAATCAATGAGTCATAGAATTAGGGATGTGGGTAGAATAAAATGGACTAGGGTGGGATTGTGATGTAAATTAGTCAACATTAGAAAGTTCTGGTTGGAAAAGTGGGAGAGCACATCTTAGGTTCTGTAGATGGGTAGAGACAGCTTTATAGATGACAGCAAGATTGATGGAGTTGTGGACCATGGAAAGGACTATCAAAGAATGTTGCGGAATATAGATCAGTTAAAGATGTGGTTAGAGAAGGGGCAGCTGGTGTTTAATCTGGGCAAATTTGTGGTATTGCACTTTGGGGCATCAAATAAAATGAGGAAGTATAAGTTAATTGTAGAGCCCTTAATAGCATTGAGGTACAGAAGGATTTGGGCATGAGAGATGTGCTGGCATTGGAGATTGTCGGGAATAGATTCATGAGAATGATCGTGGGAATGAAAGGGTTAACATATGAGTAGCACTTGATGACTCTGAGCCTGTACTCTTAAGAAGAGTGAGTGAAGATCTCATCGAAACCTATTGAATATTGAAATGCCTATATAGCGTGGATGTAGAGAGGGCATTTCTTATAGCGGGACAATCTAGGACCAGATCCTTTTAGAACATAGATAAGAAGGAATTTCTTTAATTGGAGGATGGTGAATCTGAGGAATTCATTCCCACAGACATCTGTGGAGGCCAATTCATTGGGTATATTTAACTCAGAGGTAGATAGCTTTTTGATTAGTAAAGGCATCAAAGGTTATGGGGAAAAGGCAATAGAATGTTACTTTGAGGAATAAATAATAATAATGGAATGGCAATACACATCCAATGAACTGAATGGCCTGATTCTGCTCCTATGTCTTTGTCAAGACTCCCACTAAACCAACAAGTCATGGATTTCATGACTTTTCAAAGGTTTGCCACTTTACAATAGGGCCAAGGCAATCATACCAATAGTGGACCGGTTCTCCAAGGTGGACTACTTCACTGTTTTTAGTGGAAATTTGCTGAGACCGTGGACCTGTTTCTCCAACATATAGTTCACCTCCATGACTTCCGTCAAGACGTTACATCACAGTGGGGCCTACAATTCATCTTCTGTTGCTGCTGAGCCTTCTGCTCCTTCTTCCACACCTCGGTGAGCTTGTCCTCTTCATATCACCTGCAGACCAACTGTCAATCAGGAAAGAGACAATCAACCAGTGAAGAAATTTCTGTGATGCTTCGCCACCTCTAACCCATTCACATGGAAGAAGTATCTCCTCTCAGCTGAAGTGTTCCACAACCTACACACCTCCTCTGCCACAGGTATGTTACCCTTTGAAAAGCTTCATGGCTACCAACAGAGGAGCCAACGGTGGAGGCACCATCCTCCAGGGCCCTAATTTGCTGAGGGGGCACAGAGGGCCATCCAAGTTGCTAATCATGCCTTCTTCCACCAGGCTAACTGCCATTGTTGCCTAGCCGGTCTACTCTGGCCTGGTGACCATGTATGGCTGTCCACTGAAGATCTGCTCCTGCATATCAACTCCCATAAGCTCTTGCCCCACTTCGTTAGTCCCATCACATTAACACAGTCACTTACCATCTCCAGCTGTTCCTCAGGATCACACCTGCCTTACATGTGTCCTGCATCAAGCCTGTTGTTCATGAACCATTCTGCCTACCTGAGCCTGCACCTCCAGAACAAAGAATGGTGGAAGATGCTCCAGTACACACGGATAGCCGGTGAACAGGATGTGCAGTACCTGGTCAGCTCAGAAGGGTATGGCTTGGAGGAAAGGTCTTGGGTACCATTCAATTTCATCTTGGATCTGTCACTTATCGAGGACTTGCACTGGACCCACCTAGATCATTCTGCACCATCAGGTGCTAGCTGTAGGGGGTAGGAGGTTCCTGTGAGGTCTGCACATGTAGGCACCTCCCAGTCTCCACCCATCAAACAGGAGTACCTGCCACTCATTTCCTACTCGTCACCTGCAGCCTATTTAAACCCAGCTCTCATCCATAGTCCTTGTTCAGTCATATTAACCAGTCAGCCTCAACCAGTAGTCCCTACCCATCAGTTACCTTGTTGTGTTAAGTAGTTGTTCTCCCTTATTTCACATGGCCTCGCTTGGCTTGTTATTTAGCATTTTATTAGTAAAATATCATTTAATGCTAAATCGTCATCACTGCTCTGCTTTTATGTTAAGCTTCCTCTATATTTCCTGTTTGTCTTATGGTCTTATGGCTCCAAGTGCATAGTTCACTAAAAGTGGATACAAATGCACAAGGTGGTGAAGGTGCTTAGAATGATTTCCTTCATTGGTGGTAGTGTTGAGTATAAGAATACAGATGCCTAGTTAAAAACACACTCAGACCACACTTGGAGTATTTTGTGCAGTTGTGGCCACTCAATTATATGAAGGTTGTGGAGACTGGAACAGCGGGAGGTTCATCGACTGCTACTTGGATTAGATGAATGAGCTATAAGG